>NW_027464692.1:285000-607500 GCF_043290135.1 Rhipicephalus microplus | reverse complement strand
CAACTTCAAAAATTATTTTATTTCTTAAAACAAAAAGTAATTTGATCCAACTTTGTTTTTTACTTAAACATCAAGTGGTCTATCAAACGCCGCATCGCGAAAAGTTTTACTTCGACCACACCAGTACGAAAAATGCGGTCGATTGTGAGAAAAATCGCATATTTCTGTCCTTCTAAAGTTCTTTTTCGGAAACATTCGGAGTCCATCTCGCTCCTAAACATTTTTGTACAATATTACGCTTGTCTGAAAACCACAATAATATTGAGATTGCTGAGATGGAGCTTCAGTTCACATAAAAAATGGCAAACTTTGAAGATTTTTGTGCCTCTTGAAAAGGCCTAACTGCTAGGTAAACGCAATAATTTCCGAATGCTTCAGTAGCACAGCTAAACAAAGCCTCTTTAGTAGCTCAAGCGCTGTTTCGAAGTATTGAAAACGAATATCGATTTTACATACATTTTTATATTGTTTACACTACGGCAAAAGCAAGCCAACTTTGAGGGGGTGCCAGGGTCTTGAAAAATTTTTTGAGCAAAAATGTTTGGCCGCAATACTTCATGGGGTATACAGAAAGGGTGTAAATTTTATAGGCAGAATATGCGATGGTAGAGCGCCACGTATGAGAAACTTGGCATGGAATGGCCCATACATACATGTATAACCATTGATATGGGAGGCACTACATGGATTCTGTCTTGGAACCAATGGTTGGGCACGCCTGCCCAAACGACGAAGCTTCATTGCCCGCATGTTTTGTCATTTGGGCGACCCGGCTCACCGTGTCAATTTTACCGTACGTGCTAGGTGCATGTATACGTGCTGCATTCTTTTTAGTGAGCCTTCGTAGGAAGGCTTGAACCACGCGAGGACTATATGTTCAATATTCTCTTCGCAATAAATTCCAGAGTGACACAATAACAAAATTTCTCTTCTGATTTTACGACGACAAAAGTGGCGTAGCAGGAGGGGGGGGGCGTTTGGTTTGTTCCAATAAAGCCCCCTTTTTCCTCCGAGTTTCTCACTTTTGCTTGTGTATATATGTAGGCGCTTATACACACATATATGTATACGCATGCGTACATGTATGTACTTGCGTATGTGTAGACTTATTATACAATGTGGTTGTCCAGGTCAATTATTAGTGGACCCACTACTTACGTGTACCTGAAAGGGCCTGAAAAACTTGAGGAAGCATTGAATTGGGCATACTTACTACAGCTAATACAACTTGCCCTGAGCGAAATATTTTTAGTGTGAGCAACGTTATGCTGCTATTTGATGTTTGTTTCTTCGAACTGTCTCTTAGCCTTGACTGTGCTGCAAGTTGCGTGCAAACTTCTACGCATAGTACTTTTGACTTCGCTGCTTGAAGTAGTTATCCTGAAAGTTTCCGCACGATGTGCTAATTCGGTATTAGTGCGAATCAGGCAGTAGTGAGATGTCACCTTTGCTACATTTCAGTTTCCATTTTCACCAATTTGTACCGAGTGCTTGGCCGGTTTGTGGTGATGATAACACTACATCGGTGGCACACGGCAAACCTCGACCAAAACACCTCTGCTGTAATAATAGCGATCTGAGGCGTACGCACGCACTCAAGAAAACAAAGGTGAGTAAATGTCACACCCCGAGTATGGTTCCTCGGACGTATAGTCGCGTTTTTGTAAGTCCGTTTTTGCCGCCACGAAAAGAACACCGTGAAAAGGAGGAGGACGTGCAGGAGCGAAAAGTTGAGCGTTGTTTGACAGACATTGTTTGGCGCATGGGAGCCGCTGACAGCCGCGTCTACATTCGGCCGAGTCCGGCAATATCAGTCGCGCCCACAGAAATAGGAAACAAGGGGAATAAAAGGAAACGAAATGAATAACTTGGCAAGCGTCTGCCATCAAGAACGACCTAAGGGATGGATATTGGTTCCCGCAGTTGCTGGAAGCGGCGCGACCTATCTGTTGCACGCGTGGAGACGCGATTGGACGCGGGGCGAGGCCATTTGTCTGCGTCGACACCCTATTCCCTCTCATCGCTCCCGCAGCGCTCCGCGCCAGAAGCGACGCCGGCGCTGCGCCGTGGGGTCCGGCGGAGACCGAAACCGGCGCGACGTATACCTTCCGCGGGAAATCCCGCTTTCCCTAGCGCGCGCACCGCACGTTCGAACATCCCGGCGAATGCGCCCGGCGAATGCGCCCGCCGCGTGGCCCGTCCTCTGTTCTTCCTTTTTTTCCCTTGCTTGCGTATGTCCACGCTCCTCTTTCCGATCTACCTCCCTTCGTTGATGATCGTCCTCCCTTTTTTATTCATTTCCTTCGTGGGCGGCGCCGCTCCTATTGGCTCCCGGACTCGATCCTTCGATCACGTGACCGGGAGCACGCGGGCGCGCGCGCCTTATAAAACCGGGTGTTTGTGGGAAGCGCTTTCCCGTGGCCAAAGTAAGAAGCTTGCGCGCACGTTGTACATACGTGAACGTACGGAACGCCGAGACGCGCTGTGAGATCGCGCGATCGCGGGGAAGGGTTGGTGCGGATCCTCCGAGAAATAACTGCAAAAGTAAAAGAAAACTTCGAAAACTCGCATAAATAATAGGTTACAGATAAAGAAAAAAAGGTATCCTGATCTATATAGGTGTCTTGAAGACAAAGTACTCTATCTGGTTCTCGAGCAAAAAGTATATAAACACGGGGGGAGAAGTCAGAGGAAGTGCGAGAAAGTTGCCTCTTGCTGTCTGTCCTCTACTTCCGCTACCGCTGCACTGATGGGAGCTGCCGGCAGGAGCCGCATGGCGGTCACCATGTCCCTGGCATTGCTAGTCGCCCTGCTGGTGCTGCAGATGACGGCCGTGCTCGCTCGGGCGGACCCCGAGGAAGTGGGCGGCAACGTGGTGGAAGCGCTACGCCTGCTCGAGCATCTCGACAAGTACTACTCGCATGTCAACCGGCCTAGGTGAGTGTTAATCTCGCTCGATACCTACCGCGCCTCGATGAAAATTTTTACTCTAGCCCACGCGTTGTGACGTAAAATTGAGGACTGCACACAAATTTGAGAAAGACATGGGCAATATTACTTTGGTGCGGCAGGGTTTTATGGGTAGTACAGTGAAAACATTTCTAATCTATGACGGTGGGGGAAAAATGAAAGTTAAGCTCTTCACTTTGTCACTATTTGATCTATCAAGTATGCTTACAATTCTACGCTCGATTAAAGCGCCATTGTAGACAACGCCAAAGCAGATTGTCAGTAGGACAGCAGTCCTTCATCCTTCGTAGTATTTTTTCATTTAGTAAATGTATGTAAAGAGGTTGGTGCCGATTCGGGGCACCGGCTACTTCTGTTTTCTTGAATAATAGTTGTCTCCAAGTAGAGTACGAATAGTACACTATACAAACGCACATAGTAGAAGGCTCACGCACTCAGTTTCAGTGGACGCTCAACGCATAAGTTTACAAAACATACGCACTCACACAATTGAAATGTCCACACATATGAAAGTGCACTATCAGCCTGTTTAGATTGGCGCCCGCTTTGGAATTTGGTGTTGGTTGTTTATTCAACGCTAATCTTCACCCAAAAGATACGATGTGGAGCCAGAGCTATAACTAACTTCGTTGATTATATATATATATATATATATATATATATATATATATATATATATATATATATATATATATATATATATATATATCATGCACTATCATGTGTGTACCTCCTAACGACAACGACTGCATTAAACTTTGATTGCTTACTTGCTAGCGTCTTGTGCACGCTTATGCATAATGCATAAGTGTTCTCTTCATACATCTCTTTATTTACAGTAATCTTTCACTACAATGTGGTTTTGTTGGGTTGCGTTCGTTGACGTGTTCAGAGCACAGTGTCTTTGAGGAGTCACAAGATGTTTCCAGTGATTGCATTCGATACTCGTGAGCTAAACAAGGAATACGTTGCATGAGTATACGACGGCTGTATCCCTATGGAGCAGCGGTATGCTTTCCACACCTGAAAGAAAGCTGCTTGCGCACAGTGTTTTCAGAAATCACTTGTGACACTTCCAACAACTAAATACTTTAATCATGTTTTGTTTTCAATTCGGACGTGTGCTTATATATACACGTATATATACCGTTAGCGGGATTGGGCTTAACACCGTGTTTGGTGAAATACATTTTCACCAAACGCTTGCTCGGAATACCACGATTTCAGCCATGTCTTCCTAAAGGCGTCATCTTTATGGCACTGATGCGATATTAAACAAAAAAAAGCTTTAATAATCTGATATACCGAATGACGAGGGAATCCTTCTCGCATTCTAATGAAAATAAAAAGACAGCATGCCAGGCAACTGAAATATTGGATAAATATTCTAGTGGTCAAATAAGTGGGCTCGGCCTTTTTATCACTAGATGAGACCATACTTGCTCAATGGTCGTGAAGACATGGACTGCTCGGTTATTACTGTAGAAAAAAACAAAACAAAACTTATTCTCTTTGCAAGCCGGGCTTTAAGGTCGAGTGGTTCAGTACACGTGTGTACGGGTTCGACAAGTACAGCAGTGCGTGTCTCAATACGAAGATCCGTAGCGGTACTGCTAGAAAATTCAATTTTAGCATTACCCTTGTCTTCAGAGATTTTTTTTCTCCCGATGGCATTAACGATACGATTCCGTTTCTCTTTGTTATGCGCTATGGCTGATTTAAAAGCAAAAAGATATGAATATTTTTAGGCCTACGTACGTGTGTTCTGCGTTTACTGAGTTATCTGGTTTCACAAATGCCAAAAATTGCCCTCACTTTTCTTTTCCTCTTTCTCGTCCTGAAAAATGAATGCGGATTATTTTATTTTTGCTTATACTGTGGGTGATATATCGATTTTGGTTTAGCATCAGGATTTGTCTTGCAATCACTATAGCTTCTTGCGCTATTTAGAGCAATATTTTTGTTTACTGTGGGCTGACGCGCCTTGTACTGTCTGAGATAATTGAAATTATTTTTCGCTCCTATTGGCAGCTGAACTATCGAAGACATATTGCCTCCCGAGAATGCGTCATTAGAGATATGTTTAGGAACGTATCAGTAATGTTGAAACCCATAAAATTGGCTTAGCAAAGCATATATAGGGCAATGTGCTTTTTTTTAATTGGTACAATGCAAGATTTTGGCACACAAACAGGGCATGGTCTCCTCCTTAGCTCTCAGATATATCCAACTTAGAGAACATACGATCCGAATTTCTAAGCATCACAAATCCGCAGCTGATACAAAATAAAACTTAGCGTAAGAGACGGGACGTATCAGTAAAACCACCATTTTCAACAATCACATTGATGTGCATACACGGTTATACGACACAAATTTGAAGAGCAACCAATACGTACCATAACCAAGGCATAAATAGCGAACAGTTACACAAACAGACTCTGTGACCAATTCCTTATTTCCAAAGCTGCATTGTGATTGTGGCGTTAGCTCACTTTATTTTCAGAAATACTGAGCCCCTTTTTCAATGTTATTCATGCTATATACAACACTTCACATGATTAGTCTCCTATTTATTGTTATTGATATTAAAATAAAAATAACGTGTGGTTTGACGGGTGAATTCCACTTGTGGATTGCGAAATACGCTGTTGAGGGGGACTTCAGATTAACTTGAGCGACAAGTTTTTTTAACATGCGGCAAAACACAAGGTACGCTTATGCATTTACACTTCTTGCCTATAAAAACATGGTCCCCATAGCCAGGATTCAACCATCAACTATACAGCCTTATCGCTACAAAGACGGGCACATGTTGGTTGTTAACTGTTGATATTTTTATCTTCACTTTGTGTATGCCATGGCGGCATTGAGTGAGATTTAACAAGCATAGTTTCAATCTGATTAGGGTGATTTCTTTCTTTCCGGCCTGTCATTAGTTCGGCATGTCTTCAACTTTCCTTCCACAGCTAAGCCTTAAGAACTGTATATAACTTATGAGCTCTCCTAAGGCAATCAGCCACAGATTGGATAATACGCTTATAATGAACAACAAGGCACTGCGGAGAGGCTGACTTAAGCTATGCGTAGTGAGTAACAAAACCCCACATAACACGTATCACCGAAGATGCGTTGTATCAACTCAACGATTCTTAAAGGTGGATGGAATGTCTTAACAAATGACTTATAATATTGGAGGCTTCGCTGCATTCTATATTTTCGAGGGTAATTTTTTTGCAGTGTATGTTTCCTTCGCCGTTTTTCAGACATCGTTGGTCTGCGTTTTGAATTGCCCGCCTGTCACATGACTTCACGAAGTCAGGAAAACTTACGAGATAAGAATGACAAGTATAGCGACCACACTTGCGTCATTTTAGGTTAAAGAGCTTATTTGTAGGTGAAAAAAACCCTTCCATTTGAAGCAAGAGTACTGCAGCGGCCCCATTAAAACGGAATAGAAGAAACCTACCCATTTATAAGTTAGGCAGTGGCGTGCTTGTACTAACCGCTAGAAATGACAGTTTTCGCATAAGTGATAGCATATAAGGGATTATATAACGCCATCTGGTCACGTTTTCACGCGCTTTTTTTTATCTGCTGGAGATTCGGTATTTTTAAACGCCTTACTATTTGCTGCCGCGAACTTTTCAGTACACTGCACGATAAGCAATGCAAAGCAGAGCCAACAGAAGATCCTCGCGCAACTTTCATCCCCGCTTTCTGCGGGCTTATCGAGTCCTGTCAGTCATCAGACTATAGATTGTCTCAGGGCAGGCAATGTTATTCGTTTTCCAACGAAAGAAATGGGATTCTCGGGGAACAGGAAGGGCGTGCTATTGGGCACTTCCGAAGGCGCTGCTCGTCCGTTGTCTGGATGGCGTTGACGCAAATTCGACGTCAGAGAGAACGGAACAGCAGAACAGCCGCCCAAATCTTTCACGGACGTGCGAGAGCGGCGAATTTACTGAGCGTCTGCGACGTACGAAGAAGCTGAGTTGCCAACCGGGTGGGGGTAAGCGCATGCCCACAAATCTCGTCGCTCAGACGGCGCCATCATCTGCCACGCTATTCCGTCTTAAAGGGCCCCTCAGCCATACCGAGTACGAAGCTAAGAGAGTAGTTTCTTCCTCGCCCTCACTCACCATTTATACCTTAAGAAAACGCGTGGATTTTCATCGCTAATTATTGAGCCATTCAGGACTTCGTGCTTCTCGACTGAACATTGCTATCTTCGCTTGTGCAGTCGCAAACGCAGGAGATGAAGTGAAATCAGTTGATCGTGCATGATAGTCATGCGACACAAGGCAGAACGGGCACGAGACTGCATGGCGAAAAATTGGCCGCGTATCCACATGCTTCGCTGAAAATGTGGTCGAAAGATTTTCCGCCGGCCAAAAGGCCATCTATGTTTTGTCTTGCCTCATCTATGTTTTCTGTTGCCTCCTTTATGTTGAATCAGCCGCATATGGCTGGCGTTGATGAAATAGAGGAGGAATAAACTTTATTATTCAGAAAGGGGAGGGGAAATGGGGGAAACCATGTTTGACGGGGGCTATGTTGGGGCCCAAGGGGCCACAACACGAGCAGACGAGTCCGCCAGCTTGGCCTGTATATGCAAATTCGGGCTCCTTAAGGACCTCTCCTGGGCTTCCGGTGAGAGAGATGGCTGCAGGAACTCCTCGGGTGGAGGGTTGTTGAGTCAACCCCATAATACGTGCATGATCTTGTCCTGCCTGTGCAAGGCCACAGTTAATACACTTGTGTAGCTTTTCGTCTTCCACTATTGCGGCCAGCCTCCTCGGGCTGTGTATACAACGAGTCTGAGCCCTTCGCAGTGTAGTCGCTTGGGCCATTTTGATGCTTCATCTGGAGGTGGATAAAGTCTTCTTTGTTCTCGGTGCCGGCTGACCCGGTCTCCGTAGCTGAGCGCCGTGTCATTCGAATTTGGTTCCTAAGACCGCACCACTGCCCGGTTTACGTTCTCTCGGGCTGTCTGGTGAGTGGCCTCATTTCCCGGGTTCCCACAGTGGCCCGCAACCCAAATGAGCTTGATTTCTTGTTGAGGTCGTGCTAAATTTTGCAGTAATATAATAATAAATTTTGTCCCTCAGTGCGATATAATAAATTTTGTGCCCTCAATGGTAGTTCCAATAGCAATCGCTGTTTCTTCTGCGTCGTTTGTGGAGCCGGCCTGAATGGTTTCTGTCCGCAATGTGCGTCCATAGCCATCAACTGCCGCAATAACATAATTAATCCCGCCAGCGTGACTGGCGTCCGCATGGAGCTGGCGTCCACATGGACTCTTGCAACTGGGTATACATAACACCGTAAACGAAATAATTGAAACACAACGAGCATCACAATGGTGAGGACTATCCTGAACTCGACAAGGACATGACGTTTTGAAGCTCCTAAACTGAAAACCACTAACTGGACCCACACTGAGGCTTAAAATACCGCACGAAATCAGAGCTAAGATAAAAATCCTACTATTGCCAAAAACATGGGTAGTCTAAACAAAGGACGTTGGCAAGTGCGGGTGAACGCACCCCAAAAAAGCACTGATGAAATGAAGGCGGCACTGCGTGAAATAAGGACGCCCTCTGGCAGTGCCGTCGGAAAATATGGGCTTGAGCAGAACCCAGGACCACTGGCAGGTGGGAGACAATACCGTCGACAGAGAACTTTTTCATGCATAGCTTCGCATTTTGAACGCGGCGTAAGAAACATTAGGCTTTTTAGAATTTCATATATATGTAGTAAAAGAACACACCACCCATACTTACGGATTCATGTTGTGCCAAAGATGTGCGCATTATGTCCTTTTAATGAACAATGTTCACAAGTATGAACGCAGCCCCCAGTTGAATATTGCTGAGCGTTCAACAAGGACTTAAATTTTGGTCTGGTGGCTGAATCGTATGACAGGCAGATCGACGATCACTTATTTCATTTTATTCTACGTGTTTCCGACTGAGCGAGCGAAGAGAACAACATGTAGCCGATTAGCGCGAAACCTTATAAGCTCTCAGTGCTGACATTGAACGCGTGCTTGTAACAAGTGGGGAGAAAGAAATATCGCCTGTAAAAAGAGTAGCGAAGGCAAGAGAGAAAGCACTCTTTCGTCTTTGAATGCGGGATGGTGAGCCACTGAGTGGCCCTTTAAAAAGAAAGAGCCTGGCAGTTGACGGGCCCAGCTGAGCCAACGCCACCTAGACTACTGAGTAGTCTAGGGGGCATTGGCTGAGCGCGCTTTGTAGGCATGCGCTTTCACCTGCCTTAGCTGTTTGCAACTTGGCTACATCCTACGGTGCTGACATACAAAAATGTCCCCGCTCCCGCAAACTTATTTATGATTTGAATGGCTTCACGTTATTGCGTTTTAGTACGAACGCAAAGTTGAGGCAAAAAAAAAAAAAAAAGCTTACTCCCGTGCACCGCTTTTTTTTTTTTGCACGGTTGGTCCACCGGCAGTGAAAGGGAGGGGGCTAAATTTCCTGTGTAAGGTAGTTTTTGTGATGGCTATGTTGTGTACACAATTTGATTGCAGTTTATGAGGAATTATAGCTTTATTCGAAGGTGCTAGTGCCTTGTGCGAATCAAGAAGACGCAATGGACTTTCAGCTGTCATGGTGGTCAGTGCGCCTATATAAGGTCAGTGAGTGCGCCTATGTAAGCCACACTTTGTTTTATTTCATTTCACATTATTTTACAGTTTTGGGTCTGAAACTTTCAAAGTGAACACCTCGTATAATGTCACGATTGAAAGTTTAAATTTTATATTTTGTTTTTTTCTCATTTTATTACATTTATTTTTCTATGATTTGAATATTAATCATACTACTACACCCGAACCCACGCAATAAGGACCGTAATAAATACTAAAAAATTTGACTCCCCCCCCCCCTCGAAAGCGCACGTTTCATGATAAAATACCGAAAACTTAAGAAAAAAAAAAGGCGCAGACTTCATCAGAAAAGTGTGTGTACTCTGGAAAGCAAAGCTTTTTTATTGCGTTTACTCCTATATTTAAAATCCCACAACAGTTGGTACAGAAAGTACGGCATGTTGACCGAGCCGATTGATATGTCCTTGCGAATCCAATTTCTCGCGCGGCCGCAATTTCAAGGGTTGGGTCTACATGCCTGAGACTAGACCTGCTAACGCGCGAGGCGTGGAGAGAACTCTGATTTGATGAAAAGTTTAAATTGTGCAGAGTTTAACGGACGGACCACTTTCACTGCGATTCTACTTTTTCTTTTTTGGCCTTGGTTGAACTCTTACTGCAACGATAATATATGTCCTGTTCAAAAAGGTCTTGCGTTAAACTGTAAGCTACGAGGAAGCAAGTAGTAATTTTCTGTGTAAAAGGTTACTTGACAATCTGTCACCCAGGTTAGCACATATGAGTGATATTCCGTTCAGCGGTATATTGAGACTATTCGACACATAGCTAACGTTGTTCATGTTTGATAATTAACGCGGTATGTCGTTGTGATCCACGTTTCAAGTTTTTTGCATTGCTGAGCTTTATGAGCCTAATTGCTGGTTTGTGAGACGTCTACTGTTTCACAGTTGTGCTTGGTTTAAACGTGATAGCAATAGAGAGGGACGAGCGAACCCAGACCTTCTGCGTGGTGAGCATGTGTTTTACCACAGAGTCCCGCCATCGGTCGAAACTGCTTAAAGAAATAATATATGAAAGCCATGTAGTCGGACTGTTCTCCTTGATGCATGTTAATATCGAATAACAGAAGCCTACAATCGCACCAGACGTCAAAACATGCGAATTGTGCCGAGAGGGGGTGTTTTTAGGGTCTTCAACATGGCAACATGGCAGCGCAAATAAACGGGATGAAGTAAAAAAGAAACAAGCGCTTCTTTGTTTCGTTTGTTTACGCTGCCCTTTTGTCCTCTGCGTTGTTACGCGCACAACCTGTTGGAAGAAGTACGCTGGCATGGAATATGGCGAAAGGTGATGTGCAATGCTACTGCTTTGGAGAATTTTAACAGAGGAGATTTTTTAAGTTTTTAGGGACGAAGCTCCTTAAGGCGGGGGTTGGTCGTCACCTGTCTTTATGCATGTATGTATTAACGGCCTAACAGCATATCCACGGAGTGAATGATTATAAGTGGGGTGAAGCTTCGAAGGGTTTTATCGGCAAACCACGAATCATCCGCTGGCCGCGTTCGTCCGTCGTCTGTCTGTCCGTTTGACGCACGGACACACGGACGGACGCAGAGACAGACGCACGGACGGACGGATGAACGCAGAGGAGGACGCACGGATGGATGGACAGACACACAGACGGACGCACAGACGGACTCAAGGACGGACGGATGGATGCATGGACGGACGGATGGATAAATTGATGCACGGACGGATGAAAGTGAGAATGAACGGAAGCAGAAACGAACGCACGAACGGAAGCGCGGACGGACTGATGGACGCTTCGCCCCACTCATCATCATTCCCTCCGTGGGTATGCTGTGATTTTTTCGTGGCGCGGAGTACTGCGATCAGGATTTATCATCGTGATGAGTCGAAAAGCGCTCGCTTCGTCCTTCTCAACGTCTGGTTCACTCCCACAACACGTGTGTTGATTTAGCCACTGTGCAATGCAATACAATAACAATTATGTGAGAGTCAGCTGCATGGCTAAAAAGCTCGTAACATCACGTAAAAACCAGCAACGGGACTAAGATGACGTAACATCCCGGAGCAAGTAGTCATGTGAGTAAACATCACCTGACGTCACGCGAAAATATCACGTAACACAGGGCAACTAGTCACAGGTCTGAAGATCATTCGAAATTCCGTATAGCAAGTGGCCACGCGACCGCGTGAACTTAGATTTACGGGTGCGGTGGCATTCCTGACGCGCACTATCTCGCTATCAAGGCAGCCTTCGGCGTGTGGCTCATATACCCTTCTACGTTCTGCGCTCTCAACGTAAAGAGAGGGGGCGAAAAGTGTCCTTGGAGCAGCTGAGTTCTCTCACATCAGCCTTTTGTAGAGTTGCGTGAGATCGGATCAAAGAAAGTTAGCTACCATCCCCACTTTGTATTATTTAACTTGTTGCTATCACATTCATTGCTTCACCCATGTGATGAAATAAAACTTTATTTTGTTCCTGCAGCACGCGCTTAGTGCGTGT
The DNA here is from genome assembly GCF_043290135.1 of Rhipicephalus microplus. Classification (NCBI taxonomy): domain Eukaryota; kingdom Metazoa; phylum Arthropoda; class Arachnida; order Ixodida; family Ixodidae; genus Rhipicephalus; species Rhipicephalus microplus. Next base: position 595,372 of record NW_027464692.1, on the reverse strand, counting down.
ACAGCGGCCGTCTCTCCCGATGAAACAGATTTTTTTAAAATGTCTGCTTGCATGCTACTTTCGGTTTTTTCGGCAATGCAAATGTGATAATGTGCATTGCAGGTTTTCACATGGTTGTGAATGTGATTATCTGTTACCTATATATATATATACTTGGAAGATTACACACCTGGGGCTAATCACAACATGTGCGATATCGGCTGTTGGTGTCATTGGGAAGTAACAATGGTTACCTGAAATGCGGTGTAGGTTTTGCATAAAGGCTCCGCTAAAACATCAAATGCAACAGTGACTAAAAATCATGGTCAATCGAGATTGAGCTTAGTATAATAGGTGAGGGCCATTTATAGTTATTGTAGAATTATGACTGAAGTCGTGTATTTACGACTTGACACTGGCGATATTTGTAGGGGACGAGATAACTCTAGAAAATCCTGGGGCAGAATAAGAAAAAAAAAAGAAGGTGGTCATATGTACTTTCAAAGAGTTTCTTTGATTACGATGTTAGCAGTTATAGCGGGGCCGCATAATGTACCGAACCGGGTTCAGTGACGGAACATGATAGATGCATTTTTCCTGCGTGGGCGTAATCAGGTTGATGATAATGATGATAAATATTAATTGGTTTGCTCAATGTAGAAGTGTAGAAGATTATTCGCTGTTTTTTTCCACCGCTTTTACGAAAAAAACTACCACCTTGCCGACATTTTTTCAGCTTCGGAACAGATTCTGTCGCCGGGCTGCGCATACTGTTAAGACGCTTCACCCTTAAGTTTATACCTGAGTGAACAAAAGAGAGGGCCGGTTTTTTTTTAACGTGCTCTTTAATGGGCACGTGGCTTGAACAGCGCAGCAGGCAATGGCCAAGGAGGTTTAAAGAACAAGGGCTGATGGTGACAACGAACACAGCGCTGACTTTCAACCGGTCAGCCCTTGTGTAATGCACTTTTAATACATTCATTTTGCCAACTTGCCCAGGTTTCCTACCCTTCAACGTCTTCTTTAAGCCCTAATTTTTTTAGACAAAGTTCCAGTTAAACACATCTTAGTTAAACACTTTTTTTAATCCCTTGTTACAGCCTCGAGCTTTCAGGTAATCTTACTTCAAACGTGTCAAATGAGAGACCTTGTTTTCGACGAGGCTCGTACCTTTAGCGGGCTTCAAGTTCAGTAATAATGAAGTCAGGCTTTTTCGATTTATATGTCGCGCATGTCCAGTGTTTCGGAAAAATTCCGCTCCATTATTGGTGAGCTCGATACGCTTGCCCAAACACCGCGAAAATCTTCTTCGCGCCTCTTGCGCTTGCTCTTAAAGCTTTGTATTTCACCTCATTAGGTGGACTTGCCAAGCTGCTACATAAATTCTTTTTGGGAGTCATAGCGTGGTTATTAGTAGCGTTCTCAGAAAATCCTTCCAATCAGCGCGTTGGGTGTAAGGGAAGAAGCTTGTTACAACGGTAGTTTTAGTGCTTTGAATTCGCAGTAAAAATTTCGGGCACCATGCGAGGGCGTGGCGAACATTGACGCGGCACCTTCGATCTGAAAGCGTCAAAAGTAGAGACAAAGAGAGGTGAAGATGAAGGCCACGAGGTTAACCAGATAGGAGCATCCGATTTGCTATGCAGTACTAGAAATGAGGAATAGGGGCAAGAAAGCGGGTGCGGGGAGAGAGAAAAAAAATTGATGTGCACGCAGTAGTATACAAAAACACACGCACACACATAGTCTTCGAAGAACGTTCTGGTTACAATCGTTCAGAGAGGCCAAAAAGTAAGTTTACGTTCTCGGACTATGATGAAAGTTTTCTTTAAAAAATTCGCTCAATGCTTTCAGGAAAGGAAAGTTAGGATGAGGAGATAGGAAAAGAGGAGGGGTGAGGATAAAGTATAGCATAGCCAGATATCCATGTATATCAAGACAACAAGAAAACCATGTATATCACAGCCATGCATAGTGTAGTAAAGAAAAAGGTGGGAAATGTTAGTGAGGGTGGGGAGGTAAGAATACATGAGGCAGAGCTGTGGATAAGTATAGCAAGTATTTGAAATTAGAAGTGGGAACTAGGAGAAAGAAAAAGAAGTGGAGGGTAAGCCATAGCCTGGTGATGTGTAATACAATATAACAAGGGCTATTAAACATAACTGAGGGTGAGGAGGAAAGAAAGGAAAACTGGGAGGGTAGTGCATCGCACAGCCGTGTATAGTGTTGTATAACAGGAGGGTGGAAGGGGAACAAGGAAGAAACGAGGGACAAATAAATCGTACTATAGTCGGGTGTAGCATAGAGCAGCAAGTGGGTGGAAAAGGAAAGGGAGGGTGAGAGGTAGGGGAAAGGGCTCAACTCTTGATTACAAATGAACCTTTCCCGCGAAGTACACCTAGTAGGCTGCACGTTTGAAACGCCATTGCACACTTTTCTGTGAAAGCGAGCACCGCTGATGGGCAAGCAAGTCCCTGCTAAGCACTTCATCAGCGGTCACGTTGAGTGGTACTGCGAATTTTTAATTGCAATTGTCATCACCACATCGAAAAATTTGCTTTTAATCATGGCTCTGTGGAGAATGCAGATAAAAAAAAAGTAACAGAACAATGTCCACCTCTTCAGATGACATCTTAAATTATTTTCGAAATTTGTGCTCATGAAATGACAATTTACTGCTGTGAAATAATTAAAAAGTGTGAAATCAAGTATTGTATAATTTATTTCTAACTGTCTGTAAAAGTGGCGGAGTCTTAATGCTCAGGAAACTGTCTAATATTGTAGGAAAACGTATATTATCTCCCAAACGCATATACGTATATCCGTGTGTGTATCATTCAGCAGGCAGAGTCAGTGGAGTTTCTTCATCTTGTGATAAAAGAAAAAAAATCCAAGAGGCTTCCTCGACTATGTTACATGTAATGCCCTTCTTTTAAGGTCTTCAGTGGCGACAATTAGAAAATGCTGTTGCTATATCATGCCCAACATATTATACAGTGAAGACGCGCTTGCTGCATTGATCTTATAAACAGAGAGTTATTGATTTGAGTATGCATCCCTTTAATCTCACAAAATACTCGAGCAATGTTGGCAAAACACATCGGAGTAAAGTGTTTTTTAATCTTTAGACTTAATATTAGCATGATAGCTTTTGTTCCTGTTTTATGTTCAAGATGATCGCTACTAGGAACAATGGCAGAAAAATGAGTGCGTTGTAAGTAGACACACGGGGAACTAGATGAAGATGCGAGTGCCATGGGGCTTATTATTGAGGACACTTCTTTCAAAAACGAGCATAATTAGTGACTGATATCTCGCCCTCCCACGCTCAAATTTGTGCATGTTTAGTGATTGTATTCATTTTCTAGTAAAAGTTAATTGCCTTACTCGGCGTCAGTCGTGTCTGTCTCGTAAGGTTGTTCTATTTTTTGCGTGCACAGAACATGAGGTCTCGCTTTAAGATGATTGAGTAGGAAGTTGTCAATTGCGAATATCTTAACTGCTCTGTACGCCACTTCCAGTGTTTAGTGTATTGAAAGACGCATCGATTTTCACTAATCACAATGGTGAGGTCGTGTATTTCTCGGCGCGACCAGAAGCGACGTCGATGCGTGCTTTGTTGCTCTGCACGTTACATCGCCCCATTAATCGATTTGCAAACGCATTAACGGAAAGGTTAAAGCCCGTTGAATACACTGAAATGGCTGCTTGTTTCCTAGAAAAGAATTAGCAAAACAGCGAAACGCTGACGAACTCAATTCAGAGTGAAAAGATCGCCATTTGGTAACTCGGTTATCCGTTTCGCAGATTTGATTTGTATTTTATATTTTTCTTGACGGTGGATTTCAAAAGGGCCTTCATTTTAGCACCTCTTCTTTTGTATGTCACTTAGTGTATCTCTTATAGCGAATCCATTCTTTTCTTGGGTGTAGTAAGCGGAGGGAGCATTTGTTGAGCCTCGCAGATGGCTGAAAATGGTAGCGACCACACTTTCGTTCACAATAAGATTGAGATAAGAAGGAACTTGAAAAAACAACATGGAACTGAGTAATAAAGGTAATGCTAGGAACTTCGAAGTTTCTATTTTATAGTGCGTAAGCATTAAGCAACTGTGCTGCGTTTCGTGCGTTGAGACTAGAGATGTCTCATCAAACACGAAATTGGCCGTTGGTGTCTGCACGAGTAAGGCAAGAAATCGTCACGTGGGGGCGTCACATATCACCAAAATGTGTGACACCCCTATGATGCCACGTGATGACGTCTTCACATGGCACCCCCGCTTTGTTGAAGGCCGGCCAGTCGTGGAGGCAGTACAAAGCCACGTTGAGTGCCGAAAGCTTTCGATGTTTCCAATCCTTGAGACTGCGAAAAACCATGCGTAAAGCAGCAAGTTTCTGGAGCATCCATAGAGTGAGAAGAAAACGCATACATCGAGCACACGGTATACATCGAGGCCGAAAAATAAGGAAGGCGGTTTTTGTCTTCGACTCGGCTAATGGCTAAGGGACCCACTCAGTTTTATTAGAGGCGAAGCCTATGCAACGCGGTCCTTCCGTCCACACCGCTCCCCTCGCCGCAGGTGATGGAGTGGTGCCAAGTAGCTCACGCCCTCCCAGCAGTGAGCGGTGACGTCTCTCTCCCCCGCCTTCCACGTGCTTGCCGCGTGTGAGCTCCCTCTCGCTTCACCCTCTCCACCACTCGCAATGCTCGAGCCCACTCCTCACGTGGGCATCATCTCATCCGGGCCGCCTATCTCTATCTGTCAGTGAGATGAAGCCGCGAGCCGGTGGGTGCACGCTCTGCCCGCACCTAAAGAATCTTGCAGCGCCGACAATTGGGGCAGCGGGCCGCTGGTTGCCGCGCGATCGCACTGACGGGCGGGACGCCATCGCAGGATGCTTCCGGCTAGTGTGCGCGTACCTTTCATCGCCGTCGCCGGCGTTGCGAGAGTCAGCGAAGCCGTACGCGTTCGCGAATGGCGATGTCAACACCGACGAGGCGTGAGCCAGGGAAGTCGAACGCAAGCGTATGCAGTGGAAGACCAGCGACACTGAGAAGGTGCGAGTCAGAACACTGATCGCGTTCGAAAAATACCGACTGCGCGCGGGTAACACCGACGAGACGCAAGTCAAGAAAGCAGAGCGCAAGCGTCAGGAACGCATCCCACCTCCCGTGTCCTTGCGTTTCAGGCAAACGCTTACTCTAGCAAACGCTACACCAGGTTTCGCTTCAAAAATTTCTTTCAGCACCCGCGTCGACAACCGGCTCGACGCCGTGCGCACCGCTACTGCTTGGCACCCCATCAGTGTTCTGATTGGGGGAGATTGTCCACAGTTTTTTATTAAACCATATGTTTTCCTGGCAACATCCAACAGTTTGTTTACTTTACAGAGTTCTGTGCGTTAGATATTACTGTAATACTGTTTCGTTGCCTACAGATGTAACCGGTCAGCCAGTGGTTTGACCTCAATATTTCTAAAATAGAAGCTCATTATCAGTTATTGGCTGTTCCGTGGCGCGGGCGAAATATAACGAACTTTTTTCAAGCTGTCACATTTAAAACTGCGGGATGTGGTGTTCGAATAAAGACACATCACCATCCATTAACAATCCTCACACACCGCACTGCACTTATACCTTTACCGCTGCGCGTTTCGATGACATCCCCCCTCTCTCCCAAAGGGATTTATTGTGCAGCCGTCGTCAATATTCAACGACGTGCTATTATCATTAGACACATTTGCGACGTAAACGAGAGATGGTGTGATTCGCGCAGCATGCTAGTTGCGCCGAGCCACTTACTTTCCGCAAGAGAGGGCGTGGCTGAGACTCAAATTTAGTCGGCAATGTAATCCTGCTAGTGATTTAGCGCAGTTCTACGCAAACACTTTCGCCATGAACAAAATTTTGGGACCATGAATCTGCTCGTCACAGTTCCGAAAGGCAAGGAAATCGCCTCTGTGATATTTAAATTATGCCAGACTGATTCACAGTTTTGGGACGTCATGCGTAGAGCTGCTACGTTGGCAGCCACAAGGACCCAATCACCTTTTGCTCCTCCTCTAACGCTTCCTCTACTCGTTGTTACACTACTAATGCATGGTAGCCGACCGAGCTCAGCCCTGGTTACCTTCCCTGCCTTTAACGGTTCCTCATTACTCCTAGAGATATTAGAGAACTAGTGTTGTGACCTCTCTAAGTTGGGGGGGGGGATAAAGCACACGTGCAGCAGCCAGTTTCATATTTTAGTATTAAAGCGGGAACGTTAGGGCGAGTTTCATGCTGCCCCTACATTTCTTATCGGCTATAAATAACACTGTTATCGGAGAAGTGAACGGAAGTAACCGAGATGCATGCGTGGCTACTTTGTCTTGCGTGGTCATTATTTAAACATGCTTCATTATAGCAGTATGCTTATGGCTGGAATATAATGGAGGCGGTAATTGGAGATGCCAAAAATTTTCCAAATGCTGGAGACGGAGAGCTTCGCTCTTCTTGTGAACAACTTCGATGATGAAGCCAAGTTGGCTTTGTTAGCAAGTGTCATCGTTAAATACACTTTGACACTCCCTCTATTTGTACTTTATTGTTTCAAAACTTGTCAAAGGAATCCACGTTCTTGCATGTACGTAATATTCACGATGAAATCGGGGTGCATAGATGATATTGTAAAGCTTTCAAAACACTTTTATATTCCACAGAAGATATATTGACGAAAGTGTGAACTCAAAAAGTATGTACTCTTTGAGTTCACACTCTTTCAAAGAGTATGAACCAAACAGTATGAAAGCAATTTCCCCAGGAGAAAGTTCTATTGAATGAAGAGAAGCAACAATATTTCTGTAGCTTTCCTTGTAAGGGCTAAGCCACTAACACGCCGACAGCCCACCGAGCCAACAGAAATACCTTATGAATTGTTATAGTTTTACGATCCCTTCACGAACATTGATGATTCTGCTCGTCATAAAATTTTCTTACAATATGACCATTGATGACTAATACCGTAATCTACTTGGTCCAGCACAAAGTATTGATTGATTGATGAAATGATTGATCGATTTAAACAATTATTTGACTATATAGAATGTGCTCTCACTTGTTGGCTTTTGTGCGAAACCATTGAAGAGTAGTCGAAGTGAAGTGTACCATTATAGTGGTGTTTCTGGATGCTAGGTGGCCGCACCCCTTCACTTTAAGACTTTTATGCCCTGGCTTTAATTTGATTACCAGTTCTCATTCTATTGACATGTGGTGAAGCCACCTTTGAATTATCTTTTTCTTCGCGATTAGTGTAATCAAGAAATGCCACAGATTTGAAAGATTCGTACCGTGTTATTCATAAAAATAAGAAGCTCAGTAAATTGAGTGTATAAATCTTTTTGAATATATAGGCAAAGATTTTTCCCCCGTTCGGTCTTGAAATAATTAACGTAACAAAACCACACAATGCGATTACAAGAAATGTAGTGGAGGGCTCCGAAAATTTCCATTACCCGCGTTTCCTTAACATGCGCCTAAATCCAAGTACACGGTATCAAAGCACTACGGCCTCGACTAAAAATGCAGCCGGGATTCGATCTCGCGTCTTTAGGATCAGCCGTTGAGCACCATAGCCACTAGACCTACGTGACGGGCAGCCCATAGGGTGACACAAAGGAACGTAACAACTTTGCGGAATGGGTGGTGTTCACAGAATCAAGTTACACTATACAGTGATATACGTCACCTATCAGTGGCGCAGGTAGACGCTGGCCCACCGGGCCCGTTCGCCCCGTCCCCAACGCATGCATTTTTTTCGCCATAGCGTTCACAGTGAAAAATGACGACCATTTAAAAGAGCAATCCCTCCTCTTAAATCAAAAAGCCCCCCCCCCCCCTCCAACCCCCCAACCCCCGAATAAAAATTCTGCTTGCGTCCACGGTTAGCTGCGTAGTGGCATATGGTCTGTCGGTTCGTTGTAATGCTCTCACGGCTCTTATCATAACCGCGTTGGCGTATATTAAATGCAAATATTAAGAAGGAATGTGGCAAGGGTGACAGCTTGCGTTCAGTAAACGCCACTGCTCTATACGAACAACACACTCAGTGTTAGCGCCGAAGGCCAAGACTTAATCCATGGGCTCTATAGAGCGGTGGGATTCTATATTTGGGGTTCTTCACTTGGGGTGTATGGGGAGCATATGTAGGTCAGTGGTCAATGATGAAAACAAGTGACTCAAAACAATGTTGCGGTCCTCGAAAAGCAAGGAAAAATGCGCTCTCCCGATGAGACGCTTGTAAACACATCCTGGCAATACTGAACCCTGACGCTAATTTCAGCACGTCAGAAGCGAAGAGACAAAGCCTCACATAACAAAACATTTTGAGGAGCACCCGTAGCTCGGATGAGGGACATTTCAAATTTTGTTAAATTGTCTTCCAGCAAAAATGTCTTCTCTTATGCAGAAAAGCCGATACTTGTTTCCTTCCAAATAAAAATACAGAAAGAAGCTATTCATTAAGAACTGACGTTTCATTAGGGTGTAATTTTGTTGCAAACGATCCTACTTTAATGCGGTTTGGGGTAAAAGAATGAAAAAAAAATACCAAAGCTCAACCGCCTGTCCATTTTTTTTCAATGCTATAAAACTTTACTGAAAACCGCAAAATTCCACGAAATTGGACACAGTTTGAGAGTCAAAACAATTTGACGTTTAGGGTGGTCTTTTATATGGTGTTGGGTCAGTGATTACAGACCTCTATAGTTTATACAAACATTTACCTGTCATGATCAGCGTGCCACATGATAATCATATTTATAGGTACGTCATCCCTCCTTGTGTAGCATTATGTGTCTTTCGTTATTTCTTATAAATTGCAGCTTATATTTTTGTTGCACATCAACAAAGAGACCAGACCATAAAATTGCAATCCTTACTGAATGTTAAGCCTGGAGCCACATATAAATTTCGAACTTCGGAACAAAACCACAACTCAATGAAATAATTAAGGTCTAAAATAATCACCCTCCATATTTGATTAACCCTGAGTGGATGGGACAAGGTCTTAGACCTGAGTCTTGCTGACGTATTGCATGGCTGCGTGCCTGTCATCTCCCCACCTGAGATCAGCCGCTTTTTAACTACAAAAAAATGTCATGCTAGCTCAAGAGTTCACAACGTGTGTTGAGAACTTGGATCTGGGCGGCATAGAGAAAGCTACACGTGCCACTGCAGCTATCGGCACGAAGCGGCTGAAAGAAATAACCATGAGGATAAACACTTTGTACCACACGACACCGCAGAATATGGCATGTCGACGCACTGAAGGAACAGAAAGAGCTTACCGATGTGTGCGAGGCATCACTATTTATTCAGCAGGCGAGGGATGTCACCATGACAGTGCAGTGGTCAAGCTCATGCACCGCCCTTTACATATATGTACTAAAATACCCGAATATTCGGGCCTTTCTGACTACTTCTCAATGAGGCAAGGAAAAGGGATACTAGAGGTGTCAGTTTCTGCTCTTTTTGTGGCTTCTATTACAGTCAGTCAATTTATAACCGACTCGTAAGTCGTGTTTATAGGAAGTACGCAGACGTTGGAGTACTTCTGTAGTATACATGGCCCATCGCGTTTAGCGTTGGGGTCATTGGTTGCAAAAAAACTGTGAAAAAATCTCCATAAGCCAATCAATCAATAAATCAATCGATATATCAGGCTTCAAAGCTGCGATTGGTCGTGGAGCTTCGTTGCGTCTGTCTACCACAAATTATGTATTCCTGCCCTTTTCCAGACTAGAATATCCAACCCCAAAAACGACATTCCTTTACTTTTCTGGACATTTATCGACACTTCTTCCCCGTCCACTCATGATCAAATATACTTGAAACAATTCGGAACAGAGGCACCCGTTACATTTCCAGAATCTACTTCAATCAATCAAGTGTTACTCAGAAAGCCTATTAATCACTACAACCATTATATGTTCCTCGTCAAGGGTCCCTGTTACGTATATTTCATAAGTACGCCTACAGTGACAAAACATCATCGTTAGAAGATGAACATCCACCCTTCACCATCACGTGGGTTTCAAAATGATCCCAGCTTCGACCGCAAGATGTCCGCGCGTGGATTGATCTTCCCGATGACATTGCCTCCAATAGTAACCCTTAACATGCTTTGACACAAACTTGAGACACATTTTTTTTTTCAATACAGCGTTGCAAGTTTGTTGCCTTGGTCGTTTAACTTTCAATCTCTTATATTCTGAAATGTTTTGCGTTCTTTCGATTAACGTGCTGCAATCAGCTCCTTGCGAACTGTTGGATTACGATGACCAATGTATTGCTAATTTTCTTACGAAGTATTTGTCATTATCACTAACGTGCACTGAAGCGTTGTTCTTTATGAGTTTACGTCTGATTTCACTGTAGGCCCCCTACTGAATGCCCTCGGGCCTGCAGTCTAAGATATCTTTGAATAAATAAAGACAGAAAATAATAAATAAATAAATAAATAAATAAATAAATAAATAAATAAATAGACTTGTATTATCCACTCTCTTCGGCCATCTTGTGTGTTTTTTTACATTTATAGAAATAGCGGCTTTTTAAATGCGCAACATGAATCTGAATGTCAAATACTCGCAGACAAACACTTTGCTACTTTGCTGTCTCTATGGAGATCATTGATGGCAATTAGTACTGTCAGCTTCTGTGAGGGCCTAGTTTGATTTAGACGCCTAATAGCTTTAAAAAGCTTTATTAAAATTGTGGGCTTGCTTACCGAGTCAAGTTCTCATGCCTGAATTGTTCCGAACTAAGGGTGATAGAAAGCAGTGTTAGTTTAAATGTTCTAGTAGACGCGCTTGGTGAATCTTCGACCCTTAAGACAAGCGAAAAGCGTGGGAAATCGGGTCTGTAGCTTTCGGAACACACATTTACTGAAGTTTCGCAAGCGCCGCGCATATTACTAATGACTAATGGCCAGGTATGCCAGAACAAACCAACCTGTGGTAACACCCTCGCTACCACCGCCATATTGTATGGCTATTCCCGTGAATGGCAAAGTAGAAATCGCCCCCAGACAGTTGGCAATTCAAGTGTTTCTTTGTAGGCGTATTCCGCAATGAGGAATATATATATATATATATATATATATATATATATATATATATATATATATATATATATATATATATATATATATATATATCACAGTTTAAGTTATAGCACGCGCCGACGCGCTATAGTTATGTGTAGTATACAGCCCTGTTGTATATCTTATATTATGGCATCCTGAAGCCTCTAAAGGCATGCCGTGCTGCCCTACATATTTACGCACCCTCAGTCAGTGTCTTCAAAGTGAACCCTTTTATGACACAGAACATTCGCTTACTCGAATTGCCCAGAACAACATAAACTAGTCAAAGAATAATGTTGCACTTCAGACGCACATTCCACGGAACAGCGTTACCAATGACTAAGCGAATGGGTATTACTAGTCTCCGCGGTACAGTACTCAGACCACTACACTAGAAACTTAAAAGAGAAAAACATTGGCGGGATATATATATATATATATATATATATATATATATATATATATATATATATATCCCGCTAATGTATATATATATATATATATATATATATATATATATATATATATATATATATATATATATATATATATATATATATACAGCGTGTGTGGTGTGTGTGTGTGTGTGTGTGTGTGTTTGACGGCGTACCCACCACTCGTCCAACATGTATTAATTCTTTTAAAAAACGCTATACCTTAGACCCCTAATGCACAGAAGGTCTTCTCGAATAATTTGCGTGGGTACACACCATAATCAGCCATTGGTAATTACGCGGAAGACATTACCTGACGCTGCTTTCAAAGGGCGACATTGGATCAAGGAAATGGTAATGTGACCTAATTGCTGGAAGGAATGTTAAAGTAATTAAAACAATTTTCTGCTTCAAGAGAGCGAAAAAAACCGAGCAAAATAAGAAAACAAAGAGAAAATAACGCAGAGCTGAATGAAAAAAATAAATGAAAACTTCATTTGAGAATCACCAATGCAGGACATTTAGTTCTCTTACAAAGGTGAGCAAATTGCAAGAAGAGGATTGCAGAACACCGGGGCCATTCCATTATTCCTTCCGGTAGTAGTACCTGTGTATTTTCTTATTCGACAGTGTACGAAATCACCCTTCTCATTAAGCTAAGAGCAACTTTCGAATCCAGCTAATTACTCTTGGCAACAAAACGGTGTATCGCAAATTTCATGCCCTGTACAGTGTCCGCTGGACACATTAGCGCGATTTTTTAAGTGTCGCAGAAGCTAGACAGGAAACATTTCGTGACACCGAACAGTTATATATGTCTTTGTCACCGACAGCGTCTTCGTCCTTGATTAAATCAATGCGGAAGGCTATTATTCATAAAAATTATGATGACTTATATTTTACCTTTGAAAATCTGCCCAGCTTCGCGTGTAGATTGTCTCTGTCAAGTTGGATGGAGTGCGTTCTTTGAAAAAAGTACTTTTGTCATTATGGTTTTCTGCCAAAGATTTCTCTATCAGACATATTTTTGTTTTCAATTTTTGCTTGAAGTTAACTTGGTTTATTGCCGGTGTTACGAGTGGTAGCAGACATCTACATTCGCTTCATTGTACAATTTTCAAAGTCAAATCAGGGAACTCCAAGTGGAGCTTTTAGTGAGCAGCTCCTCGTTGAAACTAAGTTTAGGCAACCTTATTATTCCGTCTAAGTGTCTTTATAGGAGCTATAGTTCCTAGCATTTGGAGAACTTTTGGTTCACTTCTGTTAATGCAATAGAATGAAAGATTGTTCTGTATAGTTGTATGGGCCATCTTGATACTCCACGCCCACAAGAAAACATTATATAAAAAATTGGCCCCACATCTGCATGTTACACTGCAAATGTCGTCGAAAGACGATAGGCTTGCGTCTGGAGAGTAAAGAAAAAAAAAACGTGTATTTGATGTTGTGCGTAAGAAAATCGATAAATGGTATTTTGGAGGCGCTGCGTTAGAGTGCCTCGAGCGTGCAGCGGAGGCTAGCGAGTGCATCGATCGATTCACGTCAAACGTGAGACCTGAGCGCTATCTGGTCGTTATCTTGGAAAACAAAGCCCGTGGCGTGCGCGCCCGTCTTGGAAGCGATAAGGGGTAGAACGCAAGGCGTGAGGGTAGATGCCGCCACCGTGTCATCTTAGTAAAGCGTTGAAAACGCTTGCCTTTTTGTGCAAGCGTTGCATTATCAGCGCAGCGTAATAAGCGCTACAGCCCTCAGAATTACCTATGTATGCCTTTTCTAGTATGAAGGCCCACAACAGAATATTGCCGTGTTGTTGTGGTGCCTCGAATATGCACAATAATTGCTTTCGAATTGACAATTGCACAAAGATGAACGCTAAAGCTTGAGAAATACTGGTGGGCGCTGCGGATCGGCTCCACCATTTGGGGCATCGTCTGGTATCGTATGGGGTACCGTTAAGGGCGGACAACCAAACAAATGTACAGACAGACAAACAGAGCAAAATATTTGCGTCTAAGGTTCCTAAGAAAGACAATTGTTTTTAAAAAACTTGGGAACCCAGTCGTCCCGTTCACAGCGTGATATTAACCCACTTGTGGCTTCGTAATACGAACGGGTTGTTGTCAATTTCTCTTTCTTAACTCTTCAGCCGTCTTCAAGATTCAGAAAAAGTGATCTACCAGAAAAGAGCTCGCTCTTTCAATGAACATGTTTTCAATAATTTTAGCGTACTCGACGAGTTGAGGTGCACTAACATCAGCGGGGCAATCTGCAAGCAGCTTCGGCAGTGAGCTGTCACGCTTAAGAAGCTCATCGCAGAGACTTCGCGGATAAAAAGCTCGTGGTTCAGGTCTGCTCCGACAGGTGCCGCGGTGATCACAGCTGTTCTATGAAAACCGTTATTTATTCAACTCGTTCAATTCATTTTTGTTAAAATTCCTGCCAGTTATTTTGTCTTGTCTCGACTAAACTTACGCTACGGTAAGATATGCATTATATACAACTATTAACCCGAACCATCGCCTCCTCCTTATACAAGTCTTAATTTCTTTATCGTGTTCAGCCGGCGCTCAACTTACGGTTGCATGGGGATGGATTACGGTAAGCGTGCTCCTTTGGATGATGTACCCAGCGGCGACGTAAGACATATTTTCTCTGCGGGCGGTCATCAAGGTGTGCACACACACACACACACACACACACACACACACACACACACACACACACACACACACACACACACACACACACACACACACACACACACACACACACACACGCGCGCGCACGCACACACACACACACACACACACACGCGCGCGCGCGCGCACACACACACACACACACACACACACACACGCGCGCGCACGCGCACACACGCACGCACACGCTAGCACGCACGCACACGCACACACACACACACGTAAATACATACATACATACATACATACATACATACATACATACATACATACATACATACATACATACATACATACATACATACATACATACACGGAGAGATAGAGAATTCAACATAGTGATGTTTTGAGCATGCAAAGCGCTCTCTATGTGTAGCTCTATAAAAACGAGTATGGCGTGAAGCGCTTTATATAGAGTACACGTTGATATATTTAGGTTTACTGACTCACCACTAAATTAACACGATGTAAGTTTCACAAATGTAAGAGCAAGCCATATAGCACAAGTCGCCCCTTGACAGACTACTCGCACTCATGACGTAGGGTCAAGTGGATTTATGACTTCTCAGATACGAGAGCTAGTATGTATACACGCGCAAGACCTGATAATATGATTTGGAGATGGTCTTTGCCTTCTTTTCACGGTGATATATATGTTCACGCACACAAATAAACAAACTCATGATGAACACAGGAAAAGCAGCCACAGGCGAGTGGGCGCGGCAGCTTGCGGCGTTGGCCCCATTCGGTCGATACGAAAAACATACCCGTGTTGCGCTAGCCGTTCCTTCGCATCATTTGGGGGCATACGCTACCGCCGATAACCCACTGTCATCAAGGGGGCTGTTTGTCATTGAATGACCGACTCCCTTGTTGTCGTGGTGCAGTGCCTTTGAAAGGATGGATAGATAGAAAGATATATAGATAGATAGATAGATAGATAGATAGATAGATAGATAGATAGATAGATATGTAAGCAAAACTAGTCCATTGATGTTTTTTTATCCCCCCTTGAGCCTATACTACACATAATTTAGCTTTCGTTTACTGGGGCTTACCACATATATGGCAGTATGGGCAATGTGCAACGCTGCCAAAGCTCCACACAGCTTACATATTTCCTGGCTGGAACGGTGGGTCCAAAATGTTTTGTGGCGTCTACCGGGGTGGGTTGAACTCCTCAGTATAACTCTTTGGCGGACAGCACAAAGTTACAGGCTGACCACGTTCAAGCGTGAAACAATGGTACCGCGCAATGGGGTCATCTTCTTCCTAGAGTGAGTATATTTTTACAGAATACAGCTATACCCAAAAACAGCACAACGTGACGCCAGCGGCTATCCCTCTAATACCACTTCGCCAAGGCTTTTTTTTTTAAGATAGGTCGACCTTTCAAAGAGTTATTGCATATTGGTTTTCGTCTGTGGGCACCTATAGTTGCCTTAACGTTTCTGCAAGCCGAATCATAACCAAAACTTCACACTTCTGAGCGCAATGAACACCCGCTCAGCGATTACCGATTCCCACCGCGTGCGCGCACACATCTGGAAATCAATGTTTTCTAATCTCCCAGTCAGCTAAGAGGATATTCGTGCTCCAGTTTATTTTAGCTCTCAGGGCAAGAGACAAGCTGAGCTGACCAACTTGTAATTGTGCACAAACAAGATGCGGCGACACTTCAACGCTTCCCGATCGGCATCGTTCCCCGTGACACGGTGTTTTTGGTGCTTCTCTCATAAGTGTGTCAAGTTGGCCCCGATCTCGAGTAGCCGCCATTTGAAAGGCTCTGACTAGAGTAAAGTACTCGTTTCAGCATAGTGTTCAAAGCGAGCTGGGGTCCAAAAGATGATGCAGCAAGAGAGAAATGCCAGCATATCTCAAACGAGAATATACCACAATGCTATAGGTGAGAAGCATCCAGTAATGCTATCGAGCATAACAGTGTACTAAACGAACGACGCAGTTGGGTTCGCGATGTAGGCAATGCATGTAACTAGAGCTTCGAAATTGCCGATACTGGGAGTGCTCGGCTTCTTTATTGGTCGAGTCACTTACCTCACCATAGTTTATTTCTGCTCTAGGAATGGTCGCGTGAAGCAGACGCGTGAAATACTGCGTCTCGAGCAACGGGCGAGAAGCTTTGAATGAGCCCTCAGGTCTTGCGATATGTCCCCTGTGTTGACTCAGCGAGTTCCCCCAGACGAGTCAAGGGATCGTCTGAACGCTCTTCATGAAGGGCCGGACCACCCCCCTCCTTCTCACCATTCGTACCACCCCCCCTCCCCATTTTAGTCCCACATAGACGCCATATTCAGTCTGAGACTCTTGGTTTGGTAGGACTGGGGCTAACTGTACTATCGCCGAAAAAAAAAAGAACCAAGAAGGGAAGACTTGAGTAAGGAGTGACGCGTTTGGTATGTCTGGTTGCGATGGGAATTCGGCGAAAGAAGAGTCACCACTGATGCGAATTATGCCCGAGAATTTTTGTTCAGCTTTTCAAGCCAACGCTTTTGTTATTTTTGGATGAGAAGTACTCGAACGAAGACTCTTTATTTTTCTTCACCGTTCCCATATCTTGGAGTGGCTTGCAGCCCCTTTGAGCCGGTATTTACATTCCGGAACCAATATGAAAGAAATTGAGAAATACGACTGGTCTTGCGCTAACGTAAGGATCTCAACTATTCCCCGAAAAAAAAAAGGTGTTGAAGAACTGCATGTTACCGGTATTGACTTTATGAGGCAGAATCTCGGAGGCTTACGACGAGGGTTCAACTTAGACTGAAGACGACGTAGCTTACAGTAAAAAATAAAATAAAAATAAAATGTGTAACCTCGAGAGACAAGAATATATGGTGTGGGTAACGAAACAAAACGATGAACAGAAGAGATAAGATCTTGCGCGTTTTGTATACAGCTGTCACACAATGACGAATCTGCTAGCAGTAACATAACAAAAATTTACTGAGACCGCAATTGACGCCGGAAAAACTCCATACTTGAAACGAAGACTATTCTAGAAAATTACGCATGACAACCACTTCTCAATGATGTAGAGTGGACTATACTACAACGCAAATTAATTGAGGCTGTTCGCCTTGAGTTATGCCTTCACTTACGCGATGTCAGGTAAACGTTTTGAATGTTTGGAACGTTTTGACCGGTAAGTCTCCACCCCTTCGATGTGGAAGTGATTGTCAAGATAGAAAATGTCAATGCATAGTTTTTTAATCTCAGCGAGAAAACCCGGTGAAACCCCCATGGGTCGGGTTCATCAACAGTGTCTGTCTTTATTTACTTTTCTTTTTGGTAGTACTGGTATTCAGTATTATTGTTGTGTTGTCGTGGATTCGTGCAGAAAGGTTTTCAGGGGTGTGCGACGTTTATGGCCGCATGTTCGTCATTGCGTGTCCGGTCCCGATAAGCCCACAGGCCGGTTGCGTCACGTGCCTTCTATTACTTGTTTCGCGCACATGCGCATTATCAACTTGACCAACTACGGCGCTCTGCTGGATACCACATTTTTTCATTGTTTCATTTGTTCAATGTTTCAGTTGTTCAATTCTCATTCTGGCGCAGCAGTGTTCTTTAAATAAGTGGGCCATACGCACGTGCAGATGTAAGAAAATCTTAAAGCGTACAGACGGGGACAGTATTTTTACATGGCCTTAAAGAATGATCCTATTAAATATGGTGGTGACTCAGCGATAGATAAGACTTGAATTAGTGGCCAATACAATTCACTGATTACGATTGAATACTTTTGCTTCGCATGATTTGCCAACAGTAGCAAGCATAAGTGATCGGCATTGGTGTTATGCGAAAAAAATATTGTAGGGTTCGTGTTGTTCGAACAACTTTGGTCAGTGTCATGCATACTAACGCTTTGTTATACAGTGTTCTTACAAATAACGTAATTAAAATATATTTGCATGATTTAACCACATGCCTCCATATTATTCAAGTAGTAAAACGTTTTTGCGTATTCATTCGGCAGGGTAATGCTTAATATATGCACTGCATTTACCGGATACTCTAAAAAGGCAAACATCCCGGCTTCTCTCATGTCTCCTATTTTATTCCCTTGTTAATAATAATAATAATAATAATAATAATAATAATAATAATAATAATAATAATAATAATAATAATAATAATAATAATCATAATAATATAAGCGTCGTGAACACAAATAGCTTCCCCTCAAAACAGTTTAGCATCACTCTTGACAAGAAGCAGCTTTATAGCGTGATGAGGCCTTGGCGTTATACATCTGTCGCATTAAGCCATTCACTATACAGCCGTGATGTGCCATACAAGAAAACCAAGAGCGTGTCGTTGCTTTTTTAAAGAAATTGAAAGTTTTCATTAACGTAAAGAACCGAAGCGTGAGGTATTCGCTGTCTGCTTATACTTCAATCAATGCGATGGTTATGCTAAAGGGTTTTCTTTCCTTGGTGCAAACTGTCGTCCCACAGAGCAAACTCAGATTGTGTCGAAGGCGGAACCGTTGTCCCTGGCTCTGTCTTCTTAATAAACGACTGAAAGGGGCGCTTTAATATAAAGCTATGGCAATCCGCCGTTCTTCCAATCTCACCGTGAGCACACCGATATTGCTCAAATCGGTTAACATGATGACTGTATGTTGTGAAGTGGGAGCAATGAGGAGTGGCAACAGACATCACTATACAAGTGTTTTGTGTAAAAATTTATTTAGAAGGTGTTTACAGAACGCACCTAATTAGGAAAAAGCTTATGCACAGACAAAGAACGACGCCACTGGGTTCTTTTCAGCTTGTCTCTATTCCGTAGCAGATGTGTGCTGTACGCACCTTATAAATGAATAACTTCTCGACCGACCCACAGCCCTCAATTAAATTAAGATTGACGAGAAAACGCCACTGTGGTCTTCAATGTGAGAACGCTGCAGCCTACGTGCATGAGTAAAGACAGGCAAGTAAGCTGCATGCATCGCAGAAATTCTTCGAAACCAACCTCGTTTTAGAGCGGCTTTGGAGACACTGTGGCAAGGTTTATAAAAAAAGTACGAGGTTTAAATGACCGGTACAGAATTCATATTCAATGCAGTGTCAGTGAGGGGATCATTAACTATGCAGCAGATCGTTCGAAGAAACTTCGAAGGTTTTAATTAGGCATACTGTTAAGAGCGAGGAAGTGAAAGCTTCGTAGCAGCGTCACCATGTTATCGATACAAAATGCATAAGCCCGAGCTAATATTGCACTGGAGGCCGTCATTCAGGCCAAAATAAAGAAAAAGTAAATTAGCCTTAATATCTCGTACGATGCCAACGTTGGGAAATCTAATGGCTGCTGCCGTAGTTTTAATCGACCTGTGCAACGAAAACTTTGTGGCACTATGTCTATCTCCTTTTTAAACAAAACCTGTGGGAAGTGCACGTTGCCATGGTGACTACGCATGGGGTAATTGAAGAAAATATATCGCAGAATTTTCAAATAAAATTCGTTATTCGCTCACGGATTTTATAATTTCTTCTTCAGTGGCGGACATGTTAAGACGACTGAAGAGAATAGTCGGGTACTAACTGAAATGAAAAAATTAACTTCTAACAAAAAACTAACTGTCTTGGCGCAACCCACCATAGGGGATCCGCCATGAAATGAACGGCATCTATAGAGATAAAAGTGTTTTACGAGATGAATACGTTTAGAAATAGTTGGTTAAAAATGAACACACTGGTAATTGACGAAATAAAATTATCGTCATTGTCATCATAAACCGGCAAGATTCTCCCCTCTTCTCCATTCACCTTCTGCCTCACTTCGGAAACACGGGCGCTGAATAATTTGGCGTGGGACGAAATAATTCTGATGGGCGTGAGAACAGGAGAAATGAAATAAATAGAGAAAGAAAGACAAAAATAAATAAAGAAAGTAACAAAGAAAAAAAGAAAGAAAGAGAGAACGAAAGAAAGAAAGAAAGAAAATAAAAAGTAAGACAGGAAAAGAAATAGGCGGAAGCAGCTAGAAAAAAAATTGGCAGATCCGACGTACAGTGAAAATCGATGATATGTGAAGCATAAATGAGAAGTGTTGATATGTCACTTTAAACTCAGCACAACGTTAGAAGTTGGAGGTAAATGATGCCATAAATGACTTCCGTGTTATGATTATCATGTTTGGATGTGTTGTTTACCTTCGTAATCTATTCACGTGACGTGATACCAAATTGGGTATATGTGGAGCAAGCGAAAAGGCCACGAGCACGCTATGAACGAGGTATGTTGTCATGTTTTTACATGACACGCGTGTCAGGATTATCATGTTTGCACCAGTAATATATTTTGTCATCCATTGACGTCACGCAACACCAAATTTGGTATATGTGGAGCTAGCAAAACAGCCACGAGCGCATCAAGAAGGGCCCAATATACTTCAATGTAGCGGTGACACGCGCGCACGCTGGGCACAGCGACGCTACGTTAGCAAAACGCGTGCACTCTATAGTCTGACGTCAGGCGAGACCAGCGTCCGTCGCCGCGACCCGACGGCAACCAGTGCGAAATGTGACATGCTCCGTTTCGCGCCGATGCCATAGAGTAACATTATGTCAATGGGTTACCCAGACAACACTGCATCTCACTCTTTTCGTGACGGAGGGACGCCGGACGCGCTAAAACGCGCATGCGTCAAAGCAACGCAGCGCAGCGCGCGCCTGCGAGTATATGGCACCAGCGCCTGGCGTGGCAACGCCGGCGTGACGCAACGAAATGAACGCCGGCGGGCACGCGCACCGCATCATGTCAAAATGTATTGGCGACTTGAATGTGGCATGTAGTCATGTTCTCACGATTATTATGTTTGCACCAGTCCCATACCTTCGTCATCCATTGGCGTCACGTAATACCAAATTTGGCATATGTGAAGCAAGCGCAACGGCCTCGAGCACATCATGAGTGTGGCATGTAGTCATGTTACATGACACGCATGCCGTGATTATCATGTTTGGATGCGTCAATTACCTATGTTGTCCGTTCGCGTCGCGTAGTGCCGAGTTTGGTACATGCGAAGCTAGCGAAACGGCCGTGAGTGCATCATGAGCGTAGCATGTAGTCATGTTGTTAAGTGACACGTATCTCATGTTTATCATGTTTGCACCAGTATCATACCTTCGTCATCCATTTACGTCGCGTAATACCAAATTTGGTATAAGTGAAGCTAGCGAGATGGTCACCAGCGCATCATGAGCGTGGCATGTTGTCATGTTGTTACACAACACGGCATCTGATGATTATAATGTTTGCACCAACCATATACCTTCGTCATCCATTCACGTACCTTAATACCAAATTTGGTATATGTGACGCTAGCGAAATGGCCGCGAGCGCAGCATGAGCGTGGCATGTAATCATGTTGTTACATGACATGCATGTTATGATTTTCATGTTGGGGTCTGTCGCTTCTGTTTGCCATGCAATCCTGTCATACCATACCCGTTTTGCAACATGCCATGTGAACGAAACCACTGCAAGAGCTGCAGGACCCTGAAATGTAAATCGTGACATTAATGACATACATATCATGATTTTCATGTCATGACCAGTCATGTATGTTCTTCATACAGTCATGTTATGCCATACCAAGTTTGGTATTGATAACATTATAGAACTGGCCAGGAGAGCTAAAAGTCGTAGGCGGCTAGATAGATAGATAGATAGATAGATAGATAGATAGATAGATAGATAGATAGATAGATAGATAGATAGATAGATACGCTCAAAGACGCCGAAATTTGCCATGGAATGCTTCGCATTTAAAAAGAAAAAAAAGAGGAAACGAAGACAAAAATTAAGATACTATACACTTCGTTAGTCACTAATGAAGATGACTATTATTTTGAGCCTGCACACGTTCGCTTCGTCCTCTTCGTCGTCTCCTTCACACGCACAAAACATGCGCGAAGTTTTGTCTGTTTTGCACAATAGGTGCCGAACAAACAAAACTACTTCTATTGGCCAGCTATTGATATGCTTCGCATTGTGATTGGCTGAAATATCTTTTAACGAAAATTTTCAGCCAGGATGTTTTTTTTTTCGTACACGCCAAGAGGAATAGTGCATGTGCCCGTATTCAACCCAACTGTTTGTCAGGCTTATTTGTCGTCCACTTTACAGACCTTTCAATCGATGTTACTGTGTGTCCTAATTGCTGAATGGTATTGGTCACAATTAGCATTGCGAAGTGGTAATTCAGCGCCTATAGTCGCTTGCAGCCTTAGAATAAATATAAACTCCACCCACGAGGCTGCATGTGCGTTTCTTCTTTTTTGCACGCCTCCGTGCTGCATAGCAAGTGCACATAAAATTAATGAGGATGGCGTTCACAGGGCAATATGCAAGGTGCATCCGAGTGATGCAATTAGTTGCAACACGTGCCGTCTTGCAACTTGCCGCTGCTTAAACGATGGCACGCGATAAACTCTCCGAGCGCATGTCGCTTCGGTGCATTTCAAAAGTGGCACAATCTTCTACAGCATCGAATGACGACTGGTGAGATTGACGCTGAGGTACACGTGCGAATAAGACATTCTTGTGCAAGAAACGAACATGTTAAGAAATTCGGAAGACGGCTTGGTGGTCTATAGTGTTCAATCACGGAAGCGTTATAACGCACGCAGACGGGGTCAAGGGGAAGACAAAGGCTGTAACGTTTGCATAACGACAAGGAAATTCGTTCGGCGGTGGCAAGCGTAGCGGTGCCTCACCTCTCACCCTAACAAACGACTCAATGCGGTATTTCTGGATTTTTCATCTCAAGCTTGAGAACAACTTGACGACAATAACGGTCGGTGACAACTGTCAACGACTGCTGTTGTTGCCATGTTCAGAAGCGCCAGAAATGCTCTTTGTGCTTGAGTGCTATTCGGGACATCATTAAATTTCTCCATGTTATTGAACTCCAGCTGCCGTTGGTCAACTGTGATTGCCAGGACGACTACTATGCCCTCTCCAATTGGCTAAAGTGCTGTCAGTACGAGATTGGACAGGAATGATGAATTCGACAGTGTCCAGGATGACACACTTTTGATCATGTACGGAGGGTCGATTGGCGGGAGACTCAATGACAGTCAGAGTACCACCTTAAGAACAGCAAACACGGGGCGAAGTAGTGAATACGCATAGTAAAGGCGCTTTCTAACGAATGATTTTATTACTGGAAAACTAAAAAATTTTATATAATATAACTGCACAAATTTCGAGTTCTCTGGCGATGAATCCAACTGCTTCAGAAAGCGCCTGCCTTCTGCGCATTCTCTGCTTCGTCCCTGCATTTTTTCGCACTTATTTCCAACGAGACGGAATAGCTGCGTTGCAATCAAAGTATCACGAAGAGGGAAAATAAAATTGTTGTTTAAAAACAAGCATACAAAACACATCAGCTCACACACGCAATGACGAACACGAGGACTTCCATGCATTCAATTCCATTATTATTGATGTTTTCTTTTTTATCACCTTGTTTACCATTTTTCTAGAACGAGCTCTTTTAGAAATAGTAATCATACGCGTCCTCATGGTTCCCCTTCGGAGTGGGGGAGGGAGATGAAGGTTTGCCGCAGTGACCTGCCTCCCTATTAACTCAATGTGCGGGGCAGGCTTAGTGCCCCTTCCCGCCCCCTCCCTTCTCTTAGGTGACCAGGAGGGCAGACCTCCCACTTCATGTGCACACGTCTATGGCTGTAGCGATGAAGCAGGCTTTATTCAGTGCAATCTGCGTCATGAAAGTAAGATAAAACTGCTTATTTTGTGTACCAAGCTTCTTACCAGAGAGACAAGGCAGTTGCCCAGACGACCCGCACAACTTCCTAACTTCCGGTCAAGCCTATATCGAACCTGCCTCCGAGGATCTCCTATATCTGCGAGGGACAGTCATACTGGCATTTTTATCTGCAAATCGCATTATGTCATGCCCTTCCGATAATCACATAAGGCATCCGTGTCTAGCCAGTGAGCTTCCAGCGTTGCGCGGAGCCCAAAGTAAACGCCCTACGCTGTAGCTTCATAAGCAGTATTATAACGTGACATGCAGTTATTTTTATCGCCTCTGGCGACGCCGTAGCACAGACGCTTCGAAAGCTTCTAAGGAGTTAGATTCAGAAACTGATATGGACTTGCTGCAACGATGCATTGTTTTAGCGCTTCGACCTGTTAGGGAAAGATATACGTACATTAAAGGCGTTGTAGCTGGCCGTCTATAGGCGCTGCCACAACTAGGAAGAAACGCGTTCGCCGTTGTAACAGCAAGCGCATATTAGGGTGCTGAAAGCCCGTCGCCTGCATGAATGCCTGTTGCTTTATCGCCGCTGTTTGAACGTTCGTTCACAATACCTTCCCTGCGCGTTCCTTTCATTGGAAACGGCGCCGTCTCCAGTTTCGGTGGAAGACAAAGATGGCAAGGATTCCTTTTCAATGGGTCAATGTGGCTTTGTTCCTTAAAAGAGTTAGTTCGATGAAACGCCACCTCTCGGATGGGTAATTATTTATCTCAGGTCGGTCGACAACACGCATTGTATTTCTACAAGAAAAAATCCCAGGGCTTCTTAAGCATACGCCTAAGCCGATTCGCCGATTCAAGGTGAAAGCCACTTTTTTATTTTTCTTCTCAGCCAACTTCATTATCCTACCCTCGGTACCTTCTACTCTTGAGCACCCCCTACCCAGAACAAGCGATGACTTCATTGAATAGCGTTGCGTTATCTAAAGTCATCGTAACGACATGATGAAGTAACAAATTTTCACATCTGTGACATCACGTAATTATAGTTTTTAAGATCAGAACTGTTAAACTTTACGCTGCACCGGGTAATGCAAACAGAAATTAGTCGGCACCCGTTCGCTTCGCCCTCTTCATCTAAATATCACAAAGTATTCTGCACATCTCGTAACAACTAGTAACGAGACTAAAATCATGTAACATTTCATCTCGTGAAACGTTTTTATCATAAACTACGTAACATGCCCTGTGAATAAAATTACGTATATAGTCACGTGACTAAGATCACGTAACATCCCGCAACAGCTACTCATGTGATATGTTTCCCGCCATAAACCACGTAAGAAGTCCCGTGAATGAAACTATGTGTCTAGCCACGTGACTAAGAACACGTACCATCACGCAACAGCTACTCATGTGACACGTTTCCCGCCATAAACCACGTAACTAGTGACGGAACACCACGTAACCGGCACGTAACAGCCAGTCATGGGGAGTCACAACATCACATAACAAGTAGCCACGTGACACGATCCCGCAAGAAACTACGTGACACGTGCTTAGTGTAGGAAACTAACCGAAACGGCTGATGGATATTCAAGCGAATCGTACAGAATAATACAACCAGAAACAGCATCTCAAGCCTGGCCGCACAAGCGATAGGTTAGAACGAGTGTTGTCGAAGTAATATGCACTGTTGTTTCCGGCCTCGCGCCACTACTGCAGGCTTCGCTATTAGGTGCGAAGGAGCTCTTTGACTAGGCTGTACAACGCTGTCCCTCTGTACGAACAAGCCGCACGCCGCAGGTGTTGGCGTGGTGCCAAGTTGGTCACGCCATAGCTGCGTGTCGATGTCACGCTTCCCTCAAAGCGCACACTGACGCCTATCTCTCAAGTAAAGTGTGGGATTGGGCTAGTTGGTAATCCATATAAAACTTCTAGGCGCGTAAAACTTCAGACAACTAACATAAGAGACAAGGACGAGCGCAGACTTTCAACTGATTTTATTACTACTACGACACACATATATATATTAGAAAGAAGATAAGCAACACACAAAATCAAAAGGCGAAAAGAGAGATTGCAAAAACATCACACAAAATCAAAAGGCGAAAAGAGAGATTGCAAAAACATCACGTGCTCACCCTGGGCCCCCACGTGCCGAATTTAAAAACGCCAATTCTTTCCCAGATAATGCTATCGATGGTTTGCTGATACAGCTACCTCGAGCAATTGCTGCAGCTTCAATTACAAGTCTTGTGCCTTCATTAGGGTGGGACGCGAGAACCCTTGTCTGTTCGAACAAAGGCTGGCATCCACATTCGGAACAATGAGCGGCCAAAAAACCGTCCCGTCCTGCATTTCTTACTTTCTGGCAATGTTCTTGAAGTCTTACATTGAGGCACCTGCCCGACTGACCGACGTACTCAAGTCCACAAGACAAAGGTACGCCATAAACAATCCCTGTTGCACACTCAACAAACTTCTTTCGGTGCTTAATTTTGCAGCTACTCGTAATGGTTCCTACGGGGCTTGTTTGGACAGATAATTTTGACAATTTTATTCGGTGCGGAAAAAACCACTGACACGCCCGCTCTCTGGCCTATTTTCTTGAGTTTATGCGAGATACCATGTAGATACGGTATCACCGCCACCCTCTTGGGAGTTGCTTCTTGTAAAACGTCCCCATCGTTACCGGCCCTTGATTGTCTGCGCAGCTTCTCACACACAGAAACTAGCAACGAACCGGGATAGCCCGCTGCCTCTAGACGGAGAATCTGCCTGTCGAAACTTCGCTGGACTGAGTGTGTTGGACGTGTGTGGACGAAACTTCGCTGGACTGAGTGTGTTGGACCAAGCGCTCCAGACGTGTGTTGGACGTATGAGCCACGGGGGAAAAAACCCCTTTTACCGTACGCGTCTTCTCACAGCAAACTGGTGAAGCGTGGAATTGTAAAGGCATGTTTATATAACGCTTTAACAAAATCTTGCTTCCACTCAGTCCAGCGAAGTTTCGACAGGCAGATTCTCCGTCTAGAGGCAGCGGGCTATCCCGGTTCGTTGCTAGTTTCTGTGTGTGAGAAGCTGCGCAGACAATCAAGGGCCGGTAACGATGGGGACGTTTTACAAGAAGCAACTCCCAAGAGGGTGGCGGTGATACCGTATCTACATGGTATCTCGCATAAACTCAAGAAAATAGGCCAGAGAGCGGGCGTGTCAGTGGTTTTTTCCGCACCGAATAAATTGTCAAAATTATCTGTCCAAACAAGCCCCGTAGGAACCACTACGAGTAGCTGCAAAATTAAGCACCGAAAGAAGTTTGTTGAGTGTGCAACAGGGATTGTTTATGGCGTACCTTTGTCTTGTGGACTTGAGTACGTCGGTCAGTCGGGCAGGTGCCTCAATGTAAGACTTCAAGAACATTGCCAGAAAGTAAGAAATGCAGGACGGGACGGTTTTTTGGCCGCTCATTGTTCCGAATGTGGATGCCAGCCTTTGTTCGAACAGACAAGGGTTCTCGCGTCCCACCCTAATGAAGGCACAAGACTTGTAATTGAAGCTGCAGCAATTGCTCGAGGTAGCTGTATCAGCAAACCATCGATAGCATTATCTGGGAAAGAATTGGCGTTTTTAAATTCGGCACGTGGGGGCCCAGGGTGAGCACGTGATGTTTTTGCAATCTCTCTTTTCGCCTTTTGATTTTGTGTGATGTTTTTGCAATCTCTCTTTTCGCCTTTTGATTTTGTGTGTTGCTTATCTTCTTTCTAATATATATATGTGTGTCGTAGTAGTAATAAAATCAGTTGAAAGTCTGCGCTCGTCCTTGTCTCTTATGTTAGTTGTCTGAAGTTTTACGCGCCTAGAAGTTTTATATGCCTATCTCTCCCTTGCTTGTCTCGTGATCACTGCGGCGTCCGCAGGGGCCTTCTCGTCTGTTCAATCGCAACACCTGCCGGGACCACCGCTCGCTACACCACCGACTAATTCGTTCGCACACAATAAACGTGAGGCGCGCTTAATGCACACGTTGAAACATGCCTGTGCGTGTCACCAACAAGACCTACACCAGTCATCACTTCAAACGAATTTTCCAGCACTCACCGCAGCACCCGTGCTAGCGCCGGTCAACCTTGCGCAACGTTGCTGCTTTGGTTCCCATCTGGGTTACCTTCGGGGAGATGGTCCAATGTTCGGCAACTATATATTTTATGGGTGAAAAACGTAGCCCGCTAGAGACAATACGCAGCACAACCGTTCAGCGGCCGCCCTTTATATATGCCCACTGGATCTTGACCTTAATCGGCATATGTCATTTATTGAAGTTCTTCGCAGGGAAGGCAATACTACATCTGTACAGGGTACTTTTTCTCGGCTGCCTGCGACACAGCTTGCCCGAATTAACCAGAATAAGCAAAATAAGCCTGTACATATTACCCAGTGTTCAGGACCAAGCGCTCCAGACCTGCTTAGGCTTGCCCGTTAGCGCATCAACGGCAGTTTGTTTATTGCGACCACCGGAGATCACCTCATCAAGCCACACATTGACATTTAAACACTCAGGACGTATATCAAACACTCAGGACTTGGCAGCAGGGACAGCATACGACGGGGACGCTCATTGCTGTTGCTTTCCCAGGTGTTCGAGGCGTGTCGTGGCCGATTATTGACGTTTATAGCGGAGCGTGCTGCATCCAGTGCCTGGCAAGAGTGCTGCACTGACCGACCGGCTACGTTTTTGCGCCCGGCACCATACCACGTGACATCAACCACCCCTGGCCCTTCAAAAAGACAGCGGCAACGCGTCCCTCGATCACTTGGCAGCAGGAACAGCATACGACGGGGACGCTCATTGCTGTTGTTTTCCCAGGTGTTCGAGGCGTGCCATGGCCGACTATCGAGATTGATAGTGGAGCGTGCTGCATTCAGCCCTTTGCAAGAGTGCTGCACTGACCGACCGGCTACGTTTTTGCGCTCGGCACCATACCACGTGACATCAACCACCCCTGGCCCTTCAAAAAGACAGCGGCAACGCCTCCCTCGATCACTTGGCAGCAGGGACAGCATACGACGGGGACGCTCATTGCTGTTGTTTTCCCAGGTTAGGCATTTGCCCTTCTGTTTTGTATAGTTCATTCGCTATCCTAATGCTGTCTTTGTTGCCTATTTTCAAAGTTTGCACTTGTTTTGACCACTGTTGAATCTGTAAACTGGCCTTTAAACATGGGTACTGCGTTCGCGGACTTCAAACGCGATATTCGGAAAGAAATCAGAAAGTTAAATAAAAGCCTTGACTACATGAACAAAGACTACGAAAATATAAAACAAGAGTGTGCTGAAATTAGGAAGGAAAACGCTGCTCTCAGTGCCTCCCAAGAGGCAATGCAATGTGAGATAGACCGTTTGAGAAAGTTGGTGCACGAAAATTCCACGCGCCTAACTGTTCAGGATTAATACTCTCGAAACAAAAATATCGAAATTAAAGGGATCCCACTTGCCTCTAGTGAAAACCTTGTGCAATTGCTTGCCGAAATCGGTAACGCCTTGGGGGAGCCAATAAGTGAACAGTACATAGAAATATGCCACCGTTTGCCAGCGAGGAGTGCCGCTTCGCAAAGTAACACGGCACCACACACTGGTGTTGCAAAGAAGAACGAGATACGCCCTCGTGCAAGCGCTGTTCCCGATCGGGGTAGCAGAGCATGCAGTGACGCCCGCCTGAACGAAAACATCGTGATTGTTTTCAATCGCCGAGCTAACGTGTACTCAGATTTGGGTGCACGTTAAAGAACCCCAGGTGGTCAAAATTTCCGGAGCCCTTCACTGCGGCGTCTCTCATAATCAAATGGTGGTTTTGGGACGTTAAACCCCACAAGTCAATCAATAGCCGAGCTAAGAGGGATGTCATCGTTAAGAAAGCACGGGGAACTCGATTCACGGCTGAGGAACTGGGATTCACAACTAAACACTCTGCTTTCGTGAATGCTACGGCGTCTCTCATAATCAAATGGTGGTTTTGGGACGTTAAACCCCACATATCAATCAATCAATCAATGCTTTCGTAAATGAGCACCTTTGTCCCCAACTGAAAAAAATTGCTGGTTAGGACGATTGCTCGGAAACGGGAAATGAACTGGCGCTTCGCGTGGCAAGTGGTGGCAAAATAGTTCCGCGTGAAACGGAAACAACTCGTGCAGTTCAAGTCACATGTGAAGCCGACTTGCATAAGATGCGCGCGGCCGCTTCAAGCAGCCGCGGGGCATCTAGCATGCCGTAAGCTTATCTGATCAGCGCTTTCGTTTTTGCGGCGCGGACTTTTTTTTTCTTCTTTTTTCTTTTGTGAAGATGGCGATATTACCACGTGATATGCATGTACCTAACGCTAGTGGATATTGCAGTATCATGCACTTAAATGCTAGATCAGCTCGCAACAAGCACGATGATATGTTTCTTGACGAATTCTCGTTTCAATTTGACATCATGTTTCCTGAAACTTCGCACACGTGCAATGACGAAGTACTACACTTGCCAACGTATAAATCGTTCTTTCTAAACATGCGCTCTCGTTGAGGGAGAGGTGTGTTGCAACTAATTGCTGACCATTTAGTTTGCAGCCTTCTCTCAGACTTTTCAGTGATTACACCAGACTATGAAGCATTATCGCTAGCATGTCTTGAGTATTTATATGTGGTAGTTTATCGTCCGCCTGACGGAAAAACAGAAGCGTTTTTCGATTTCTTGAAAATCTGCTTACGTATGCGTGCTCTAAGATGCACATTATCATAGGGGGCGACTCTATCATAGGGGGAACCTCTGGTAACTTCAAACTACTACTTGATTCTTTTGCGTGTGCTAATATTATTACTGAACCTACACGTGTCACTTCAAATACTGCAAGCCTTATCGACTTACTTATTACAAATAACATAAGTGATTCAATCGTATCTGGAACTGTTATTGCCGATATTAGTGATCACTACCCTGTATACATGTTTCAAAATCGCAACGAGTATCTTAATCGTACAAAAGTATACTCCAGAATAATACAAAATACAGGAAATTAGTAACAAAACCTTACACTTTTACGCGTGAAGTTACCCAGAATAGTTGGGATCCTGTCTATAAATCAGTTAACGCTAAATGAGGCGTATGAAATATTCATGTGCCTGTTAACAAAAACTTACCTTAAGTGCTTTGAATATAAAACGGTCAAAACCCTCCAGAAAGGTTGGAAACAATGGATGACGCGAGAATGTCTGGAATTGATTAAGAAAAATCTACTGTACGCGAAATTTGTGGAAACAAGGCACCATAACGATCTTTCGGAATTCAAGCGGTATAGAATTTTGTAACGAAGCACCTGAGAAAAACTAAGGATGCGTACTATGAAGCTCTCTTCAAGAGAGTTGGCACTCGTGGCGACCTGCTTTGGCGAGAAATAAGCTTCTAAATAGTTGTTACTCTCGAGACAACGAACTTGAGTCAAACATAGATAACAAGATAGTAAAAGGTGAAGAACTTGCTAATAAATTTAACGTGTACTTCACAACGCTGGTGTCCTCCGATTTATCAAACCCTTCTCGTGCCTGTAATAGCGATTACAGGGACATTCTAGGTGCGCCAAACATGAGCACTGCATATTTTTTAAACAAAACTCCTGAAGAAGTATTGTCTGTATTTATGTCATTAAAAACACTACTGCTCGGGACATATGACCTACAAATTGTCTATTAAGGCAGCACATGATCTTTTGTTACCTGTTCTTACCCATCTGTTTAATACCTGCTTATCTACGGGAGTTTTCCCAGAAAGAATGCAGCATGCGAGATTTAGTGTCTTATGCAAATATGGTGACCGAAATATCTTTTCTAATTATCGTCCGATCTCCGTACTTTCTGTTATATCTAAAGGGCTAGAGAAAATCATATCAACGCGTCATGTCTTTTGTGAAAAGTACTGTATATTATCACCGCATCAATTCGGTTTCCGACGGGGCATGTCCATGGAACTGGCTCTCCACACACAAAAAGAACACATACTTAACTCATTTGAAAAGAAACTGTTAACACTGGGTGTTCTTATTGACTATTCCAAAGCATTCAACAGAATCAACCACAAAATACTATATGCAAAATTGCGTCATTATGGTTTTTGCGGAACCCCACTTCACTTTCTGAAATCGTATTTATCACAAAGAAAGCAATCTGTAGTTATAAATCACAGCCAATCCTCCTTACTAACCATAACGTCAGGTGTACCTCAGGGCAGCATATTAGGGCCCCTACTGTTTAATATTTATATAAACGACGTAAGTGTCGGCAAATATGTGGACTTTGTAATTTATGCAGATGACACTAATATATTTTTTCATGGTAATCATTTAGGTAAGCTTGCAGACACAGCCAACAAGATTCTTAACGACATCTTCATATGAAGTACTGCAAATTATTTAATGATCAACACAAAAAAAATCTAAAGCTGTGGTATTCGCACCGGTTCAAAACGCTGTCTGTCGTTTGTTGGACATACACCTAGGGCCCAAAAAAATTGAGGTTGTCAAAGAAGTTTCATCATTAGAAGTAATTTTTAATGAAAATCTTAATTGGGACGAACACGTTGATAAAGTAACTAGAAATATAGCTAGGACGTGTGGTACACTCTCTAAACTTCGACAGATGCTTCCAGCAAACATTACGCTTTTACTTATAATGCGTTGTTTTCATCTCACATAAACTATTGTAGTCTAGTGCGGGCAGATACATCTAAAGAAAATCGAAACAAAGTATTTTTACTGCAGAAAAAAGCGATTCATCATATTGAAAATGTACCATACGAGGCACATACAAGTGATTCTTTAGAGAATATAACATTTTACCGATCAATCACATACACAGCTTTAACCTTATTATGAAATACAAAAAAAGCTTGCTATTAAACTACGATTGTTTTCTTAAACTGTGTAACCCCAGAAAAACTACACAATCCCATGGTAGTATTCGCAAAAGGCCTTCTTGGTTCGTTCATTATTCGCGAACTAATCATGGTTTGAGACTTGAACACTATATTCCTGCTTGTTTTAACATGTTTGAAAATAAAAACATCGACATCTTCAGTATACATAAAAACAACTTAAGAAGCTTTTCATCTAGAATGGCACCGTGGAGTTTAGTTTCTTCTATTTGTCCAGCTAAAATACTATATGTAAAAGAAACACCCTATAATAGTGCTCGTGAGTAACATGGCATCCTATGATGTTTGCTCTCTTTGCCATTTTTTTCGTTGCTTTTTTTGCAAGTAAAGCATGTAACATTTCCTTCGTCAGTGTTTTCCTTATACATCAAAACTTGTGCTTTTCGCATACCCAGTGTTGTAAACGTCTTATAATCATTTTGTAATACTTCGTTAGCCGTTTAGCAACGTGTGCATTGTTTCATGATTGACCGTACGCTGTTTTCTTGTTTTATTTGTTGTTGTTTTTCTCTCTTTGTGGTTTTATGTAAACCTGAAACTGACGTAATTTTTATGCCGTTTCTTTTTATTTCCTAATTTCTTGAAGTTTTGAAAATTGACGTCAAATTGTTTTTTCATGTTTGTGCTCTGCGGATTTGTAATGCCAAGTGAAAAGGGCTCGAAGCGTTGTCAAGCTGCTAACATGGCAGATTTTTGCTCTTATGCTTGCGTTTTTCTCCGCAACTCTGTGAAGAGAATGCTCAATAAAACTGAAATTAAAAAATGAAACGAAATATAAAACATCTTGCTTGGACTCCGTGCCACCACCTAGCCTGTTTACAAACAGACAGAATGCGCACATTTTTTTGCGGAACGATTGCAGCGTATGGCGAGTATTTGCCTAAATGCTCCTCGCCCGCCACGACACCTCCGATCCCTCCGTGGTGCCCGACTCTGAGTATCAGCCTGGCGATACCTGGCATCCGTAAAAGAAGCATACATGACGTCACCAGCTCTCGAACAGCTCCTCTTGCTCCTGCTGAATGAGAAGTACCGAGGCTCAACACACGTATACACCGATGGCTCTGTTATGCTGAACAGCTGAACCGCAGCCGTCAAAACACCTGGCAAGGCCACAACAATTAAATTCAACACGTCTCAAATGACCAGCAGCAGAGCTGGTGGTGCTACGTGTCGCATTACATTTCATTACTGATGAATGGGCAAAAAATGGGTGATATTCAGTGACTCAAAGGCGGCACCACGATCCTCTCTGTCACCGCTACGCCGCGGCCCGCATGACAGCTGGTATTTGACATTGCAGAAGAGGACCACTGCTTGCTTGAAAAAGCGCATGAAATATTTTTTTCAATGACTCCCAAGTGACTGTGGGATTATAGACAATGGACGGGCCGATGAAGCTGCCCGTTCGTACCATACAGAAAACAATCGGATAATAATACCGCTCTCGAGGACTTACGCTGCATGGAAGCTCCACGTGCTTGCTCGCCTGTACACTACGTCGCAGGCGAAAAAGCCGTACTTCAAGCACGCACGGCTGTATACCTTGAATCCAACACTCAGTCTTCGAATTCCTCCAGGACTTCATCGATGTGACGATACAATTTTGTTAAGGTTTGTGTAGGGTGTAGCATTTGCGCACGCGCACGTGTTTCACATAGGGATGGCCGACACCGCCACATGTGACCACTGTGGCAGTGTTGAAACGATTTGATATTTTCTGTGTGAGTGCACACAGTACTGTTTACAGAGACAAGTGATTTACAATACTTTTTACAAACTTGGCGAGCGAACTCTTTCTGAAGAAGCACTCTCGCGCGATCGACCAGACCTAACGGTTCAAAAGAAGGCTGTGCAAGCGCTACTGTGCTTCCTCTGTTCGTGTTTCCATCCGCCCGTTCATGCTTCGTCAGTCCGTGTGCCTGTCCATCCATGCATCCGCCCGTCCCTCCTTCCATCCGTCCATCGTTTTATTCGTCCGTCCGTTCACGCTTCCGTCCATATCTGCGCGTGCGTCCTTCCATCCTTTCGTCCGTCCGCTGACATCCATCCGTGCGTCCGTCATGAAACGAATGCATGGATGGACGCAACCACGGACGGATGGATGGTTGGATGAAAGCATGGACGTACAGGCGGACGGACGGGCGCAAGGATGGACAGACGCATAGACGGACGCTTCACCCTGTTCATCATCATTCATTCCGGGGATATGCTGTGAAAATTTATCACTTTTATTTATATATGTTTTCTGTACAACCCCTATTTCTCCACCCCTACGCAGCGTAGCAAACCGGTTACTATTACCAGGTTAACGTACAGCGTTTTCGTTTCATCTCTCTCTTGACCTGCAATGTAGTGCCGGTGTGAGATTTCTCCTATGCGCAGTTGGACAATAAAGATTCGCAGCGTGCGCGCTAACTAAAAGCTTACTGCGTCCTTCGCCCATTTCTATGTTTTACAGTAGTGGAAGGGAAATTCCCTTCCCTACATGCTTCGCCCCTTCCTAGCTTTGTTACTCGCGCTGTCCACTGGCACAGTGGAAACACTATAGACGCAGTTGCTGCACTGACTATCTCCGTCAGTATATGTGACTGATAAGCGAAAGTGTGCGATAAGACAGGCGTGTACACTTTTTTAAATGACGAAAGTCTTGTATGCGGGGTCCATCAAAACTTTAGTGACGTATTTCTGTCACGATATGACGGTGATGAAATTAATGTAATTAAAAGAGAAAAAAAACTGTACAAAAAAGGTTTTTTCCGGCGGCAATCCAACCTCCGACTCTTATAATCACGCGACGATAAGCGCCCGATGCTCTATACCGATTAAGCTATCGAGACAGATACAACGCTTCGCACAAACGCGCATTTTATCTATCGCAGAGAATTCACTCTCGCAGTGTTTTCTGTCGGCAATCGATGCGGTGTCACCGTCTGTGAGTGGTGACGATGAGTGCGGTACGACGCTTGCTAGCACCGATAGAGAATGATTTTTTAATCACGCAACCATAGCGTGGTCTCCGAGATCGCGCGCTGGCTCACGATCTCGGAGGCCACGCTCAAAGCGTCGCTATAGCAGCAAAATACACTGCCGCGTTTGCATCGTGGAATCTCCCTAGGCACAGTTATGTTCTTTGTCTTTCACTTTGGCTAACCTCCCTGTCTTTCCTGCTCAAATCCTCCTTCTCCTCCTTTGTCTCTCGCTTGGTGTTAGTGTGTGACGGCTCGTTATCGGAGTAGTGCAGCTTCCCACATGCACGAACGGCGTTTGGTCTCTGATAATTAGACTGCTGTAGTAAGCTCTGCGGAAAGGCAATAATGTCGAGCAACTAACGTCCTGCCTTGGAGGAGCGAGGCAGAGGCCAACGGGACGCGGAACGACTGCACACGTTCGTGGCTCAAGCTACAAATCTCTGCCTCCCATGTGCTTGAAGTGCAGTGTAGTAGTGTGTGCCGGAGGACAAGCGTAGGTTACACCATGCCTGCACCTACTGACTCGCTAGTGCATATCGCGTCGTTCTCTCCTTAATTTACGAAGCTTTGAAGATGTGCGTATCGAGTACCAGTGCTTATTATGTGCGGTTGGTGATGCCATCTTTGCGTGCGATTCCCGATACGCCTGCTACAAGTATACGTTAACAACTTCAGCTACCACAACGGTTACATCAAGGCCATGGGCGTCATCTCCATCGCTTCGTAAAGAAAAAATATTATAATCTCTTTGGTTCAAGCAGCATCTCTTTATAAACACAATCTCGTAAAAGATAAGTTGTTTCCACGTACTCCATTTCCATCGCGACGACGACGTGGCAGTATTCGCGTCAAGAAATGCTATAGCTCCCAAACTACAATGAATGTAGCATTTTCATAATGACTACACAATACACACTGCTTCTGTGAATACAGTCCTCACTTTAGTATTATTCCCATTCCTATTACAGAAAGATCAGTGATGTTTTTTTTTTCATCACTCGTGCTCACGCCAACGCTGCAGGTCAATATTTGCGTTTAATGAAGCATCTAATGCATTCTACTTTGGTATGTTTTGCGTCACCAGCGCTGCAAACTAACTCGTCTCACGCCAGCTATTAAGTATACGTAGTTCTGGCACGTGTCACGATGTAGCGCGATAAGAAGCGAACACTCCTGGGGCCGTCCAGCCGTCAGCTATTATTACGGTACGGTCGTCGCACATCGCGAAATGCATGCACTGACGCGTGTCACCCTAGGTCGAAAACTACTGGTCCACATTGTTATATCATCAGTCTAAAAGTGTTGAGCAATACTCGGGGATGTCTTTTTGTGGCAAAGAAGGGA
Source organism: Rhipicephalus microplus (assembly GCF_043290135.1). Taxonomy (NCBI): domain Eukaryota; kingdom Metazoa; phylum Arthropoda; class Arachnida; order Ixodida; family Ixodidae; genus Rhipicephalus; species Rhipicephalus microplus. The sequence continues at coordinate 558,102 of NW_027464692.1, read as the reverse complement.
AAACTACGGGGGTGGAGCTACGGTACATGTACTCCTCTGCGAAGATGTCCGATTAGACTGGAGTTTCGAATGACGGCCGTGTTGGAAGAATGCCCCTGAATAAAATTTGCTACGTCTGCTTACACAACCATTTGTGAGTGAAATTTGGCACAGGCTCCTTCGATTAGTCGTCTAAACATCTGGAGGGTGACAACTCACCTGAAGGTGAATACGCCATTTTGACAGCGAGATGCACCTAAAACGTGGGACGTTTTCGGACGTGCTAAAACGAAAAACGACACTTCGTAAAACAAACCAAATATTATTATCTGTTTGTTCGTGCAGCATCTCTTTCGAAACGAAATCCCGTAAAAAATAAAGTAATGTTATTATGAATTTCACGTTGAAAACAGACGCATTTGTGGTGCTATGTTCTTCAGCGTTGGCACGTACACGCCCACTTTGGTTCTGGAGCCTTCCCTTCATTGCCACGAAAAGTTCTTCCCGAGTTTAGCGAGTGAGATGCTCTTCAGCCACACGTGCTTTCAGTACCAAATAATTGTAGAGTCCTTCCTGCTTACGATATAATAAGTTGTGAGCCGATAGCATGTACTTGCGTGTGCATATTAGAAGGGTTAATAAGACGCTTCTTTCTTTTTTTTTCCACGGGAGACAAGCACCCCATCACTATCATGCATCACGACAGACCGGCGTTGTCAGCAATCAAAAGAAACATCACCCTGTTTTCCAGTGATCTTGTTCTCCCTCTTTCGGAGCCCTTAAGCTTGAACTTTCGACGCTCTCCCCAGCATCAAGCTCAATTCTTGAACTTCAACTGACGCCGATCAAAACCGCATAACCACCGCAGTGGTGATCTTGTGGTTAGAGCGTTCACCTTTTACGCGGAAGCCGTTGGGCTCGACTCCAAATGGCGTTGGGCCCCAACCGGTTTAACTAATTAGGAGAGAGGCTCGCCTGCCCTGCTCCTTGTGGTTCAGTGATTGAAATACTTAGGTCCTAAAGAGCAGGCCACCGTACCACTTTTTTTTCTGCACTTCCCTGAGGGTTCGATCCCAGACGACCACATGTCGATGGGCGCAAAATGCAAAGAAAGTGACCGTGTGCTTCAACTTAGGCGTACGCCAAATCTTTCATTTGGTTGAAATTATATCGGACGCCCCAATTACTGCGTGACTGATAACCAAACCACTGATTTCGCACGTAAAACTCCTACAATCATTATGTTAATAGATCGGACGCAGCCGCTCTGTCCCCACTCCATGTCACTGCATGCATATGTGGCGTCAGCACCATGTCTTTCAAGTAATCAGCAGCGGTTACCAAGGTGAGTCTAGCCGAGACAGCTAAATGCTTAGCGTGTCGTGTGCTTGCGCACCTCTGTATCGGTGGTGGTGTGCTACAATTGCCCAAATACAGGAAGGTAGCCGTAAGTTGGTGGTGTCATTGTCGTGACAGCTTGTATTCATCATCATCAAGTGGGATATTTCCGTGTGAATGCTTGGCTATGTACTCGTCCTTCTAATTAGCAAACGACTAGTGGACGTTTACTTAAGTATGTACGCCATGTGTACGCCATGTCCCATAGTTCCATATACACCATGGTACAAAGCTCATGATTCTTGACTTCTGGCCGTAAGTAAACGAGACGAATACGGACTAGGGGGTCGCATTTAGATGACGTCAAAATGATAGAGCCTCGTGTACTTATGTGAAGGTACACGTTAACGAACACTAGATGGCCAAAATACTCAGAGCTATATATATATAATCTATATATATATTGTTAGCCCCACTCACATAGTTGGTCCAGAGTGGCTACCGATGGGCCTTCGCTGCAAGATGTCTTCAGAATAAATCATAAATAATACTTTGAGCCACCAGGTGTCAGCATAAACCAGTGCGTATGAGTGTGCATCAGCAAAAGGTTCCAGCTGGAAACCTTCTTGTCAACGAGACTTGAAGCTTGCCAGGACAAATGAAAAACAACCACAGGCATATTTTCGAGGAAGGTCTGACAGTTTCAGACCAACTCGTTAGTGTTACGGTTACGACGTAAGAACGTTTTGGCAGCTTTCGCGTTTATTGCATTAGGAGGCCTTCAGGTTCATTCCCAAACGCATCGCGACAGTTACGAGGTCGCTGAAAATTCACTCGTTTGCTCTAATATATGACACACGTAGCCATCTTTTGGTTTGCTTGACGGCCAAATGTTGCCAATCGAATGGTGAAACAAAAAACAAAAAACAAAAATTGGGGGACTTTTGAGCTTCACCTTTAGGAGTTGAACGCGATAGCGAGATCCTGTCTCTAGGGTGCCCTTCAACCACTTAGTGCATACTTTTCATTCTTTGATGTTACCCGAGAAGTGTAAATTGTAAATTACCAAAGTCACTTCCGTACGAAGCTTTTGCATATGGCTACATTTTGGGTAAATGGTAGCATGCTATATAAACCACGAGAAATTATGCGCGTGAAATCTTTGCGTCTTGCTATGCACTCACTACGTGAAATACGCGTAGTAAAGTTTCTGCCTTCTGTAATCAATGGCGCGATTTATACCATGAAGGCGTTATCAAAACATGATCTGACGCCCAATGACAGTGCAAGTTTGTACCGCGTAGTATCACTGACCAATTACATATTATATTGGCAAGTCTGTAGACCGTCACGGTGCTCTAGTGGTTAAGGTACTCGGCTGCTGACCCGCAGTTCACGGGATTGCATCCTGGCTGCGGCTGCTGCTTTTTCGATGCAGGCGAAAATGCTGTAGGCCCGTGTGCTTAGATTTGAGTACAGGTTAAAGAACCCCAGGCATGGCCTGAAGATCAGGAGGATAGGTTCCATAACGAATGGGCCAAGAAGCCACCCTTGCCTTGCAAACGCATACGGCAATCATCGAAGCCAGCGTGGCTGGGTCCGATACATTGAGGTTAGGAAAAGAATTAGTGCCTTGGGTAATAGAAATATATTGTAACAGAATCGAAAATTGGGCTAGTTAGATATGCGTAGTATAACTGTCGTCTAAGCTCACGAAGAAACACGAAGGAACAGAAGACAAGCGATTCATCGCCACTAAAACATTTATTAAAAAAAACAATATATAATCAGGCAATCAATGTCAACGTATGCACGTGAAGGCAAAAAGTGGTCCCCCAGGTGGTCGAAATTGCTGAAGTTCTCCAATATAGCGTCTGTCATAATCATATGGTGGTTTTGGGACGTTAAATATTACATATCAATCATGCGAAGCCTGTATACGCGACGCGCCATGCCACGGTTGTCTGGTGGGGAATGTACTCGGCTACTGATCCGCAGGTTGCGGGATTGAATCCCGGCTGCGGCGGTTGCATTTTCGATGGAGGCGAAAATCCTGTAGGCCCGTGTGCTCACATTTGGGTGCACGTTAAAGAACCCCAGGTGGTTTAAATTTCTGGAGCCCTCCGCTATGGCGTCTCTCATAATCTAATGGTGGTTTTGGGACGTTAACCCCATACATCAATAAAATATATACAAAATTCACGTGTTTATAAAGCATGAACGTTATTTTCACCGCATTTATAAGCAGAGGAAGCAATTTCAACTGTTTTTGCTAGCAAACGCGTGGCTGTGTGGTACACCATTTGCTGCCCACACACCACGGCTACTATGAAGCGCGAAAATGCTCCAATCAGTCATTGACAGTAGTCCTTTCCCCATACGTTAGCAATTGGGCTCGTCAATGACGTAATTTGCTCAGAGGAAAGCAAGCAACTTCTAGCCACGTTTCCTTCCGCGTGCCATGGATGCAGTGACGTAGTGATAGAGTTGCGCACCTGTTCGTAAACGCCCGCACGTGGTTAGCGCGCGGCCCGCCTCATGTTGACACCGCGCGCCACTTTCCAATGTTGATACGCCACGCCTGTTCTTGCATAAAGTAAAAAAAAAACCCGAGAGATCTGAAAGAAAATGAAACCAAACTTTCCATCTTCAACCAGATTTCACCGCTTGAAGTTATAGACTGTTCTGCAACTCATTGTCTACAGCTTCCAGCAAAAACTGACTTGATGTTTAATATTTCTGCCAACTTGTTGGTCTAAGCAGAGTGACTTGTTGGGCGAGTTGGTTCCTTCTCAACGTAGCGTTTGGCGCGAACTAAACACGAGAGACGGACAAGTGCTGGTCCGTCTCTCTTTTTTGGCCTAAATTGCCTAAATGACGTTGTTGGCCTAAATGTTCCAATATTACTCGGTCTCCGTCAAGAACGATATATTGTACATAAACAACATACAGGTGACCTAAAAATTTATTTATTCACTTATTTACCACGCACCCGTGGCTTAAGGACTAAGAAAAAAAGGAAAATATTGTGTTGGTATTTACATGATGTATTTTTTTCGTGATAATACTATGTAAAGGCTAATTGTAACAAACCTATTAAGAACACGTTTGTGTTATGTTTCACTGTATAGAAGTATGGCGATAAAATTAAGTGGCATGCGTATACGTATGAGTATTTTAAGCATGAGTGCTGGATCTCTTTAAAGAACACTCAACGGTGACCTTGGGGAAAAATAAGCGAACGCGCGTATCACGAGCAAATTTATTATATAATGACTGTGAGTATCGGCTTATACTGTCCGTCTGTGTTAATTAGCGGGTTTCTGCTAATATTGCTTACAGCTCGATAAAAAAAAGCGTGGAAAAAAGCCTTTCACGGTAAAGCCGAAATATGCAGCTTAAAGTGATTAACTTGATATGTGGGCTTTCATGTTTCAAAACCCTCATATATGATCATAAGAGACGCCGTAGTGGAGGACTCCGGATATTTCGACCACCTATAGTTATTTAACGTGCACCCAAATCTCAGCACACGGGCCTACAGGATTTTCGCCTCCATCGAAAATGCAACCGCCACAGCCAGGATTCGAACCCGTGACCTTCTGGTGAGCAGCCCAGTACCTAAGCCACTAGACTACCGAGGCGGGGCGCAGCTTGAAGTGACATATCTGTTTGGCGAAACTTCCTTCGTGATGCAAAAATAATTTGGTTATACAAATTTCAGCATTCATCATCGTCACAGACTTACCGCTGCTTGTAGGCGTGTTTCAAATAATCCTCAGTCAATCCACGCAAGTCATGTTCACTGATGACTTTTCATTTCGCTACTTAACAGCTCCAAACAAGTGAGTCACGGTCCCAAGACGGGTCGCAATGGTCTCGTTAAGCCGGAATAACTTGTCGATGACATATGGTCACTGCTGATCATCGATGCAGTGTTTCTTACTGACGTCGGCCACTGCGTCAACACATTCCGCTGACAGTTCATTGCACGAGTTCACGATGTCGACTCCCTCCATCAACGCGCGGCTGCTAAGTGCTTGCCATTTTACTGAAGAGAAGTGTGGCATAAAAGCCGAGAAGTAACGCAAGAGGACACAAGCGCTAGTCGTAGTTCATTCCGGAACCCCCTTATTTTATTTTGCCTTACTTTCGTTTTAGCGCTGTTGCGTGCACGCTCGGTAGCGACGGTCGTCAGGTGTCGCACGCGACAGCTCCATTTGCCTGGGGCTAAACAGTTGCGTCGCCGTTGATTGGGAAAAAAAAAGAAATTCCAGCTGCTGCCACCCAGCTCTTATAGCAGCTCACGACACTCTTGCCAGGAGCTATGGCTCACGGGAATGCGGTTGAGGGAGTGGGATACATAATGCGCTGGGTTTAAGGTTACACGGTATCTTCCGGAAACAGAAAAATATATTTGTGGCCTTCACTTCGATACCTCTCACTCGTTTTTCTCGAATGGATTAGATAACTACGCGGAGCGTTTGTTTGCGAAATTGCTCTTTTTTCTTTTTCGTGACTATGCTTTCTATCAATGTTAAGCTCCATTTCGATTTCACCAAATGACAACTCAATTCTTCTAGCGAATAAAATGTCTTATAGTAAAGGTGAAAAAAATTTATGTGTGTGAGTAGCGATAAAGAAGGAAACACAACAAACAAACAAACCAACTACTAGCCAGCTATACCTAAATAAATATGTATGATGTCATTCATTGCGTCGATTTACTATAAATACCTGATGTCGACGTACTTCTTTATGTTACGTGCGCTCTAATACCATCATAGATTGACCTGAAAATAAAAAAAAAGGCTACCCGCCTCTTCCCATGGACGAAACTCGAGTAAACGCGTTGCAGAGTTGTGGGGGTATCGCGTGAATGTTGCGTAATTAGGTATTTTTTGAGAATAAATAATTGTATTTTGTATTTATTCTTTTTTATTGAATGAAAGAGAACCGTTGCCTTCAAAGAGTGCTGGGACGCTGGTGTGTGATCTGATACCTAGATATACGGTGTGACCAGTGAACGGTTGTGCAGCTAAAGCAGTCTCTTTTTTACTAGCAGGTGCAGCTGCATGCGTCGGCCTTGCAAGGTGAGACCAATGCAGGTCGCTGATAAACTTTCACTACCACAAGAATGACAAGAGGAAGTTCATGTTCGGCCTTTGTCATGCAGTGTACACCCCGTCTATCACAAAACAGACGAGCTGCCGGAGCTACAGTGTATCACAAATATTCAGATTGTGAAGATGCCTTCTTTAAGGATGCCGCCGCACCCCTGCCCAACCACCTCACGGCAGCCGTGGTGAACAGGGGACAGGTCATGGACTGCATCTCCGCTAGCGGAGTAGACATCACATCCATGGAAGAGACCGGTATATCCTTAGCTATGCGTAACCCAAAAGCGACCTTTCAACGTCTTCACGGATTCCCAGGTGGCGTATCGCAATTTCGCCAGAGGTCAAGTCGGCCGGTTAGCACATTCAATTCTGCAACAGGCTGCGGCTCGTCGTCAAGAGGATCAGCGGAAACAACTGCTATGGGTACCAGGGTACACAGGAGCTAGAGGCAAGGAACGCGCTCACGCCTCCACCCGTGATCTCTTACACCGGGCCTCCATTGCCTCTTCCACAGCGCACCTCCTTGCTGACCAAGACGATCCCCAGCCCCTCATTTCGTATACTTACATCCTGCAACACATGAGGCAGAGTAGACGCATTCTACCCCCTCCTGATCCTAAATTGTATGGAGCATCGCAGGTCGCGTAGAGATGACTACAATCATCAGCATTTCCAAATCCTTATGTATTGTCAAACAGACCTTTCGATGTGCATTCCGTAGTGTAAATTTTGTCCCCAGACGGCCACTTTATTTCGTGAGGTCTGGGTGCGCCAAAATAATCCCAGTATATCGGACAATCAATCCTACCTTAGTCGTGTGGAAGACGACCCTGTCCAGCTCTGACCCAGTGCAGCAACAAGCCCTGGTCGATCGAGATCCGATGGCGGCAAGAGCCAATGGTCTTCCGAACTAGGAGGTCCAACCAATATAGCGACTTATTTATTGCCAATAAAAACTTCTTTTTCTCTCTTGCGAGGCGAGAAAGGGGGGAAAATAGAGCAAATAGTTGGCATGTGACGCAAGCATGCGGCACCATACGCACGAGCGTGTGCAGTTGGGGGTGGTGATCGAACGGGCAGTGCTGAAGCGCATGCTATCTCGAGAAGCATCAATAGACGTCTCCTACCCTCGTACGTTCTGTGCTCTCACCTCTCGTTGTTCGCGTTTAGGCGACAAATGGGCGAAAACTGCTCGCTTTCTGGAACAGCCGTATTCCATAACGCTTTGCAGCGTGACGCGAGATCAGATCATAAAGGAGTCAAGTGCGAGCACACTCACTGCGAACGCATTCATCTTTTCGCCCTTGAGGTTAAACGGACATTGTTTTCATGAGTGTGTGAACCATTAGCACGCAATTGAAAGTTGGCATCTGATTTAAACCAATGTTCAACTGTTTTCATGAGCAAATTACCTGAGATGCATAACCGTCCATTTCGTCCCTTTATAGATGGGGGTGAGGTCATGCAAGGGCGCGTACACTATGCGTGAATATGAGCAGGTGTGTATACTGTTTCCCGCGCAGAACGTATTTACAGCACAGATGAAACTAGCATTCGCCATGTCGGCGCAGGCTCTCTTTGGCTGTCGCAGAAAGGTTGGAAGGCAGAAGCTGTAAAACCCGAAGTTACGCGTGGAGTGGCAACCTCGTTGAAGAAATCTTGGGAACACCGTTTCTTGGTATTTTTTCACCCTGCATCGTGTCTTTTATAGCATCAGAATAAACTCTCTTGCGTTGCGGCAACAATAACAATAAAAGCGAAAAATGATAACATAGCATAGACTGCATGTTAATGAAGCCTTTTGGCGCGTATTTTTCTCAAGGTAAAAGGAAAATAAATTTCTTGATAACACAAGGGCTCTTAAAGTTTCAAGATTACGACAACAGGTGCAGCAGCTGAGCGCTTTGCGGCGGTAGTTTTTGCAGGTGCGGTAGAAAAAAGTATAAATAAGGACCTGTGGCGCTTTTAGCGCTAATCAAAGCAAGTCAGACGCGTATACAGATACGTCAAGCACTGCAGACTTCCCACCAGAAGGGTGCGCTTTCGCCGTCGAATTTAAATGGCAGGTGCATCTAACGCGACTTGATAAATGCATTCGTGCCTATGCACGTAGTCTACCAAAGTTTTGTGGATTCGGGTACATCTGTGAAGCAAGTTCGCTACATATGCCTGGCATCCCAACTGACGAAGCTACTATATGAATGCGTAGAGCACGAAGTCCTTTACGATTATCGATGCGTGCATCGATGCGTACTTATTATATCATCAAACTATCAGTATATATATATATATATATATATATATATATATAATATAGCTTGTCTTCACCTCGTGAGGTGAAGGGAAGCTTGTTGTCTGTGGAGGTGGTTTATATAACTACATGCGTGGTATGTAGTTATATACATACCACGGGGTAAGCGACCATGGCACTACAGCCGCACATTGAAAGCAAAGACGCATGGAAAGGGAACGCTTCCAGTTCAAATAAATTGCAAGGTTCTTGGGCCGTCCTCTCTCGCGGGCGGCAGCTTATATATGGAGAGGTGGCTGCGTTGAGTCGCTAGAGACACCAAAGTTGCGGCTTGCCCTCTTGTACCGGCTGCCTCATTAAAGTGCTCTCAGCTGGCCGATATGGAGATGTGCCTATTTTAGGTGTTTCGCCCCATGAAGCCCCGTGAAGCGTTAAGTGTTTAGAAAAACAACATCCTAGCTCTTATAACGTCAAATTAGCTCATTGAGTGCTGCCGGTAGCTTTTTATACCTATGCATCTTGGTCACGTATACTATTTCATTTTTTCTATAAGACCCCTCAAAGCTGGCGTAATATAGACGAGCCGACTAGCTGCCCACGCTATGCAAAGCTCAAGAAACACCCCTCCTACGCCCTTTCTCCTCTTCTCTTTCTCTTACTTCTGGATCCTAGTTCTGTAGCTTCTTGTACGCGCCGTCGATGGTCAACAAGCAGAATTTTAGTTTGTTACAGCTTTTGATTCACGAATGTTCTTTATGTAGCGCAGGTAGTTCGATTACTAGTGTTAATTGTAGGCGGTACCTCTTACGTCATCGGGATCATTTTGCGAATGTTGTACGCGCAGCACATCCGTTCTCGTGCAATTACCGTAATATTTTGGTAAGTAAAGGACACTCATATTGATTATTTTGTCATTTTAGACGTCATACATTGAGCTTTCTTTCTGACGTAAATTGTTATTTCACTTTAGCGTCCCTCCAAGGCACACTAAAGAAATATAGGAAAATATGCGTGGCCTTGCGAGTTTTTGGGCTGAGCTTGCATCAAAATTCACTGTGACATGACTATACATAGGACAGATTTTTTAATATTTCTGCTTGCACGGTCGAGCTTTTCGAACAACCTAAGAGGCGAATGAGTGAATAAACTTTACTGGCAGTGTGGCAGTTCCTTCAGGTGAAAAACATAATAAATGAAGAAAGCGTGGTTTGTGTGCTTGACTATGTCATAGATTGGGCATCGAGAATGTGAAGTTCGTATCACTAAATCGAAGTTCCCAGTGCATGGCGCAGATGAAAAAAAAAAAGAAACTGTGGCTTTGTACTTGCAGCTGACCTAAGCACTGCTGTTCGCTTCGCGTCATGCTGAAGAGCGCGCCCTGTGGTGTTAGTACATCTGACAAAAACAATATTGCTCTTTTGTGACACTCTAGCATAGTATGGCATCAACATTTTCAGCAACAAAACACTTTCTCTTACTTTGTTTCGTAATGGCAAAACGTGGTAACTGAATGATCACGTCAGCATTTTCACCATTTCACCATTTCGACATTTTCAACATTTCATGACAGGACGCGCTGCTTAAGGGCCATCCAGTGGTCATGGCTATAGATGCCCACTGTCACACTAAAAAAGCACATATAAATAAAGGTGAGAGGCGCTGGTATCCCAAAAGATAATAATGTGGATGGTTTGACAAAACGATGATATGAATATGAGAGACACCGTAGTGTAGGGCTCCTAAATCTAAGTACATGAGCTGCAAGCACTTTCTTCTGCATCAAAAATGCAACTGCCACGGCCGAGATCAGGTCCCGCGACCTTCAGGTCAGCATTCGAGTGCTGTAACCACTAGACCTCCTTAACATGGCACATTACAAATCCGTCTTAATGTAAGGACAGTAACACAGCTTATTACGCGATTGTATAAAAGAGTTGAGCGAGTTAGCCTTGATTCACGATGGCGTATATATATATATATATATATATATATATATATATATATATATATATATATATATATATATATATATATATATATATATATATATAGCAAGGCGCATGGACGTGTAAAAGAAGCCAGTAGAAAAGGGAGCACCGGCTGCTTTCCTTCAGTGAAGTAAACTTGAACATATCTTGAGTTGTTACCACAGTGCTCTCATACGTTTGGCATTCACCGGTCATCGCATTATTCTGGGCCTCTAAGTATGACGTAAATTGTTAAAACATCCGGCGGGAGACCAGTTCATGGGTTAAACTTTTACCACCCATATTGTGTTCTCACGAAGTCATGAAGTTTAAGAGGTGGAAAACTAAATCGCAACCCCCGTCAGTGTTACCCTGTCACCGTTATGAATGCTGCAGAATCAGGGTTACGTGAAGGATGATTGCGTGGAATGCGATCCTGGGAACGGGAACATAGGAGCGCGGGACCGCCAATCGGCTACCGCTGGCTAGCGGGTATAACGAGTTTCACGCAGGCACTGTGCGCGTTATAAGTGATGTGCTTTAATTGTCCACTAACATACTTGTTACGCTATATAATGAACGTCTAGTTAGTACACTGTAAGGTTTAGGCTAGTAAACCAGGAAGAGGTTCTAGGGTGCTATCTGCAACTGTATTATGATAACTGTAGTCTCGTCGCGAAGCAAACCATCAACACGTTGAAAGAGCATGGCGCACACTGCTCTTTCGTGAAAGTAGTTATGGCCGCTAGCCGGAGGTGGCCCAGAGCACGACCTTCTGTATTACACTGACCTGCCCAGCGAGCGAAGTGCCAGCACGCCCTTTCTGGAATTAGTGCCTGCCGCTATGCGCCCTGTGGCGCTGCAACTTACCTCATCCGCACCAGTTGCTGGCGGCCAAAACATGGGTCGCCGCGCTTTTATTTTTTTTTTGTCTGCTTGCGTGACGCGAGAAGAAAAGCAGCAATGTTTACGCGTGCATACACTCTGGACAATTAAAATGAATAGAAACCTCTTTTTGAATAAACTTAAAAGTATAATGACGATCTTTCGCTACCTGTCGCAGCTCGTGCCGAGCTGCGACAGAAACGTGCAGGTCTGTGCAGTTTGTACACCAGCGAAGCGAGGTTTCTTGGTGCAAATTAACCATCACGATGGTGGTGTGCTGCGTGCCTTTCTGCGAATCAAGGCAAGGGAAGACTCCTGATGTGACTTTTCATCAGTTTCCAGTGACCGAGGTCTATGAAAAATGGATCAAGGTGATTTCTGTGTTGTAAAGGACTACATGTCTCTAAAAGAGTGAGTTGCTGGGCTGGTTGGTGGTGCATGACAAACTGAAACGCACATTAGCGCAAAAAAAAAAAACAATAAACCGACAACCTCAAAAAAGTAAACGACGACGCGTTATACTCACAACTGTTCATTAACAAAAAAAAAGAAAGATGACATGAGTGCACATATGGAAACCATGTCACTACATGTGGTTATGCAACTAGGTTTTGAAACACACCCATTGTTTGAGGAATTAGCGTTGAATATGTTATTTTAAGTGCTGTTTTGTTTCAAAACAGTTGCAGAGTGTCTTTCATTGATTATTCATGTACCTGCGATCTACATTTGCCATTTGAGACGAAGGTATTTATGCGCAAAACTACCTGTATTGGGTTTTTTTCTATGCACGCCGGATGCCGCGGACACTGTCGAGTGTCATAGTCCTTGCCTTTACTTGCCCAGACAGTAAATGCAAGCAAGCTGAGTGCCATCCAACGGCAAAAAGTCTACCATTGTATACACATATAGCTGGTATCATGAGGTAAATAAACATTTGGTGGCCAGCGCTTTTTACAACCTGTCTACGTCGTCATTCTTTCTTGTTTTGCACGCTGATACATGTGTTTGTACCTGATTTGCGATTATATTTGAAAAATAATGCACCGAAATGTCAACTAAAATGCAAAAGAAGATTCTCAAAGTCAAATGAAATAAAATTATTCAATATAGCCGTCACATTTACTCAATGCGTGATGCAACCCTTCTCTAACCGGCGGCAACCCATGCATTCCCATGCATTCACCGGCGCACAGCTGGGGTAACTAGAGCGCCCCCTAGGCGGTGAAGTTCGAAATCCGAGCCGACGCAGGCAGCTCCGTAGACCACCGCCAGCTGGGCAGGTCAGGAGTACAGTAGGTCGTGCCCCGAGTCTGCCACGCGTTCCAATGTTATTTTTTAGAGTGGACCACCGTGTTTTTAGTGACGATTTCATAGGCGTCTTTTCGGCACAGCATCAGAGATTATTGCGCAAGCAAGGCAGGCTTATTTCTTGTCTAATTTCATTTACGACCCGAGTTGTGACAGGCTACTATAACTTGACGCACTTTGGGTGGCTTGTTTCCTACTTACCAAACTACTTAAAGTGAAACCCTCGTTCAGAAGTTCGAAAACGAGGTGGTCGTTATAGTTTAGAAGGTTGAAATAATTTACCGATGTTGACACAGTGAGTATATTAACGTGAGAATTACCAGGTTGGACTTGATTGGGTGACGACGTTCCAGTTTTTAGGCGCATGGACGCGTCTGTCGCTGAAGATTTCCGCAGCTCACAGAAGCGCCAGAACACACGGCATACAAATGGTGGGCTCGGAAATTGATAAACGCAACGAATGTGTGACGGGATGCATTCAGTCACAAGGGAGCGACAATTCTTGAGAATAAAAAAATATATACAGGTGACATGCCTCACATGACTAAGCAAACTTGAGGTCACTAATAAAGTAGCCAATATTTTCAGCGTAAAACCGAAAAGGCCGGGTGCGTAACTTCAAAAAAAAAGAAGTTTTGATGCGATCAGTTTATGTATACCAGACTGCTTTACTCTCAAACTTCTAACAGTAAGCAGACATAATCTTGACCTCCGTTATCACCTGTCGGCCTGTCAAGCACCACACAGCGGGTTTCGTTACGTCACAACCAACGGCGAGGGAAAACACTGGCGCTAAGCTTGTGATAAGCACAGACCGGACGCTATCAAGCTCGTGAGCTCTATAGCGCTGATCTCTAGCTGCTGATCTCTAGCTGCTGATCCGCATTGTCTGGCCAAGGATGGCTGCGTTCTAGAGACGACAAAAAGATTGGCCTTAGAATACTATTTCACTTGTAAAAGCTCAACAGTACTAATACCAAGGACCCGGGGTTTAACAGCCCCAAACCACCCTATAGTTATGAGTGATGCCGTAATGGAGGACGCCAGAAATATTGACTACCTAGGTTTTTTTTCTCGTGTGCCAACATCCATAGGCACATGGGTGTCAAAAATTTAGACTTCCATTGGCAGCCCCGCTCGGCCTTTTCGGTCGCCACGATCGGGATTCGATCCCGTAACCAGCGCGTCAGCTGTTGAGCACCATAGCAATTAGTGCATCATAGCAGGTTTTAAAAGCTGAAATCTAAATAAATGGGCTAAACTTCAGGTTGCTGGCCGATAACGGCAAACTGATGATGAAACTCCGGATAATACGATCAGCTTCGGAGCATGCAGTTACCATATCCATTCTTTTTGTTTCCACCTTCCAATACAGAAAAAAATTCCCCTTTTTAATTAGTTTTTTTTTGTTTTGAATGTCTAGACCTGTAGGGCTACAAAGGATGCACTCAAATTATTCTATTTAATTCAGGTTGTTTGGCGTTCAGAGCCTCCAATAATCCACACTAGGCTTTGTTCGGAGGATAGAGAAGGCATAAACATGTCTGAGCTTCCCTGATGTGACACAATTTGCTGCTGTCAATATTTCACGACTGAGATACTTAAGCACTTAAGGCGAATATTGTTCTTAGATGTACCTACAGCATGAACGAACGAGCCTTTGTGCCTGATACCAAATTCGTTAGGGTGAAATATGAACACTTGTTGAATATTGTGAGGAATACTTACCTCTACCTTTCTAGTAACTTTTATTACAGAAGCTAGAGGTGCTCTCGGCCTATTGTAAAAGCCGGCATTCGTGAGCGCTATATACGACAATACAGAATATTGATTTAAAAAAACGGGAACACTAATTTTTTAAGGTGAATAGCGCGAGAAACGAAAACAGAGAAGTAGGAAGACACAGGGCAAGCGCTGACTTTCAACTAAATAATTTAATGAAGAAACATCGTATATATACACAGTTATTCACGCATTCTCTCTGCATGGCGAGAAAACTAAACAAAGTAAACTAAAATAACTGCTGTAGACACGAGGCATCTTGCCCTTACAACGTGAGTGGCAATAATCTAAAAAATGATAAATATTTATTAAGGAGAGCGATTGATGGTTCACTGACGCTGTTTTTGCCTGCGTTTTGAATTCTGTTGGCTTCGAAAATTTCCCTTGTCAGCTGGTCGCGGTGGCGTAAAAGTACCTTCCTTCTCGAAAAGTCTTGGGTGCATCCACAGTCCTGGCAGTGGATGGCCATGTGTGCCGAAAGCGCGATACTCCAAAGGGAATTTGGGTGCTTTCTCATTCTAGAGTTGACACATCGTGCCGTCTGGCCAATATAAACGCATCCGCACGGGAAGAGTACGCTGTACCCAACTCCAACTGCACACTCCACAAACTTATATTTTTGTGGTTAACTTTTCACTTAAAAGTCAGGGCTTGTCCTGTGTCTTCCTACTTCTCTGTCTTCATTTTTCGCGCTGTTTACCTTAAAACACGAATATTTACTAGCTTGCCCGATTTTCAATACTACTCAAGGGAACACTATTGCACTGTGCAAGCAATTAACAGAAGGTCATCGTTCTGTTAACGCTATTTTGTTTTTTCTCATGACTCTCAAACAAAAATTGACCCAGTATCTACATGTTTCACTGCAAATGTCATAGAAAAAGGATAGTTCTCAGTCTAGAGAGATTGAATAAGACGTTTATTTGTTGTTATGCGCGAGAAAATCGGTCAATGAGATTGTGGAGGCGCTGAGTGAGATATGAGCGCCATTTGGCAGTAATGTTGGAAAACGAAAAGGCGGCGCCAGATATAACGAAGGCGTGATGTGCGCGCCATCTCGGAGGCCATAATTTGTAGAATGCAAGGCCACAGCTAAAAGGCAGTGAGTTATCGTCTTATTAGTCTTAGCTAAAGTGTAAGGAAAACGAAGGAAACACCCGTCTTTTCGTGCAATGCATCGCATTGTCAGCGCAGCGTAACAAATGCTACTGTCTTTAGAATTACTTATATATGGCTTTCTAGTATAAAAAAACACGCCGCAGAATATTGGCAGCTTGATATTGTGCCTCATGTATGCGCAAGATTTGCTTTGAGCACAAGGAGCACAAGTTGATTGATTGATATGTGGGTTTCAACGTCCCAAAACCACGTATGATTATGAGAAACGCCGTAGTGGAGAGCTCCGGAAATTTCGACCACCTGGGGTTCTTTAACGTGAACCCAAATATGAGCACACGAGCATACATCTCCGCCTCCATCGGAAATGCAGTCGCCGCAGCCGGGATTCGATCCCGCGACCGGTGGGTCAGCAGCCGAGTACCTTAGACACTAGACCACCGTTGCGGGGCACAACGAGTACAAGTATCAACAAAGAAACCAGATCAAGATTGATGGGCCTTGAGGAAGTGGTTAAACTTCAACTAGTAGGCGAGTCATTTAGATTGAAGGACAGACAAGTTGAGCGACGCACAATGCTCGTTCGAAGCTGCATATTGTTCTCAGGTAACCGCACGGTACTTTTTTATGCTTTCCTATAGTAAACTACCAAGTATTCTAAATCGTTTAACACATTTTAACACAGTCGCTAATCAATAATCCCTAAATTCTGCCTAACTGCTTTTTTTGGTTGGTATGTAGGGTTTAACGTCCTAAAATTAACATATGATTATGAGAGACGCCGTAGGGGAGGGCTCCAGAAATTTCGACTACTTGGGGTTCTTTAACGTGCACCCAAATCTGAGCACACAGGTCTGCAGCATTTTCACCTCCATTGAAAATGCAGCCGCCGCAGTTGGGATTCAATTCCGCGACCTGCGGGTAAGCAGCCGAATACCTTCAAGACCACCGCAGCGGGGCTTAGCTGCTTTTTTTTAAATCCTTCCTAATATTAACGGGGATATCAGTCACAACTTCACCACTCAAATGCGCTTCGCCATTTTACTCTCTGGGACACCTGGCATCTTTTTTGCGTCGCTTGATTCGTTAGAGGCAGCGTATGGTATACAGCCGTGTAATCCTAACGCCCTGTTTCGAGTACCCTTGCTCATTGCACACTACGAGCAAGTTTACTTCCAATCGTTAGGGTTAGCAGACAAACTTTTAGAGCACAATGCGAAATGCACTGCATTCCGACGCCGTACATTCAGGAGCCTCGATACTACGCTTGCTAATGTGCTAATGTCTGTATCACTCTCCAGCATTATTAAGCAGGGCAGAACCGTCAGAAGTTGCCACACGCAGATGCACCCACGATCAAATGAAAGCGAGCTGAGTTATATACACAAAACAGACAGGCGTACACAAGCAAATACGGGTGCGCCTGGTGCGTGCTTGCACCAACGTCTGGCGAATACAGGTGGCTATGGGTGATATGACTGCTGGCTTTCCAGCTGCTGCCATTGCAAGCTCCAGACCTGTTTTCACCTGCCACGCCTAATTGCTCCCCTTCCGTTGCGAGTTGGGCTGGGAGCTAGCTGTAGTAACTGCACAGATCGTGGTAGCATAAATTATTCCCCCTTGGCTTGGCCGCTATGGCACCTCGGGGATACCACAGCGGGGATAGCCTTTTTTATAAATCACTTTGGTAGGTTGGCACCCCCTCCCCTCGGTCAAACCCTGGATTTTCACTCCCCGAAAGAAATAATATCATTCCTTTATTTATTACTCGGAACTTATCACTTGAGAAGACACCAGGAATCAGTGGGGACGTTTCTGTCCGCTCTTGTTGATCTCGTGTTCACTGTCCGGTGACATCTAGAGGACTTTTCTGGCAGCATAATTGAAATATCTGTCCCGTGGCCCTATCACCGAAATTCCTTGATAGTGTTTGGAATGTTTATTTTATTAATTTTTGTTCGTATAGGATAGTCGCAGCAGTAGCTTTCTTTCACTCTTGGGCTCCGGAAACAATTAACTTGCATCAGAAAAGCATGTCCTACGCTTGTATTGCGTTCGTATAACGTCCCACCGGTGCAAGCAAAATGACTCCCCTGGCTCGATGACCCGTAAGCCAACAATTGAGACAAAGTCAGGGCTACTGCGCTGTTGCTGTTGCTCGACACTGAAGTAGTCGTGTCTTATTCGGTTTCAGAATCGAAAAGGCCCACCGAATGGAGATGCGATCGTTGCAATGAGGTGCTTTGTATATAGAGGCTTACATCAAGAATTGGGTAAGGGAATCAAATATTAGGACATGTCGTAGTCGGTGCGTCACGTTATTTTGGTGCTTCTTGTTAGCATTCTCGAGATGTTGTAAATAAGAGTAAACATACAGGAAGCATTCTCGTTCTGACCTATAGAAAAAGGAGAGTTTACGAAAGACCCATAGCAAATTGGTTCCTATAAAGCGGTTTTTTACAGGTATAAATATTCGCCAAGTCAATGCTCGTTGCTTATAATATGACTACCTGCACTTCTTGACGTCACAGATGCTTAATCTCAAGAGGCCGTTCACAGTGGCCCAGAAGCCAAAATGTTAAAAGCGCAGTCCCGGGCTCTTCTGTAGCTCAATGGTTCCTCGGTTCTGCTGCAATTATTTTTGCCAAAGTCACTCGCATAGCTTATACGACATAGTTGATCAAAAAATCACAATCTGCGTGGAAACTGAAGAATCAATCAATATATAAATCAATATATAAATCAATCAATTGATTGATCAATCAAATAATCAATCAATCAATAAAAATTGATGCACAGTTCCACCTCAGATCACAAATGTACCATGGGCAGTTCATACAAAATGACAAGACGAACTTGAAGGCATTTTCGAAAGCGTGATGCAGGAATAGATGTAGGTTACAGCACACAATGAAACTAAAATGCCATTTGTGACTGCAACTGAAAGAAAAAACCCTAATTTTAATGAATCCTGGCTCTGCTCTCCCACTCAGATCTCGTCTACATGAACGAACTGCTATAGGATTCGGGTATATAAATTCAGACCGTGGGTAATATTTTCGGTGTTGCCAGCTGTGTTCTAAGTGTTTGAAAACACAAGAAGAAAGTTTCTTTTGTGTATTTATAAGTGTGAGGTCTTAAATATCTAATTTCTTCGAAATCCTTTGTCCAGAGGCATGCTTTATAACATGACTACGCCATGCACCACGAAGATTTAGGTGGTCAAGCACGATAGATTACGCTAAAGACTACGCAATCAGAAACTTATCCTGAAATGGGAAAACCTATTTTGAGCACTGAAAATTTGCCTAATGTCACAGAAGCAGTATACATAGGCAAAAGTGGTGCACTTTTCTGAATGGGCTTATTTCTTTAATTGAGATCTGGTATCTTAGCTGCCCACTTGGCGGTATAATCAGCCAACGTCCGCAGGAAATTTTAGTTAACGAGGTATTACGCTAATGAAACACGAATTCGAATACGTGTTTAAGTAAAACCTGGTTCTCATTATCCAGGCTCCCTTGTTCAAACCGCAATCGTCCCGCTGAATTCACGCTTGCGTGATTTACTCTGAACTCAGTCTCCAGTATTATCTTGGAGCTCTATTTAAAATTTCCTCAAATATAAATTTCAACGAACATTGCACTACAAAAAGTGCAACAATGTTTTCAAGCTTGCCATTCACTATTCTTCCTATGTGCATTTTCAAACTACCGAATCAGTGCGGGAGACGATGAAATGCCAATAGGTATATAGAAAGGGCCAAGGTGGGCCCTATCTGCCAAACGAGGGAGAGAAATGAACTTTTTTATTCACTTTGTTTGCTCAACTAGTGGGTGGCCTCTTATTAGTCCATGTGAACATGGCTAGCTGCTGTTCATCAACTGAGATGTATTAACAGTGGCGCTGTTGTAGCCGGCCATTGTCTATCTAAAACGGACGACGACGAGAAAAAAAAAGCAGCTTTGCGCCATGATAACACCACGCGTTGCGTAGACACCCCTTGCTCAGCTGTGCGCCTGCTTCACTAGCCCATACAACAACCCGCCTGCCTAGAAACTGCGCGACCACTCGGTCATGCCGGACGTGACTTCATGGCTTACTACGCATGCGCTCCTGGATTCTGTACAGTGCCAATGCGTGACGGTGGTGCCAGGCGCAGACAGGAGAAGACCGAAGTACGTTCGCGCTGCATACCAGGAAGTCGGGCTGTGCTGGCATTTAGGACTGCTGTACTCGACTCTTTTAATGTGGCCCACGGCGTAATACTGTAGAAATGGTAAGAGGCGACTGTGCTGGACCCGAGTGGAAATTGGCATCACTTCTCATAATTTGTTCCAACTTACCATCACTTGGCACCACGTCTTATGGCCAGGACCAGTTGTAGGAACCGATCATCTCCGCTGTGTCTTTAGCCTCGACCCACCAGTGGGAGCTACACTCGGTTTTTAAGTGCACAGAAAGGTGAACGGTGGCATGATTATGCAATTCCAAGCGAAAGAGCCGCCGATCTTTGCCACATGAACCGGTGGTTGCAAACGGGCTGATAAAGATTTACGGGTACAGAGTGTTCCTGTCGGCACAAACTACGCCTAAGGTCACTTGTGAGGAGGCTCGCCGAGAACTGCAGTGCAGAGGACCAGTGTATCCCGCTGTTAAGGCAAGCGAGCAGAGGACGAGCGGCTACGTCGATTGCTCAACCCCAGTTCAGTAAAATGGCACACAGTGGCCAAGCAGTATCAAAGTAAGGAATACCCCATAGTGACAGTTCCCTGAGACCTCTTTACTGAACTGCTCGAGTGCATCAGGAGTTGCATTGAGCTCCTCGAACGCCAGTCCACGACGGAGATGGCGTTCTTCGAGCGCGTCGCACTTTGGAACAATGATGCTTTTGAACAATGAACAATGATGCTTTGGAACAATGATGCTTTTGAACTATGATGCCACGAGAGATCGACGCGGGTCCAAAAGTTGATATTTTAAATTTTATTGAGTATTTTATATTTCTTGCACCTCTCACCAGGTTGCCCGAAAGTCAACTTCGTTTTATGATTAACGGCATAGCTTACGAGAAAAAAAATTATGAAACTTCACGAACACGGAGGCACCAATTTCGTCACCTGTCATTTTCGAAAATTGCAGATGCTATAAATAGACAAATATTTTTGTTTCAAGGAAGACATTTTTTACCTGAAATGCAAGTCTAATGAAGAATGAATTCATACGGTTTCAAGTTTGTAGACCTTAAGAAAATAGCTTTTAAAAATGTCTAATTTTGCGAAAGTTTAAAATAAGTTACGTATTTCCTATTTTTTTTTTCTTCGAAAGTAATGCAAGCAGCGTTTTCAAACTTGACACGTTTTAAGTATATAGTGTGTTCATTAGGGACATCAATTATTGCTGCCGTAGGGCAAATGTGAATTTTTATATATTGCCTCAAAGTATCATATTGGCAAAAGTGTACTTCACTGAAATTTGAATAATAAAAAAACCCTATCTTCGATTTTTCTTAAAATCTCGTAAATAGACAACCGAAGGCCATCATACAGTAATATAGAAAAACATGTTGCATTATTTTGTTTTAGCGACAATATTCGTTGTACAAATCAGAGCTTTTCGAGAATGCGCTGATAAGTTGAGAAATCTAGAAATCAGAACGGAAAAGCGGCAATAAGCTTCAAACGCGAGTAAACGTGACCGCATTTGGTGAAGAAAGGCTGTTTTAGCAGATAGGAGTAACTATTTTGAACACGGTATTCTACAGTATCTGAATTCACTCTTACACGTAGAGCACTGAGACTTCTAATATGTGGTGCCTCTCCATTACTGACACACAGATGGAGCTGCTGTGACGGCCATGTGTTTGCAACACGTTGGGTAAGAGAATTGAATGTCGAATGAGTTCATAAACGATTCATAACAAATTTTTATCATTTGGGGCACGAAGACTGCCGCACTAGACTGAAGAACACGCTTTAGGGCAAGTTAACATCCGTCGTCTGCTCTTCAGATGAATTGCTGTGCACCGCATCTAGAAGGCAGTGCTTTAGATCATATGGTTCAAAGTAAGGACAAATATTACGCCTCCCTTAATTTTATCGACAAAAACATTGTGAAATTCATTTTAACGTACTATACTTCAGTTTTGCATTCGCACTGGGGATACTTGCGCACAAGTGCACTTCAGGTAACATACATTTCAGGTAAAAAATATATCCCTTGAAACAAAAACATTTGTCTTTTTATAGCATCTGCAATTTTCGAAAATGACAGGTGACGAAATTGGTGCCTCCGTGTTGGTGAAGTTTGATATTTTTTTTTCTCGTAAGTTATGCCGTTAATCATAAAACGAAGTTGACTTTCGGGCTACCTGGTGAGAGGTGCACAAAATATAAAATAATCAATGAAATCTAAAATATCAACTTTTGGACCCGTGTCGATCTCTTGTGGAATCACCCTGCTGTGACATGCGCGATATGCGTTAACAAAATATTCGACTTCATCTTCAACACTCCCAAAAGACAGCAGATCTCGCCGTTAGAACCATACCCAAAGTTGAGGAAAGCTTCAATACACCGCCGGGATTAAACAATTGCCTAACACTGGGGCCACACGTTTCAGCTTCGCTGTTAACCATCTGTACGGAGGGCCTGGGTGGCCTTTCCTAAAATATTGTTGCGGTTAAAGTCGAAGCGTGTTTATTAGCAGGGCAGAGTTGATGGATTGGTAGTAATGGCGTCGGTCTCTGCGCTAGTTCACGTCTTCCTCCTCTTCTCCTCTCTCGGCTCATACCAGTTGCACTTCCCGGCTCCCAGACGAAGCCCGCTGGGCGAGTGTGAATCATTTTGAATGTTGAGGGTGAAACCGTTTAAGGCAGGCGACATGTACCAGCTGGGTCCGGTTTGACCGACGGCCAGATGATATCAGCCGTGCTACTACGCATGTCAAATCGCTCAAGCGATCAACAATGACGAATGGGCCACTGTATTGAGGTAAAAACTTTTCGCGTAGGCCCCGCTTACGTTGTGGTGTCCACAACCACACAGTCTCTTTTGCAGTATGGTACAGACTGATGGCGGCTGTCATAGCTTTCTTTTGATCGGTGTTGCGAAGCCACAGTACGAAGACGAGCAAAACGCCGGGCTTCTTTGGCTAGGCAGAGTGTCCTGGAGACAGAGTAGTCGCTATGGAAGTCAAATGGTAGAATAGTGTCGATGCAGCTTAACGGTGAACGTGCGTAAAGGAGGTAAAAAGGGCTGTAATTTGTTGTCTCATGTTTAGCCGTGTTATACTCATAGGTAATGGAGGGGAGAACGTCTTCCCAGTCCTTGTTGTCAGATAATACGTACATGGCCAACATGTTAGTCAACTGTTCGTACGTTCTACAAGCCCATTCGTCTGAGGGTGATACGGGGATGAATGGCGGAACTGCGAATTGCACAGACGAACGAGTTCTTCAACGGCGTCCGCAACGAACTGACGACCACGATCACTAATGATCACTCTAGGAGCACCATGCCGAAGAATAATGAATCGAAGTAAAAACGTGGCCACGCATGCCGCTGTCGAGGATGGTATCACTGCAGTTTCTGCGTAACGAGTTAGATGGTCGACGCACACTATGACCCATCGATTGTTGTTAGACGAGCGTGAAAATGGGCCCAAAAGGTCGATACCAACTTGATCGAATGGTAGATGAGTAGGTGGCAGCGGATGGAGACCTGGCGAAGGAGTCGTAGGCCGCTTGTAGCGTTTGCATTGTTCGCAACTTGCGACATAGTGCTTGACTGTGTCCTGCATTTTGAGACAGTTGATTGATTTGTGGGGTTTAACGTCCCAAAACCACCATATGATTATGAGAGACGCCGTAGTGGAGGGCTCCGGAAATTGTGACCACCTGGGGTTCTTTAACGTGCACCCAAATCTGAGCACACGGGCCTCGACATTTCCGCCTCCATCGGAAATGCAGCCGCCGCAGCCGGGATATGAACCCGCGACCTGCGGGTCAGCAGCCGAGTACGATTTTGAGACAGTAAATGCGCTCTTGGGACATATTCAAAGTTCTGATGAGCCCCAAATGACCAGCTGTCGCATCGTCGTGCATGGCCTTGAGTATGTCAAATTGTTGGCTCTATGGTACGACTAGAAGGAAGCGTGCGCCTCTAGACGAATAGTTTGTCTTGTATAGAAGGCTGTCACGGACACAAAAGTGGCCGTTGGCTTGAAGACGCGATGCCGCGGCAAGTAATGGCTCCAAGCTAATATCAGCCTCTTGTTCTTTCTTGAAAGTACTCAAGTCTGAGAATGTGGAAGAAATGGAGGCAAAACAGTCGTCAAAACTGTCTTCTTGACACTCCGTCATCTTAAGGGGAAGGCGGGAGAGACAGTCGGCATCTGCGTGGCGGCGTCCAGACTTGAACGAGATGACGAAGTCGTACCCCAGAAGTCGAAGAGCCCAACGTGCTAGTCGACCATTCGGGCCACGAAGATTCACCAGCCAGCATAAAGCATGATGGTCGGTAACGATAGTGAACGGACGTCCATGTATATAAGGTTGAAATTTGTGTACCGCAAAAACAGCTGCCAAGCATTCTTGTTCTGTTACGGTATAGTTGCGTTCAGCTTTGTTGAAAAAGCGACTGGCATAAGCCACTACGTGCTCAGCTCCTTGATGATGCTGCACAAGCACAGCACCGATGCCGATGCCACTAGCATCAGCATGCACTTCCGTAGGCAAGGACGCGTCGAAGTGACACAGTATGGGCCCCGACGTTAGCAGAAACTTCAGCTGGCGGAACGCATCGCCCCGCCGCGGTGGTCTAGTGGCTAAGGTACTCGGCTGCTGACCCGCAGGGCACGGGTTCGAATCCCGGCTGCGGCGGCTGCATTTCCGATGGAGGTGGAAATGCTGTAGGCCCGTGTGCTCAGATTTGGGTGCACGTTAAAGAACCCCAGGTGGTCTAAATTTCCGGAGCCCTCCACTACGGTGTCTCTCATAATCATATAGTGGTTTTGGGACGTTAAATCCCACATATCAATCAATCAATGGCGGAACGCATCGTCGCAAGCTGAAGTTCAGTTGAAAGGGACGTCCTTTTGAAGCAGACATGTTAGGGGATGCACCATGTCATCAAAACTCGGAACGAAACGACGAAAATATGAGCATATGCCCAAGAAGCTTCTCAATTGCCGCTCTGATTTTGGTGGTTCGAAAGAGCTGACGGCCTTGATTTTTCGTGGGTCAGGCCTTACACCATTTTGGTTAACGAGATGTCCAAGTAATAATGTCTCCGTTTCACCAAAACGACATTTCTTAGAGTTTAGGATCAAGCCGGCCTTTTGTATGCAATCCAAAACAAGACTGAGACGTCTGTTATGCTCGTTCAGTGTGCTGCCAAAGATCACCACATCATCTGGGTAGCACAAACAAATTTCCCATTTAAGTCTTCGAAGTATTGTGTCCATAAATCGTTCGAA
This sequence comes from Rhipicephalus microplus, assembly GCF_043290135.1. Taxonomy (NCBI): domain Eukaryota; kingdom Metazoa; phylum Arthropoda; class Arachnida; order Ixodida; family Ixodidae; genus Rhipicephalus; species Rhipicephalus microplus. Next base: position 532,876 of record NW_027464692.1, on the reverse strand, counting down.
TGTTGCCGGTGCATTACAAAGACCGAACGGCATAACATTAAATTCATAAAGGCCGTCAGGTGTCACAAAGGCCGTTTTCTCTTTGTGCAATATTACACGTAACCCGTTGCAATATTACACGTCAAAGGGTTATAACACAAATATTTTGGCCTCTCATTTAGTCGCTGCAGTGTTTTTTTTGGGGGGGGGGGTTATTTGTGATAACATAGCAAATCATTCGCTGCAGCGCGTGACAAAAATAAACACACTCGTAAATACCGACCCGTCTCAGTTTCACTTTCAGAGCACTTCGATAAGCCACTGGGTGATACTGTCACCACCAAGCATGTGCAACGATCGACTACGTATGCACACTGAACCCTGACGCACTTTCACACTGTCTGCATCAGAAGTTCTTTTGAACAGAAAACGGGAAAGCATGCAGTGTCTTCAAATGCAAAATATTTAACGCATGCGCCATGGACTCGTGAAAAACGACCGAAAATAAGTATTCTGGCGCAAGCGTGGCCAAAGACATGATGATTATCATAGTTTCTTAATAAACACTAGATGGAACTCTGGCGCTAGTGTCTAAGGAAGCTGCAACGCACGGCGCTTCAGAGAGCATGGGAATGATGGGTAGTACACAGATTTGTCTAATTTTCGTACTTCTGGCCTGCATGCTTCTGGCTCCGTGTGTATTCGTGTGGCTAGGAGCTGTTTTTTCATGAAAACATAAATTGGCAAATGTTCACCGTTTGCGCTTCACAACCTTATTCTTTCAGGCTTACCATTTTGAATCAGGTTACTAAGCGATGGCGTAGTGGTTAGAGCATCCGCCTCACATGCAAAAGGTCTGTGGTTCAAATGCCGGTTCCGCGCAGTTCCCAACCGGATAAAAAAAATAAAATCTGCGTGATGATGGAACTGCATTAAGAGGCCTGAGGTGCGGCCTCACCGGTAACCACCACTTGAAAACGCACTCCCTCACCAGAGAAGGATTGGCCACCCTGGTGCAGCATCTGGCCACTACCTCCCCTTTGCATACGTCAAATAGCTCACGGCCCTCAGTCCCCAGCAGCTGCGAAGCAATTGACCTCGGCGGCAGTCAGATCTGCAACGTAGCAGAGGGTGCTATGAATCTCTGGATCCGGACAGGCCGCCATTGGAACCTGAACTTGCCAACGTTTAACGCTAGAACCTTATCTAGTGAGGGAAGTCTAGCTGTACTATTCGAGGAGCTAGAGGGTGTTGAATGGGATATAATAGGGCTCAGTGAGGTTAGGAGGAGAGATGAGGCCTATACGGTGCTACAGAATAGGCTTCCTTTGCTATAGGGGCTTGGCTGACTTAAGAGAACTGAGAGTGGGGTTCCTAATTCACAGAAACATAGCTGGCAACATAGAGGAATGCTATAGCAATAATGAAATGGTTGTAGGTATCGTAATTAAACTGAATAAAAGATACAAGATGAAGGTGGTACAGGCTTACGCGCCTACATCCAGCCATGATGACGCTTCAGTTGAAAGCTTCTATGAAGACGTGGAATCGGCAATGAGTAAGGTAAAAACACAGTGTACTATACTGATGGGAGACTTTATAGCAAAGGTAGGGAAGAAGCAGGCTGGAGACCAGGCAATAGGAGATTATGGCATCGGTACTAGAAGCGCCAGAGAAGAGCTACTAGTAGAATTCGCAGAACGCAATAATTTACGGATTTTGAATACCTTCTACCGAAAACGAGGAAACCGTAAGTGGACATGGAGGAGCCCTAATGGCGAAAATAAGAACGAAATAGACTTTATAATGACCGCACACCCTGTCATCGTGCAGGATGTGGAAGTGGTTGGCAAGGTACGATGCAGTGACCATAGGAGGGTACGGTATCGAATTCGCCTAGACTTGAGGAAGGAACGACATAAACTGATACGCAAGAAGCCAATCAATGAGCTAGCACTGAGAAAAAAAGTATAGGAATTGAGAGTTTCGCTTCAGAACAGGTACTCGGCTCTTAGTGAGGAAACCAACCTTAGCGTAGATACAATGAATGATATTCTGACGAATATCAATACGGAGTGTGCAATTGAAGTTGGAGGCAGGGTAATTAGACAGGACACTGGCAAGCTTTCCAAGGAAAGGAAGAATCTCATTAAGAAGCGTCAAATCATGAAAGTCTCAAGTACAACAGACAAAATAGAACTGGTAGAACTTTCGAAGTTAATTAATAGGCGTAAGGTATCCCATGTAACAAGGTATAACATGGAGAGAATTGAACACGCCCTGAAAAATGGAGGAAGCGTCAAAGCAGTGAAGAGGAAACTTGGGATAGGCGAAAGTCACATGTATGCACTAAGGGGCAAAGAAGGCAAAATAACTACCAATATGGATAGGGTAGTTAAAATAGCGGAGGAGTTTTACAGAGATCTGTACAGTAGCCGGGACAACCACGACTTTAATACTATAAGAACTAGCAGTAACCCAGATGACACCCCGCCAGTAATATTAGAAGTCAGAAAAGCTTTGGAGAGCATGCAAAGAGGCAAAGCTGCTGTTGAAGATCAGATAACATCAGATCTGCTGAAAGATGGAGGACAGATTGTGTTAGAAAAACTAGCCACCCTGTTTACGAGGTGTCTCTTGACGGAAAGGGTACCAGAGTCTTGGAAGAACGTTAACATCATCCTATATATAAGAAAGGAGATGACAAGGACTTGAAGAAATACAGGCCAATCAGCTTGCTCTCTGTAGTATACAAGCTATTTACAAAGGTAGTTGCTAACAGAGTAAAGAAAACATTAGAATTCAATCAACCAAAGGAACAAACAGGATTTCGAGCAGGCTACTCGACAATCGACCACATTCATACTATCAATCAGGTAATAGAGAAATGCTCAGAATATAACCAACCACTATACTTAGCCTTCATAGATAACGAGAAGGCGTTTGATTCAGTAGAATTATCAGCCATCATGCAAACACTGCGGAATCAGGGCGTCGATGATGTATATATAAACATTCTGGAAGAAATCTACAGGGGATCAACTGCTACCATAGTGCTTCATAAAGAAAGCAACAGAATACCAATTAAGAAGGGTGTAAGGCAGGGAGACACAATCTCCCCAATGTTATTTACCGCGAGCTTACAAGAGGTTTTCAGAAGCCTAGAGTGGGAACAGTTAGGGATAAGAGTTAATGGAGAGTACCTTAGTAACCTGCGCTTTGCCGATGACATTGCATTGCTGAGTAACTCAGGGGACGAATTGCAACTCATGATTACGGAGTTAGACAAGGAAAGCAGGAAGGTGGGTCTTAAAATTAATCTGCAGAAAACGAAACTAATGTACAACAACCTTGGAATAGAGCAGCGCTTCGAGATAGGTAATAGTGCACTTCAAGTTGTAAAAGACTGACTACTTAGGGCAGGTAATAACCGCGGAGCCGTACCACGAGATTGAAGTAACTAGAAGAATAAGAATGGGCTGGAGCACATTTGGCAAGCACTCTCAAATTATGACAAGTAGATTGCCACTATCCCTCAAGAGGAAGGTATACAACAGCTGTGTCTTGCCAGTACTTAGCTACGGAGCAAAAACCTGGAGATTTACAAAGAGGGTTCAGCTTAAATTGAGGATGACGCAACGAGAAATGGAAAGAAAATTGGTAGGTTTAAGGTTAAAAGACAAGAACAGAGCAGAGTGGATTAGGGAACCAACAGGGGTCAAGGATATCATAGCTGAAATCAAGAAGAAGAAATGGAGATGGGCCGGGCATGTAGCGCGTAGACAGGATAACCGCTGGTCATTAAGGGTAACTAACTGGATTCCCAGAGAAGGCAAGCAGGTTAGGGGGAGACAGAAGGTTAGGTGGGCAGATGAGATTAAGAAGTTTGCGGGTATAAATTGGCAGCAGCAAGCACAGGACCGGGTTAACTGGCGGAACATTGGAGAGGCTTTGTCCTGCAGTGGACGTAGTCAGGCTGGTGCTGCTGCTGATAATGATGAATGCTGATGATGATGATGACTAAGTTAAAAAGGGTTCGTTCTTTCTTTCCAAACAAAACCGTAACTAGTTTATAGACGAAGCCGCAAGTACGATTCGCCGCCCGTAAGTACGAAGACTAGGCAAATGTGTGTACTACCCATCATTCCCGTGGTCGCTGAATGATCGCAGGGCCAGAGTCCCCTCTAGTTAATTTTAGGAAACTCTATGATGGTTATGACGTAATCTTACCTTGTTGTGCCAGCTGCAGCTTGGTGACGTCTGGGAAGTACAGGGCTCACAGTCGAGCCACTTTCAAGGATGTCATTGCCGCGTAGTGTGGCGTGCAGCGCTAGATCGCGCACGTGAATATCAATACTTATGCAAGATACCTTTTAAGGCTTATTCGCTGCTGATATTTTGCAGACGATATACGTATGTTCAAGGGAATCGATACCACGGGCTATCACGGAACCCAGGAATCCCACAGGTTTTTGAGTCGGCACACCTTCAGTGTTTACAGCAGCATCGAACATCTCATTTTCATACAGAGTTGAGAATGGGGCGTTTCAATGAAGACACATATCAATGAACATTTTATTGACTTCGTCAATAAAGCACGTAGACTACATCAAGTATTGAGCTTCTCTAAATGTTTCATTAGAAATCCCGTACACTCTTACTCTAGCCTTTCAGATTATTTTTTTATATTTTCAATTCCTTACTGTGGCAGGTTTCTTTTAGACTTCTCTTTTCTCTTCGCTTTCCTTCTCCTCTTTCATCCCTTCCCTTTATGGCAGGGTACCAAACCGGATGCTAAAACTCTAGTTGACCTCTCTGCCTTTGTCTAATTTTATTCTCTGTCTCCTTCACGCAGGTTCGGAAGAAGCGTTCCGGTCCGGTTCGCGGGCGGCTCGACGGTATGTACAGCACATATTTGACAAGTGTTCACGTGACTGTATATTTAGCATGAACATCTAAATGCAGGTTGACGTAAAGATTATCAGACACCCAGGAAAACAACAAAAACAAACGAAAAACAGACTCTGTGTGTGTGCAGCACATATCGAGGATGACAACAGAATATAGCACATAAGAAAACATTAACAAATGATTCGTTGCTGCTTATTCTGGTCTCCACACTAAGCTTACCCTGCAAATGACGGCTCACTAAACTGCAGTGCACTTGATAAACGATTATTTCTACCGCAATCAGGCAGATTCAAGTATATAGCGGCTATTTTTTTTTCGCTGGTACCTACCTTCATAGATCTTGGTGACCACCAACCTGATATGACGTTCAATATTTCTTTCTTCTGTCGTTCCGAAAAACAAAAACAGGCCAAGCAGGAAACGTCATGCATAGCCTGGTTACCGCGAAAAGCATTTGTGACTAATCGCGTGCACCAAACTCGGTCTCGTTTGACTAGTCGCAAGCATGACCGATGCATTCAGGCCCGCCGACGTGTCTTTGATCCTCCGAGCGTCGATGGCATGCACCACTATTGAAGACCGTATGCGTATAGAGACCGACCGTAAACATGCCCACACAGAGCGCTGCTTCAAAAGACAGCACCTGCTTTCTCATGTGCATGTCGCCAGTACGCTCATCAGTGCAATCGAGTAGCGGGAAATAAGGTAATGCAGGGACCTCGTCGTGGCCTCCGTAATAGCTGTGACGCGCGGAAAAGGTTTTGATGTCTGCTCAGGAAACACGAACAACGTTCTTCTTTGCTTCTTCTTGCACCGGATGGTATTGCGCGGGAAACTTGCGGATTATGCGTGCATCACGATCGCCATCTTTCACCACTTTTTTATCCTATATTCTTTTGTCTTTGTAGACCAGGCATAGTCCTCTCCGCATTCCTCCAATGAACGCACTCTCCCACCCCCTCTTGCTGATCATGATTAAATGGTAAGATACCAGGAAAGCAATACGGAGACCACCGGACACAGGCATTATTGCTGCTGTAGGGCGATGCATAGTGCGTTGGTATACTGAGGCACATGCTTTCTGTGTGCTGTTGACATTACCCCCTTCATAATTTGCCTCTTGAGGCTCGATGTGTACCTGTGGCGGGCAAAGGCTTTGTATCTGATTAATTATGTCCTCATCATAATGCGATACCTCTCGATAACGTTCATATGAAAGTATATGGGGGATGACCACCTCTGTATGAATCATGTCCCTGTGCAAAAAGAGGTCAGTTGGCGTCTGATCCAAGGTTTCCGCTTTGTGCTTAGCAATTAGAATGCGTAAAATAAAATACACTTCTCAGGTTTTACGCGCGAGAACCCGGTATGACTATTAGGCAAGCCATAAGAGGTGGAATTAACAATTTCGACCTTGTGGGACTCTAACTTGCATCTAAATTACAGTACATGGGCATTATTACCAAAATATGGCCCCCTCGTGACTAGGAATCATCAACAATTCGCCTGCAAGGAAACTTGACGAGTGGTACCTTAACTGTAACTGCGTCTACGCTAGAGAACTTACGCCTTCTCTGGTGCAAATCTAGTGGCCGACAATGATATACAGTTATCCAGTGATCTGAATAAGGCGGAGACGTAGCATAGGCTAGTTTGAGAAAAAAAAATGTGTGTAGGAAATGAAATCTTGTTGAGTAAGAAACCACGAAGTTCCTCGCTTATATTCAACAATATAGTCGCTGGGAAGACGCCAAGGACGAATTCAGTAGCCTTTGCAATTTGCGTCGAAACTATCAGCATTATCTAAACCACTAAGGTGAAGATGTTATTGCACTTTTTACTCGGTTTATTATAGTTGATATAGAAAGTGAGAGACACCCCGCTGCGCTGGTCTAGTGGCTAATAGACTCGGCTGCTGACCCGCAGGTCGTAGTATCGAATCCCGGCTGCGGCGGCTGCATTCCCGATGGAGGCGGAAATGTTGCAGGCCCGTGTGCTCAGATTTGGGCGCATGTTAAAGAACTCCAGGTGGTCGCTATTTCCGGAGTCCTCCACTACGGTGTCTCTCATAATCATATGGTGGTTTTGGGACGTTAAACTCCACATATCAATCAAATTAATCAGAAACTCAGAGAAAGAGAAAGTCAAAGGACATGCAGAGAGTCCAGCGAGACACTTTTGCCGATTAGCTACACTGTACTTGTGAACGAGAAATTAGGTATTGGAGAACGAAGGCAGAAAGGATCTTTACGGGAGGGCCACAAGGTTGGTGTAACGATGCCTACGTTCGAATAACAGACAAAAATAGCACTGTATGTAGAAGTCCGTATACACAGGTATCCTTATATAAGACTATATCCAACGTAGCGGACGCTCTCACGTTACGCATGCATTGCCGCTGGCAACGCGTAGCCTAATGCGCCGCCGAAGCTTGCATCTTTGACTGATGGCGTGATCGGCAATGTGCGAGCCGGTGGCTTGTGGCAGAGGGTCACTGCCCTGGCGTCTGGCATCATCGTCTCAAAGTCCACTCACACACTGGCGTGGCTGCGGAGTCGATCGTGCCTGCACGCGATAATGGGTACGCACGTGCTCTGCAGCTAGCGGTGCTTGCCTAGAAGTGGCAATATACTACGCGCAATGAGCCAGAGCGTCGCCCCAGCAGGAAAGGTGAGATGAGTCGGCAGCTCGAATGTACATGCCGCCTGTTGACTTTGGCCGCCGATAACGAAGTCTATATACTAGAAGGTCGACGGGCGCTGGTGACCGCTCTCGGTTGTTTATTATTATCACTAGCTGCGTGCGCGTGTTAAGAGGCAATATCTGATAAACATACGGGATAGGTATAGCACGGATATTTTGGGATTGCCTACGCCACGCGCCGTCATATGTTGCTTCGCTTTTCTGCTTCCCTTTTGTATTTTTTCAACTTTAAGGGTTCCTGTAACACTTTTGAAGGTAGTAATCGAATGACCTCAACATCTGTTTATATCCTCATGAATCGAACGTCACAACTATTTTTCGAATCCGCCAAGTAAACCATTCGATGATGTTATTAGCTTTACCAGGGTGTTACAGATACGGACCAAGCCACACCGTGATACGCCCCAGAGGCCAACGACCTGAGTGCTTTTAGCCCCCTCCCGCTCAATGACGCAGAACATGTTCAAAACGGGTTGCTCACATCGTAAAGTGTATACGAGTGCAGTTACACTGCTCTGATGCATGATTTTAGTTCTTCCTCTCCCCCACCATCCCAGCCAGTGCGCTGAAGTCTACACAGGGGGGGGGGGGGGGATAACAAAGGAGCTAGAAGCCATTGTATACATTTGAAGTTTAATTACCACGTAGGGAGAGAACATGATTCAACAACAAGGATGGTGGCACGAAAACTGCGTATTCACTATTTTAGAGACGTGTTTGAGTGTCACCCTATTGGCCCATTACCCTGAGTGTTTTGCATGGTTAACATCTAAACAAAGGTTGTTAGGATAGGCGCGTACGCATGGCGACGGTTGGGTTAGTACATTAGATGTTTCATGGCCTTATTTTTTCATGTTGCAATATACGAAAACAAAAGAACATCCGCTTGACAGCCCAAGAGTGCGTCGCCCAGATGTCTAGCGGAAAATAGTTTACAGGCAGCTTGACTGGCCCCACCTTCCCCGTAGAATAACAGCGGCAATTTCTTCGTATTAGTAAAATAAAATTTCACAATACTCAGAGCACCACTCTGACCACGAAAACACGCTTGATGAATGGGAAAACTCGCAAAAAATAAATAAAAATTCTCGTGGCGGTGCTCTTTTGATGTTCTCGCCCCAGATCTACGTGATGCCACATGTGGTACCTGCATGGGCCTACAAAATGTACTCCCACTAAAATTAATTTGCATTGTGTTCTGATAGACCAAAAGTCTTAACATATATTAATTCAAAAAGGTTGGGAGGAGCATGATAGACAAGGGAAAGGCAAGGATTGTAACTAGTCTAGAAAAGTTAGTATGGCATATTCAACACTGTGGAAAAAGATTCTGGAGTTTAAAAGATAGAGTAAGAGAGAAAGAGCAAGAGAGGAGAAGCTCAGAAATTTTAAGTAACAATTTGATTGAACGCATATGGCCAAAATACGCCAAAGGAGGTTCAAATTCGTGACATCGTAGTGACGTTCAACCACTGAAGTATACCCGTGGAGAAATTCAAAAATACATTTTCACCATCATCTTCTCTGATAATTATCCTTTGATGGCGAAACTTGTGACGCTAGAGTTGCGAAAGAATAATTTACCTGTCTGAGCTGATTAACTGTTTCAAGTCCGAGTCCCTTTAATGTATCTGCCCTGCCAGTGGTCTTTTCGTCGTTCGTTGGATTCCTCAACTTCTAGCCAGGTGACAGTGAGTTTACTCGCATCTGCCATAGAACAAATAGCGTTGTTTCGCTCGCTCATTTTACGCAGGTAAATGCATCAACGTGTCTTGCTTTGTTTTGTTATGTTTCCTAATGAATCGTTCTTTTGTTGCTTCTCTGTTCGCAGTCGTCTTCCTCTGATGAGTACGAGAGATAGCACAGGCAGGCGTCGTCGCCGAGGCACCGGAAACCCAGTCACGCCTTCCTTCAAGAACACCTGTGGTTACGTCACGTCCGGGCAGCGCCACAGCCGAGTTTCTGGGAGTTCCGAACAAGAAAAAAAAATCGAACGGATGAAGATACAAGCGCACCGCAACACCGCAACTCGTTGGAAAAGCAGCCCTCCTTGGTGATCTTCGTCCTCTTCTGTGCGCTGTGCTGGGCTGCCCTCTCGCGATCACCGTACTGACGTGGATCGTGTGTCACGAACTCCACCGCACGGCACGCGAGAAACGAAATGAAAAAAGCCCTAGCTATCCAGCCCCACAGTTCTCGCCGCTCCGTTAAGGCAGCTAATAGCTATACCCGGGCAGAATCTACTCCTGAACGCCACGTCATGTTCCTGCGTCTCAAATAAATGTTTCCCGTGCCGCCATTTCGTATCGGTGGGCTCGAGATGTCTCTCCTCAGGACATCCTCTGCGGATGTGAGCAAAAATAAATAAATAAGAACTACACCACATCTCTGCGTGAACACATCCACATTTTTTTTAGCATCCTCGTAGCGACTGCATACTTGACTCGGCTGCCCCGAATGCTATAGGTTCGGCTACTCGATACAAACCTCAGTAGCCGAAGATCCTGACTATTCCTGGATTATCCTGAGTATTTGTTAGGGACGACAGCTGTCTCTTGTTCAACGTTTTTTTGAAGTTCGCTCAGGATCCATGGTACACGAGCAGAACTTTAGATAATATTACCGCGAGTCGAATGCTTCTCATAATATTGAAATGCTTATTCACCATTACAACAGGCAGAGATAGCAACGCACTAATCATCGCTGTTGTAAAGTTGGAGCTGTTGCTGTTCATTCATATCCTGTAGCGAAACGTTGGCGCACTGATTAACCGCCGGCTTTCTTCAAAGCTCTTTAAGGGATGGAACTTAAGCTCTCGGCTTTTTTCACACTAGCAAAAAGATTGCCCTGTGTGTACTCCAGAGTTGTGTCACATAGTGCCAGGCTGCGCTTCTTTGAAAGGAATTGTGGAGAAATCAGGATAAACATTCTTTCACAAAGCCACAGCTTTATGTTGTGTACTTGAGATTACGCAACGAGAAGATGGACCATTAAGGTCATGCAAATATACATTTCGCTCTTCAAGCTTAATTTGTCAAAGTGCTTTGTAGAAGTCAGTGTGTGAGGACAGTCATGATGCAATGGGGGTTTATAAGCAATATTGCACCTATAACGCGCATCACACGTCCCGTAAACAATCAGCCGATGACTTACGAAAGTCTGCACTTACGAAAATCCCCCCGGTGGCATCCCCAAGTGCTTGTAGCCATTTCACAAATTATAAGATTACTAATCTTAAGTTAGTTATTATCAGATTAGTTGAATTAATAAATACCACCTTAACTATACCTGGTTTCCTCGTGTTTCATTTGTAGACTGGAAATTCTAGTCGAAGAAAAATAAACGCGTTTGTCGGCTGTCTTATGACAACCTTCGCAACCTACATAGCTAAACACATCATTGTGTTGGACCGAGACCAAAGCTAGTGGGGAACAAAGAAAAAATTATATGGAAAATGCATTGAAAAATGAAACTCATGATTACTCATAAATCTGACAGCCATGCCCCATTCTACGTACAACGCATTTTACGAAGACTGACTCGATAAGGATCATGGACAACTCAATAAAAATAATATAGCAATTCACCTAGACTACTAGACCGACACCCCACTCCCACATCATGTAGGCAACGGCATACCCTTCCGTATCTTACACAAAAGCACCTTGTCCTCGTAATTAAGGGTCTGTCATCTCCAACATGAATATAGCGTTTATAACGTGTTAGTTTATAACACGAAGTGTGTGTAATTTGCAACACGTTTGCACGGTCATGAGAACGGGTATGTACATCCCCATCTTTTTCTTGTTCGCAGTTTTTATTTAATACTAGCTATCAAGTGAAAAAAAAAAGTTATCACCAGATATGTCATTCCCTCGGGCGTTAATTTTGATCAGAATGAAAGGAAATGGAATAAAGGCAGCGTTGTGGCCTTGCGCAGCTCCGCTATCAAGTGATTGAATCATTTGAACCTGCGTAAAAGTGTTTTCCTATCGGTTCTGAACAAAACGCCGCAATAGAGAAGGAACTCCAACCCGTATTCTGGTGAACGAGGCTTTGACAGCTGAAAAATTTGCACAGAATCTTAACGCAAGAAACGAAATTCTAACCATTGAATAAAATATGGGGCTTCACTGTAACGACGCTACTGATTATTAAATAATCTCAATGGCAGAACAGACTATTACGCTTTTATTTGTATTTAAATTGAACTAGATACCACTAATGCAGACGTTTCGTTGTAACTATAGATGTCGTTCATGTGATATGAGAATGCGTTCTCTATACAAGTAAACTCGAGCATAACCTATTATCTGGGATGCTATTTGGTTTTAACCTAGAACAACTTCGCTTTCTGTTTTCTTGTCATATACCCCTGACTGTCGGAAGCCTAACTTCGCTGAAAGGTCCATATAAAATCCGGGGAACGAAGAAAGAGGCACTGTGATGCATGCAACAAAATGAATCGCATAGTATTAACTGCAAACAATGAATCTTTATTCCTAGTGCTTAACGAATCAGCTCAGTGTTTGAAGTTAGTTTGTCGAAATCAAATGCAACAAAGTTCATGAATGTGGGATTAAGTGGAAGACGAGCTTTTAGTCGTCACCTATTTGCTCCTCACTTTCTACTGGTCGCTGAGCAAGGTCACGAAGGCGTACTTGAGAATCGTCAACGATTTCTTGCACGTGTCCTCTTGATGCCGACTGTTGCTCGGGCGCATGTACCGCCCCAGGACGCATGCCCGTGGATGCTGTGATTATGCTGGCACAGTTGCGCACTCGCACGCATGGAACATCAGATCCCCGGGAAGTTTCAACACGTGAGCTTGTTCGTTCTCCGTACTCAACAATATACCCACCGGCGTACACGCCGCGGCTGCCAGCGAGACCACGGCCAAAACCACGGCTGTTGTCACCGGCATTGCTGCCTCCACTCGTGCTTTGGTCTCCAGTGCTGCCACTTCTTGTATTGAACCCGCTACCACCACCACCACCACCGCTACCACCTCCGCTTGCACCACCACTACTAATACTGCTACCACCACCATTTATATCGCTGATTACACTCCCATGTCCACTTGTGCCGCTTCTTCGTTCACTGGCGCCATCCCTTCTACTACCGCCATGATAATCTTGGGCGTCGCTTTCGAAATCGGTCACTGTTATGTCTCCTCTTCGACCTCCGCGTCCAGTTACTCTTGCGGATTCACTGCCGCTTTCGGTGTCGTTCACAACAGCTCTTGTGTCTCCAAGACCTCCATTGTATCCACCTCCAGAGCCTTCGCCGGTTCTACGGTGATGAGCATTATCACTAGTGGTTTCACTGCCGCCTCTTGCACCCAGATATCTGCCGCCACTTCTGACACTTGTGGCGCTTTCTCCTCCGACACGAACACTGCTATGACCTCCGTGGCCTCCACCATAGCCACCTCCATAGCCACCTCCATAGCCACCTCCATAGCCACCTCCATAACCGCCTCCATGGTCTCCTCCAGATTCGCTGACATTCACTCTGTCGGTTTCATTTCTGAGGTTGCTTGAAATACGTCGCTGCGTTTCGTAACCACCGCCATAACCACCTCCATGGCCACCTCCGTAGCCACCACCGTAGCCGCCACCGTAGCCTCCACCGTAGCCACCTCTGTTGCTGCCTCCGTATCTGGTGTTGGTTCCTGTTTCATTGCTGCTCGTATCACCGTATTCGGTGACACGTCTGGTCTCAGTAACACTTTCTTCAGCATGCACAACTCGGCTTCGCCCTTCATAACTTCCACGGTAACCACCTCTATTATATCTGTCTGTGTAACCACCTCCATAACCACCTCCATATCCACTTCTGTAGCCACCTTCATCCACGCTACCGCTTGAAGTTTCATTTACGTTCGCTCTGCGATGTCCCGTGCCAGTTTCCTCAGTGTTCGCGAACCTATGTCTTCCATGACCACCGCCGTAGCCGCTTCCATAACCACCTCCATGTCCACTTCTTTGTTCACTTCTGTAGCTGTCTTGGTAACTTGTTCCATACCCACTGCCACTACCTGATTCGTTTCTCATGGTACCTCTGCTACTACTAATGTGTGCCCCCGCAGTTTGAGCACTGCTTTCACTTTCACTGCCACGCATGTCTGTGCTGACCCATTGACCACCTCCATAGCTGCCTCCGTAACCACCTCCATAACCACCTCGATATCGGCTGCCTCCACCACTTTCACTAGCACTTCCTCCACCGTAACCATTGCCGCTTGTAGTGTCAGTGCTGCTTGTGCCACTGAGATTGGCTGTTCTTCCACCATAGCTACCACCATGGCTTCCTCCATAACCACCTCCATAGCCACTGCCAGTGCCCGCTTCGTTCCGACTCATGCTTCCGCCTCTGCGCAAATCACCTCCTCGTTCGTCGCTAATCACAACCCTACTGCGACTTTCATAACTGCTACTATGTCCGCCTCCGTAACCACCACCAAAGCCACTCCTGTATCCCCTTGTGTGATCAGTTTCATTGAAGCTTCCACCTCCACTTCCACCTCCGCTTCCACCCCCGCTTCCACCCCCGCTTCCACCCCCGCTTCCACCCCCGCTTCCACCACCATGTCCGCTGCTCCCTGTGGTATCACTGCCACTCTCTCCGCCTCTGGTTACCCAGCTTTGGCCTCCATAACCACCACCAAAGCCGCCTCCATATCCACCACCGTAGCCGCCACCGTATCCGCCCCCGTATCCGCCACCGTAGCCGCCTCCGTAACCACCCCCATAACCTCCTCCGTAACCACCCCCATATCCACCTCCATAACCACCCCCATAACCTTTGCCTCCGTAGCTACCTCTGTAGCTGCCACTGTAGCCACCGCCGTAGCTGCCTCCGTAAGAACCGCTGTAACTGGCTGCACCTGAGGCGATTCTGCTAGTTATTTCGGCCGTGTCCCCAGTAACATGGTCTTGCCCTGGCACTCCAGGTGGAAGTTGATCTGCGCTGTCTCCCGATGGCCACCACCGGAACTGCCTTTGGTATACGCTGTGGCTTGACGCGCCTCCACAACAAAGAACAAGGCACGTTAAAATCTGAAAAAGAAAGAGGTTAACTTTATGCAACAATTGATATTCCACAATTTATTCAAAATGTTTGCGCCATCTATACAGTGCTGGTACTACTATTCATTACCATATATCACCTTTATCTTCTTAACATAACCACAGTATGCGTTATATGAAATAATTACGTACCTTCAACGCTTGTGAAGTATTTTAAAACTTATTTAAAAGTAATCTTCCTTTTTATCAATCGTGAGTAACAACGACGTGGTAACACTAAATGGCGCCATTGGTGACCAATCACCACGATCCAATGAAGTCATATGTATGCCATGCGATATGTAGAAAAATCTTGCATAGCTCATATGAAGGAAAAAGTACCAAACCATAATTTGTTGTTTTAACTTAGGATCCTACAGAAGGCATCTTATCCGTGCCTTTACAATCTTGTCCATGCTGTTTTAAGATTGCGTGTCAGAAGTGATTCGTTTTAAATGCGAAGAACTTCTTTGCGTACTGCACGCGCTTTGAGCGTATCTATCTATCTATCTATCTATCTATCTATCTATCTATCTATCTATCTATCTATCTATCTATCTATCTATCTATCTATCTATCTATCTATCTATCTATCTATCTATCTATCTATCTATCTATCTATCTATCTATCTATCTATCTATCTATCTATCTATCTATCTATCTATCTATCTATCTATCTATCTATCTATCTATCTATCTCATAACTAGTATACAAGGATAAGAGGTTTGACGATTGTGACTGCCTGGTAATGGTATAAATAATGTGAAAATCCCGTTGTTTAACATTGAACACTTCTTTCAAAACAAGTGAGGCACATACCTGTGCATCACGGGCCACGATATGCGGGTATGAGCCACAGGAGTTTCACAGTACATGTCTACCGAGGAACGGCGAGAACAGACATTGGTAATTCAAGTGCGAGGGTATTATGAAAGAACTAAATCACCAGCTTTCACCCATACAAATGAAAAGAATATGTTATGATCCCAGCAGGAATAGAACCCAAACATCTTGCGTAGCAATCAAGTATTCTACCACTGAGCCAAGCCACGTCTTGAACTCCTTTGGTAAGGACCCTGTGCAGGCGTAATGTCGGCGTAATGCCAATTTCATTTGCAGTTCTGCCCATCAATTTTATGTAGATTACATATGTGATCCATTGATACAGGCGTCACGTCGGGTTAGTGTGAGTTGTAGTTAAGTGCCATCCACTTAAGTTGGTCTACGTAGTCTCATCCAGGGCTAGCATCTTCGCTAGCGCAGCGCTGCATTTCAGTTTACTGCATCCGTTGTTAGTAATATCCTTGTTGCTCTTGGGATCTTTACGCGAATGCAAACATACGCTACTGCTCAACATGCGTGCTGTTATAACATTTGCGTGTATGCTTAGCGTCATTTCGTAAAGTTTCACTGAGCAATAACATGGCACTACGGTCAGCTTCTATACGCATGCTCGTCATGACCTAGGGTACGTGGAATCTGCCAAATTTTGTTTCAATTTAAATTGGTGGTCCGTGTCTAAAATATTAGCGCGTAATGGCAAGGCAGACAGAGATATGAAAGCTGAAAAAAAACACTGGCTCCGTAAAACAGGGTTAACAAGTGGTACCAACTACTAATTGTTGTAGTGAAGAAGTTTGATAACATGGATGATAGTTGTATCATACCCAAAAACATTGGGAACTTACGTAGCCAGAAAACTTTCGTAAGGCGTTCAAGACTGCTGCGAATTTCGATGTTTTGAACAGGTCAGTATTTAGTAATTCATAGTGTGCATGACATAGCGGCTATACATAGTCCACTGGTGGGAGTAAAAGCGTCTCAACATACAAACAAACCTGAAGCACCTCATATGAGCCCTCTGCGAAAAATTATTTGAACATGTGCGCACTTCACCCTCGCAAATAACCGTTAAAGGGACACTAAAGGGAACTATTAAGTTTGCGTTTATTGTAGAAATAGTGGTCCAGAAACCTCGTAGTGTTACTTTTGTGCCAAGGAAGGGCCTATTTTGAAATAACATCTAGTTTTAGTGGTCCGCATTGGATTAGCGCACTTAAAATTACCCGCCTCAAGAAGCAGACTGACCGGACTGACTCACGTCACTGTTGCCATGCACAACGTTGCCAGGCTTTACTGCGCTAGTAGCAGCAGATCAAAAACAGTGGACGCCACAGCAGCCACAACGGCCATTGATTAATTTCCCACCATTGACTCCGACAGTGCCGACGTTTTTAATTCAACTGCGCCCCGCTATTTGGCACTACCTGTCCAGTGTAATCATATTATTGAATCAATCGCGCCATTCCTTATAGTAACGTCAGGCGGTTCTTTTTCTTTTTTATGAATCAAACGGAAACTAACAAGCAACATTTTATTACGTCTCTTGATGCAGGGAAGGTTCTTTATTTAGTGCAGCTAGATCAATTACTAGTGATTATTTTAGGTGACTCCTCTGATGTCATCGGGGTCATTTTGAGAATGTCCTACTGCGGTGCATATGTTCTTGTGCATTTGACCCAATTTCTGGGTAAGTAGGGCACTGTTGTCGATACTATTGTCATTTTAGATGTCATAGCTTGAGCTTTTGCTCTCACGTAAAATGTTATTTGACTTTAGTGTCCCTTTAATGATCACATCATAATAAAATAGGGTGTGAAGTCTATTAACCTTCGGTAATGCTTCTCATGCAAGTGATATCACGTCTATCTGATGAGGAATTCAAATATTGGTCGGAATCACTTGAAAGAAGAATACCTATTGAATTGTATAAACACTAAGCGCCAAAAAAATAAATATTTAAAATATTTCAGCGTAATAACTTGGGTAGAGCTGGAGCCAGACATCGTTCTGCAGTGAACTTCTAAACCCAGAATGGTCCAAAATGTAGGCTGTACAAGTTGAAAGGAAGTAACTGCTACAAATGGAAAATCACATACAATCGCGAGTGATTTCGGACGCTCTCGCGTTTCCCAGTAGCGTGAAAAAGCTGCAGGAGTGCGCTTTTCTGGGATAGTTAGTACTTGCATAATTCAGCACCCAGGGCAGTCGAAGTCATCTCGCGCTTTCTGAGGACTACGGACCTACGTGAACGCCTTTGAATTTTGCACAGTACTCTCACTGCATACGCATCAGCCCGTGTACTGGCAATTTTCTCCTCTGTTTCTCTTCTGTTTCCTCTCTCTTTCTCTCTCTCTCTCTCACTTTTATACACCTATTTCCCATTCTTCCAGCGTAGTGTAGTGAATCGGGCATTTGCCTGGTTAACCACCCTGCCTCCTCTTTTTCTTCTTCCTTCGAAGAAACAGTGTTATGCACGGAACGACAAAAGAACGAGACAGATGGCGCTGAAAGTGAACGAACTAAAAGAACAGTGACAATTTCCGGCTTGGATGACTTAAGTGGGATCTTTATGTATTATACTTACGCAAGAATGTCTCAAAGAACCTTGTTTTCGGGTTGTGAGTGAGTTGCATAAATTCCTACGGATTTTTTTTTTTCAAAGATGGAAATACATCACGATCTTCACTTACCGCGGGCTTCATTTCAGTGCAGCGCCGACTCAGCGTGGCCTCCCGCACAGATTGAAGTGGAGCGCTGTGCGCCCGTCCAGTGCAGTGCTGCTGCAATCTTTTCCCTGACAGAGGAAAGTGGTCAGTGCAGCAGAGTGGTGCAGATGGACACTGTCGGAAGACCCCGCAACGTAAGACTGCTGAGCCCGACCGAGCCGCTGCTAATCTCTGCTCGGTGCACTCGCAGCTGGCCTATCAGGCTTGGGCTTTTTACGCGGTGTTGTGAAATTCTCGACCTCGTCTGGCACCTCTTTTCCAATGAAGTCTCCAGGGAGCTCGCGTTTCGTCTGTTAACAAGCAAGCCTCGCAGATTGCGATAGTCATGGCGTCGCGTTTCACCAACGATACCTGCTGAAAGATAAACGTTTGTTGGTCGGAACTGCGCTTAGATAATTTGATGCAGTCTGAATGAAAGCCAAGTGGAAGCAGGTATTGTTGCATGCTTGCAGTTTCAGCTGGGCGCGTGGGTCCGGTACCTTGAGATGAGTTGCTAGGTCTACATATGCCAGCCAAAATATATAAGTAACCGCTTTGCCTTTCATGGGTTACCGCAATTAATGTGGAGGCTAAATGATAGAGTACCGTATACTGGGCGACGCCACTGCACGTTCAAGAACACAAAATATTCGAAACTTCGTAATCCTATACGGCATGTCTTTTGACCATGGTTTTGGCACGTATATATAAGGTATTATTATCACAGTCAAAGCCGTCATGATGGAAAACAGTGATACCTCATCTACACGAAATATTGAGGTACTTTTACTGGAGACAGTCAGGAGACATGGGACTACACATACAGACATTTGTAAAAATCACAAGTTATTGTATTATAACTGCACTAATTGACTGGAGGTGAATATGCTCTAAATTTATACTACCCCTATAATATGACTCAGCATTCTTGAATGTCCATGAATTAAGCGAATCTCATACAGGTTTCACATTTGTTATATTTTATATCATTTTTACGTATGCGGACCCCAAAACACTTTTATAAACACCAGGAACAGAAACAAAACCTCATCAATCCTTTTTTTTTTGTAAATAAGCCTTTCAACCAATGCTTCCTTTTATTTATGTTGTAGAGCACAGTAAATAATTAGCAGCCTGTTCAATGGTGGTAAACTCGTTTACTTGGCAAAATGTGGCTAATGTGTTCGAGAAATAGTCCCACAACCACGACATAAGAATAAAAGAAAGAAGTGCCGGAGTGCCAACAACCAGATGTTCTGTACCTTTCCATCAGCACATGTCGAGCTCTTTCTTTATCATCTATCAACCGATCGACCAGAAGACGCATATATACGCCCGCATCTGAAGCTGATCAAGCAGCGCAATAAATATGCTGCTCTTTCCTAACCCACCTGTGTCATCCAATCACGTCAACTTCTCTTAGAACCACAATTGCTCTACGCATGAACGAAGCATTGAACTAAAGGAGAACTTATTGCGGATTTATATGAATGTAACACAGCGGAATACAGCATAACCACATCAAGTGCTGCGGCTCTGTTCCATCCTTTCGCTTCCTGCTTGCGTCTGTTGTACCCAGCAAATAAAAAAAATAGATGAGCATAATTGGAGAGTATAAAAATAAACCTTTAAAACTCTGCACATGGAAGGATTAGGCAAATAAGGAGCACGAATAAATACTGCGGAAGTGATTTTCATTTCGGAAGCAAATAGCGCGATGATTGAGCTTGAGTCAGAGCGCACCAAATTCAGAGAAAACTTTGAAGAATGAAAGCTGCCTGTCTCGTTTGAGGTGTCATATTTATATTTTTTGCACAGGTGAGGGTTCCGTCCATCACATTATCTTTCTTGCTCACCACAGCACTAAAAGCAGGCCTTCGTTCAAAGAAGTTGTCCAAAAATGTTAATCACGGGCGTTCTATGCCCAGAATAAGCAAATGCGTGTATTCAATTTCTGATTGTCAATTTCCTATGTTCATGTTGTTTATTATATGCAAATAAATAGAAGCTTTAAAGCAACGGCATAATAATCTTTTAAATCAAGGTTACATTTTGCTATTCAAAACCCACGTAGCCTAATCAGTGACGAAAGACTGGTAAATGTGTGCAATGGTTCGCAACAAAAACCTCGGTCCTGGTATAAACCTGGTATAAAGAGGGAGACAACTCGCTTACAAAGAAACCACAAGCTAAAGGCTGAAACGTCCATTATTTTTTCAACTCTTTAGGCTATGTTAGGTTTCCATCTCATCGACAGCCAATTGCAATGGCTAAAAAGCTGCTTCAACATTTTGGCCTCCAGGACGTTTGGCTCATGCGCTGTTTTAAGTTAATTTAATTCCGAACTTGCATTGGCCTCAAACAAGTTCGAATCTACTGGAAGCGTGTCGTGAGAGGTAAAAACCTCCCACGACATTTTATGCCAGTGCAAGATAGCCTTCGCTTGTTCACAAATGTGAGAGGCATACTAAGATTTAGTGGTGCCGCAGCAGTCCGGCACTTTTGACTTCCTGCCGTGTTTAGTTTTTTCTAATGTAAAATAAAGCAAACTGAAGCACTATTGGTATGCAACGGCACGTCCTCCTATTTTTTATAAACTGTATGTTGCGGGAAAGAACTGCGCATTGATCTCTACAACGCGCTTTTGTGTACACGTTAGTATTTGTTCTCGGTTCTCCTGTGCCAAATACAACTACGTGGTGGGAGTGAATGCAAATCATGACATCGTAAAAACTCCATTTCTATACTCGAAGAACTCGCAGCATAGTTTCGATCAGTCTAATATTCTGTTTCGTTGTTTTTTTCATAATTTGTTTTTACTATTGCTACAGAGGTAACGTAACGGTCTGAAGAACAATAGTAGGATGGGCAAAAAATTTATCTTGCGAACATGTTCTGCAAATGCATTTATTGCGCTATGCCTATCAAGTGGTGGATGATAGATATTATGTGTTACGTTATGTAACAGTGCAAGTACAATTTTTTTTCATCGCTACGTTGTAGGACAAACTTTTTCGTCCCAACATACCTAATCACATGTTGTGAATAAGAATGGTTAACAATTGAACCATTTAGTGGGCTTAAATGGGCCTTGAAATAAAATAGGGAAAAAAAGGAAAAAGGCGCTGAACAGTTGGTTGTATTTTGAGGTGATTGTGAGCATCCTAGGAGCAGTGCATCAACGGTCGTGACTTGACGTGAAAGCAAGGTGCCAGCTTTCCTGCCCTGCTACTTCACTTTCGCACCTCTGCTATACATCATTTACAAGCCTTCCACAAAGGCGCTGAGGCGGATACTACGTGCTCCTTATACGTGCTTTTGTGGCGGAGGTGAGTGGACTGATTTCGCTGCCGTGGCAGTACTGCTTAAAAATCGAAGCAAGACGGGTTGAAAGACTCGAGCAATGGCTGGCAAGATTAGCACGAACGTTTTTCTGGGACTTCAAAGATCTCTATCAGTTGACGTCAAGCCAGCCAGGCGCGGCAGTTTGGAAAAAACAACAACATCAAAATCATTATTTTACGCTACTTTTTGCCTGAAATGAACAACGAAAAACGGGAAATGAACGACTCAAGTGAAGAATAAACAAATCTCGGAGGCAAAAATTTTGTCCAGTGTTCTTTTAAACTGCATAAAAACTGACTATAGGTAAAAAAGACACGGATACGTACGGCATCATGGGTGAACTCGAATTTTGGTAGTGTACTCTTTCCCCGCAATTCGAACTCGTGGTTATCGACTACAACTTCGCTGAAGTGTTTACTCTGCGACTATTTATGAGTGGCATATGCGGCTACGGCGCACTTTCATGTGCCTTCATTTACGACATTCTCAACTGCGAAACACAGCATTTTAATAGTTTGGCACATTTCTAG
This sequence comes from Rhipicephalus microplus, assembly GCF_043290135.1. Classification (NCBI taxonomy): domain Eukaryota; kingdom Metazoa; phylum Arthropoda; class Arachnida; order Ixodida; family Ixodidae; genus Rhipicephalus; species Rhipicephalus microplus. The sequence continues at coordinate 510,788 of NW_027464692.1, read as the reverse complement.
TCTTAAATGCATTGTATACAGAGTTATAGCGCTAAGCTTCCTCTATGTAAGCCTACGCACGACGCCCAGGCTGCTGTGCGAAGAGGTTGTAAGCCAAAGGCAGACGCTGATGCTCTAGCCTATACTGCCCGTGACATTCACAATGACTAGAACAAGGCAACACAATTTTGCGGGCAGCGTGTTGCATATATAAACCGCGTGCTAATACTGCTAACGCTAGAAGAGCACGCGCACATTTTTAATGAAGCGAGAACAAAAGCGACCTAAAAGTATTCGTAACAGCACCACATCTAGACGCTGCGTTGCATTATTTCTTGGTCATACAATTTTTTATGCGTCTCTTATTTTATTTTCTTCTAATAGTGTAAATCGCTACAATAGGCTAATATTGGCGAGATAGTGAGCGGCAAATATACAATACAAAACGATGAAAAATGTGACCCATGGAACACACTTTGGTTGCCTTTTGTTATCATCAGAAGTCAATGCTGAATCAAGCTGCGAAAACTGTTAGGGAGGCTTCATCGTCTTGCGTAGCCCGTTCACGTAGGACCTGAAGATAAGTTCTTGTTGCAGTTTTTTTAAGGAGTCGTCACTGCCTGTAATTTTCTCATTGCTTCTCATTGAACCATAACATGAGAATTAAGTTAAACAGGCCTTGAGTCTTTTCATACAGAAACAAGAGCAGTAAAACAAGTGGCTCACTTACTCGGCGCATAATTATTTACTAGAATTGCGGCTCAGTAATTATTATAATTGCGGCGATGCTGTATGTCCATCAACAACATGAATGAATCCCACAAATCTCAAAGTGTTCGTGGTAATCCTAAACAGCTAAAGTTTGCTCAAAAGTTTAATAAAACTTATTCGTGGTACGTCAAGTATTTGGCTGACACCAAAGATTAGCTTCAGCGTGGCTTGACTCTGTTGTCTTCATTTTTATAGTCATGTGACCAGAGAGGTGTGTGGCACCTCCGACATGCGGTATTAGCCCTATAAAGCTTTTTCTAAATATTACGATTTTCGAATAATACGCCATGTATGCGGGCTTTCGTGTAAATAAAACATATTTCACTGTACTTGCTTTATCGGTATATAAGAAAGCAACAAATATAAAACACCCAGAAATGTTTCTTTTTTTGTTGCCATGGAGTGAAAACGTCGAACCTGGATCCGCTTGGAGTTTTCAGCTGGAATGCGATATCCGACAGTACATCATGAACCATATTCCACACACAGAGTTTTTATTCAAACAAGTCAATACAGACGTAGGGGGAGGATTCGCCTCGTTCATCTGTGGTGTCCGTAACCATTTCATCCATAGTGTTTGCCCCCGTGTCCCATTCCACCATAGTGTTTCCCGCCTCCATAACCGCCATGTCCGTGACTGTAACCATGGTGGTATCCACCGTGACTCTTGCGGTGATATCCACTGTGTCCCATGCCACCGCCATAATGCTTGTGGCCGCCACCGTAGCCGCCGTAGTGACCACCAGCTGAGGCAAGGCCGACAATCAAGGCGATCAAAAAGAAGGCGACCTGTGAGGATTTCAAGGAACTCAGTATCGGAAGAGATACTAAAGCGAAGAATAAATCAGATTCTTCGAATGGCAGTCTAAAGCTTCATCACTCTTTCCCAATGAAAACCCAACTTTCTTTAGTGTATTGTGGACCCACTGCGACGCCGTTGAGGCGGCTCAAATTGCCCAGTAATTTGGTGAATTTTGTCTGTTTGCACGCCCAGAGATTCTGATGATGTGCTGTTATCCTTAGCTGCGTACTTTCACATGATAAGCGCCATAGAGGCCCTCTCAAGACCCATGCATGACACAGTGAAACGCAAGTGTGAAGCGCTTTGAAAGTGAATAATATATTGAGTTTTACGTCCAAAAACCATGATTTGACTATGAGGAATGTAATAATCAAGGGCTATATGGAAATTTAGATCGCTTGATGATGTTTAATGTACACCAAAACTTAAGCGAAGGGGTCTCCAGCAATTTGCGTCCATAAAAATGCGGGTGCCACGGCCACGATTTCATCCCGCAACCTTGAGGCCAGCGCACCTTAACCATTAGACCCTCGTGATTAGGGAGCTTTGAAAAGCTTGGAGGACGTTTGAGCTTCGCCTTCCAGAGGAGAACGCGATAGCGTAATCAGACCACATGCGCATCGCCTCTTCGATTGTCAGCCCGACTTCAGTTCTCGGTAAATGCCGCAACCATGCCATAAGGAAGCGAACGACTGCACACGAAACGCTGACCGTTTAGATCTACTTTAGAATGCCTACTACAAGTACAGTTGCTCGGTGCTCACTAAGCCATAATTCTTATTTAGAATCAGTGAAAGGCCTACAACGCACCCGTAAGGCAACATGCGAACCTACGCCGCTGCTCCCTTTGTTGATGCGCTTCCAGCTGATAGCAGGTATATACGTCTGAGTGCCTTGAATTGGACTTGCCTTTAAAACGCGCGGAGTCAGCGCAATTCGTATATGCAACCGCCACGGCCAAGATAGAACCTGCTACCTTCGGATCAGCAGCCGAGCACCTATATCCACTGATGCTCCAAGAAGAACCACTACATGACATTAATATAGTATTACGGGCCGAAGCAGTTTAAAGCAATGGTGTGGATCTGTGGTTCAACACCTGATTGTGAAACCGACGACCTTGACGTAAAATTATTACTTGAATGTTAATTATGCATTCGCGTCTTTCTCAATTTTGTGGTCACAGGCAAAATGACTTTTCACTCTCGAGCAACAATGCTAACACAGTGCCAACACGAACGCTGACGCCAACACCACGGCATCAGGATTTCTGTAAAACGAGCTTTTCAACTCTATGGCATCAAAATTATGTCAACACAGTTGTGCCATTATTGCACATTTTTGTTTTGCCGTTATCAGCTAACCTAACAGGCAGACCAGCTTCTCAATAACTTGAAAATAACATTCCCTGTTATATTTACGTTGGCTTTCATTTAGCAATATTTAGGTTTCACGAAATGCCCTTCACTTCGATAAAAAAGGAGGCAGAGTGGTCGACATAAAAGTGGTGTTGTCAGCCTGGCTGGATGTCAAGCAGACTTCAGCAGCTGAGTTGGACGACAGTTGGCGTGTATGCAGTGATTGCATAACTGCATTATGCTTAATCAAACACGGATATGCACTACAACTTCATTCACAAAAAATTCAATAAAGCGTGTGGAGATTAGAAAAACGATCAGCATTTTCGTACCGCACAGCGACCAGGTAGTGTTACGCCAGAAGTTGTGAATATCGGTCAGATTTCGCGCAGGCCTCATATTCCAAGAATTCAGTACTGTTTGACCTAGTTATTAGCGTTACTACACGGCACATGGAAATCGTAGAAAAAAAAATAGAAGAGACTAGATTGTTTGTTATTCATGCACAAATGATCAATTGACGTAATGCTCACTGACGAGGGCTATAGGCGATGATCTACTGCAAGTGCTAAGTCCTGTTATCAGGCATATCGCGAAGGGTTCGTAAAGAGAAATTACATATTTCGGAAACGCTTTATATAGTTCTGTCACCGTCTACGTGAGCGTGACATTTAATGTTCTTTATATTATGAAAGGAAGCTTAAACGACAAATTGGATGTAATTTTGCTAGAAGTTCAAGTCGATTCTAGTACTCATTACCTTTATACAAAACACATTTATACAGGAAATCATGGAGGGCTTCTGATGTATTTTTTGCTGAAGCGACATCTCGCACGGTCCTTCAGTAAAATTCACATGGGCAGTACTGTCCTAATCCGATTGTGCACATTCACGGCCATAGCTGATCCTCAGCTAAGTGGGGCCCATAACGACATGGTATCACCATATAGGATTCCAATGCAATGTAGGGCGCCATATCAAAAGGCTGACAGCATGTGTCACAAGAACGTAAGAGCGCATACAACGTTTTCATGCACACGTTTTTCATGTACAACGTTTTCATGCAATTTACATGTGCGTCAATTTATCGAACTATCGAACCTATTTAGATCCAAACAAAGGACAAGTGACATACTCTTAAGTGATATTTGCGTCAGTGCCCATATTGTGATTATAATTTTGTTAGAATAACGCCTCCAGGAATTGGATAAAACACGAGTATTTTTTGAGCCCACATCTTAGGTCTATAACCGGGATGTCGGTTAGTCCCTAAATACCCGTATAACCGCTTTGTTAAGAACACTGAAGTAATAGGCACAGTAAAAATATAAATATATAAATTCTGCATGTCTGCAACCCCTGGCAGTTTCATGTCTCAGCTTACAGACTTCGGTGGCTTGCTTTGTAGGTGGTTTTTCTACTATTAGCGACTTGTGTTTGCGAATGCGCCAAAAACTTTTTTTTTCTGCGTTTGGCTACCATATTGCATTTTTTCTAGCATTGGTTGAACGCGAGGCCTTATTTACTTTCACAAGTTGTTGACGAAAATCAAAGCCTTATTGGGTTCTACCACAAAATAAAAAAAGAAATAAATTACTAAAATGAGAGAGAAAATAACAATTGTTCCTTACTGTAACCTTCATGGAAGCCATGGTTGATAGTCCGCTGGTGCGAGCGTGTTTCTCATACCGCAGAGAGATTCTGAGAAGCTTAAATACCCCTTTCATCTTGGCGAGAAAACACGTTCATGTAATAACTTGCGCACGCGCACGCTCCCCTCCTTCCATTCTGCGCAAATTCCTAGAAAGTCGCGTTTCAAGCCAATTGAAAACAAATATCTGAGCTTTCAATCTTTGTACAAGCACTGCTTTCGCAATGCATAGTCATACCGAATATGCAGCTTAGTCAACGTAATGAAAAGGAATCACTCTTCGCACTTCAAGTGACGCAATGAACAGAAGATACACAGTGCGTTGGTGGTCTAATTGGTGGGAATGCATAGTGATTACTTGTTAGTGCAAAACAACACCACAAGAATGACGGCAGGACAAAGTGATACTCTCAATGGACATTATTAATTGCGTGACTCCACTTTTTACATGGACCGGAACCGGAGTGATGCGTAGTGTACACACCATGCAGTGCAATCACCACATCTTCAACATCTGAGCACACCCATGAGTTTCTTCAAGTTATACATTTGTGACTTTTTTATTAAACATTCGGTTGTTAAACAGCGCTTTTGTCCTCATTTTATTCTCCGTACGTGTTTTGTTTGCGCTGGCCGTCATGACCATTTTTCAACTCGCGCAACTTGCTATCCAAACGCAGGGAATGTTGACAGCGTCAAAGGAAACAAGAAAAAAAAACGGAGCTAGAAAAGACTTATGTGGAAGTGTGTTATTTCACTTTTTACCATGATTTGGGAACAACATAGAAGTTGAAAAATCTTGAAGCCAGCAGCAATCTATATGTACAGTCGTCCGCAAGCTCCAACGCGGGACCTGTACTAGTTTGGGTGATGCGAGCGGCAAAGCGCTGGACGCTGTTGCCAAGGTAATAAGTAGTATGTTTGGATGGTATGTTGGCATGCGTGGGTAACATCTCGAGAACCGAACGTATACGTTGCGTTAGTACCAATCAAACTATATAAGGACACGCTGCGAAGGGTTCGTGTTAAGCTTGCTTACGAGCTTGCTTACATCGTTACGTGACACAAAATGGCAATTAAAAAAATTATAACGCTAGTTGTATATTGTTGATTGCGCAACTACCCAGGTGCTCAGGCAACAGCCAACAGGTAGACAAATCTTCTACTGTCGTACCTAATTGTATATATAAATATTTTATCATACTGAATGCTACTACCATATACTACTACTGCTGCTGCGGCTGCTACTACTACTACTACTACTGGTACTAGTGTCACTAGCACTACCATATATGACCACCACCATCGCGACCAAGCACCACCGAGCACCACTCCCTTCCACTTACTAATGTGTGCTCCCACATCCATAAAAAAGGCCCTGTTAAGGCATTGCCCCCACTGAGAATTTCATGTCCTTATTCTATGCACGCATCCAACTTTATTCCCAGCTCTGCTAATCAAGAGTCGTTTGACATCATGGGTTTCTTTTATTCTCGTAAAATATTACAGCTAACAGAATGGAATGCCTTTGTGCATCCTATAATGGAGGCATAGCGAATGTACTCTCTGAGGTTTTGAATGAAGTGCAAAGTCACGGCTTTGACGACGAATGTACATTAAACTACCGAACTTCACGCATTTTTCGGTTTCAGCAGACGTGTCGGTGAATCTTAAACTTTGTTGTCATTCTGAGCGTTAAAAGATAATCTGCATAATACGAAGTAACATTTATAAAGTCATCTTGCGAGCATCACGAACTGGAGGCATCGCGAACAGGCAAAATAGAGAAGTCTGATACATCCTGTAGCTAGCAAAATATGCCATCTGGAATTTGCACGCAACACAACGGGAGGTGTGCGCGTGTGCACGAATTATGTTCTGGACGTGTTCGGTGCTGAGAAAGAAAACTGTATTTAAGCTCTGAAGCTGCCGTCTGCGAACATCGCTGGAGTGATTCTTTCCATCGAAAGTCTTTAGATACCATGAAGGTCACGGTAAGAAACGCTTCTTTTAATATTACTTTTGGGTTGTGGTTTTCCTTAATTGAGTCAAAGGCGGATATCATATTGATTGATGTTAGTTACACATGCTGAAACCCTGTTGTAGGTTCAGGAAAATGCAGTTCTGCCCCTACATTGCGAAGGTTTTACATGCGAGATACTTTTATGAAGACAATGAAACGCAGTAAAGCAAAGTTAGAATGAAATGAATTATTAGCTGTCGTTTTGTTAACGTACGTAATGTTGAACATGCTGATAATTATTCATTAGTTCGCTTGATTCTTTACATACATTCTGAAATTCCATTTCTCACACTTTTTCTATTCATTCCCGCTGATTATTATTGAGTACTGCAGGCCTCAGAAAGTAGGAGTAGTGGTTATTATGATTGTTAATCGCTATGTCATTTTTTCGGACTCCCTTCTTCATTATAAAAACCTACTGTCAATTCAGATGTTACACTATGTACTGCTCGATGAAGTCCCCACTACAGCAAGCATTTCGCAAAAGCTCCCAGAATTACACTGCGCTTGATGTGGCAATGTATGGCGCAAACTATATTAGAAACCATTCGTACTCAAACAATAAGTGGAAAATACTACTCATGCTTCATTGCAGATTTTCCTGTTTGTCTTCGCCTTGGCGATTGGTGTTGCCTTGGCTGGCGGCTACCATGGTGGCTACGGTGGTGGTCACAGAGGTTATGGAGGTGGTCACAAGGGAGGCTATCACATGGGCCATGGTGGATATGGTGGAAAGTCTCACGGCTACGGACACAGATACGGAGGATACGGAGGTGGCAAGCATCATGGATGAAGAGGCTGCTGCAAGCTCTTGAGGAATTCGAAAGCCTTGTCATGTGATTGTGTGCTATGTGCTTCAATAAAGTGTTGTGTTGCAATACATGAAACGCGATTCTGTCATATTTAGTAGCATGCAACGGACAGAGGTCACTCTGCTCATTTTATAAAGTTGGACTCTGCGACCTTTCGAAGGGGAAAGCAACCAAGAAGAAAGTGTAGGACAAGACGCGCATGAGTCAGCAATTTTCATGTCATATCTGTTGTTCCCTTTCTTCGTCTTGCTTCTAAGGTATATACTGGACTCACACAACATATCGAGGGTTCTATGTCATCAGAGTTCTTGGGCTTCACGAAATGAGAGCAGCTTCGTGCTACAATGGCCATTGTTAACAGCGTTATCAGTGCAATCGCCATGACATAAAGTTACACGAACCGTCAATATTCCAAGTTATCCATTAGCTAACCTGTATTCAACAAGCACCGTTTGTACACAACGTTTGTCTGCATGTTAAGTGATGTCAATCAACATATACCGAATTCCGATCTCGTAATAACTTGTATGATTAGATAGAACAAAAAGTAATAAACTATTTCATATTCACAACATTTGTCGACTTTAGCTTAACGTAAGTTGCACGCCAAGCGGATGGGTATAGAAGGTATGGCTTTACAAGTGGCAACTATGAGTATAGAAGTTTTAAAATATTTTTACGCTTTAACTCCCTGTGTAACCTACAAGCTAATTTGCTTACGTTACGAATACACAGTTGACTGTTTAAAGAGGAACATTTTAGCATCACTTATATACCAGTATAGTGGAAACAATTCTAGACTACGTAGTTACATTGACATACAATGTCTGACCACAGCCTCTCATTACATTTCGTTTCATACGATCGAAGTTTCTTAACAGTACACCTCAAAGTACCACATCGATTTACGGGATAATTGTGGTTGAATTCTGGCTCATTGTGACAAGGTAGATAAACTTAGGTCCTGAACCGGAGCTCTTTATTGTCACTTCACATGAAGACCTCAAGAGAGAGAGAAATAAATAAAAGGGATAGAGGGAGGTTAGTCTAGAAGAACTGGTTTGCTACCCTGTACAGAGGTGGGAGAATAAGGGTTGGAAAGAGGATAGAGATAGAGAGGTATAAAATAAATTATAAAAATGACCGCGTATCTGCATGTTAATCTGCAAATGTCGTCGAAAGACGATAGTCTTACGTGTGGAGAGAGTGAACAAAACATGTATTTGATGTTCTGTGCAAGAAAATCTGTGAATGGTATTCTGGAGGCGCTGTGTTAGAGTGCCTAGAGCGTGCAGCGGAGGCGAACGAACGCATCAAGTCACGTCACGCGTGAGACATGAGCGCCATCTGGCAGTTTTCTTAGAAAACGAAGCGCGTGGCTCTGAGATGGCTGTGCGCGCCCGTCTCAGAGGTGATAAGGTGTAGAACGCAAGGCGACAGGTAGGAGCCACCACCGTCTCGTCTTAGCAAAACTGTGGAAACACTCACCATTTCGTGCAAGCGTTGCATGGTCAGCGCAGCGTGATAAGCGCTACGGTCCTTAAAATTACTTATGTATGCCTTTTCTTGTAAAAGATACACATGCAGAATATATACGTGTTGTTGTGGTGTCCAAGACATGCGCAATATTTGCTTTTTTAATTGGCAATTGCACAAGTATGAACGTTAAACCTTGAGCAACATTAGTGGGTGCTGCGGCTGGGGTCAACCGTTTCAAGTAGTCGAAGCCGTTAAGAGTGGCCAAACAGACAAATGTACAGACATACATACATACATACAGGCCAAATTTTTGCGTCGAAGGTCCCCAAGAAAGAATATCGTCTTTAAAAATTCACACGCACACACATGCCGGGCGTTCCGATCACAGACCTTTGGAGAGGCCGGTTAAATGCAAGAAGCGCAGGAGCGCTTTTACAGCCTTCTTCAGCGACATATTGTCCTGTCGGTAGCGCAGGATTCTTCCTTCTGAAAGAGTCTGGTTGTCCAGTTAGTCTAGTGCATTGCAGAGTGACTGTCTCTGCGAGCAGTATTGTTTGCATACTCCCAGAGTGTGCCACGTTATTTCGTCACTGCCGCAATGATCGCATGAAGCGGGGTCGGCCATTCCTATGTGCAACGCGTACTCATTGGTAAATGCGACACCCAACCATAATCTGCACATCATAGTAGCGTCTCGTCGGCGAAGTTCTGGAGGAATTCTACGACTGTGAGTTGGGTCTAAGGTACATAATCGTACATGGGTGAAATGTGACCCGTTCCATTGCGACGTGGTACGTTTGCGAGCAAGCATGCGGAGTTTCCGTGCAGCGTCAGTTCTGGAGAGCGGAATCGATATTTGATCACTTTCAGTATGGGCAGAACGGGCAGCTTAATCGGCCCGTTCATTGCCAGTTATTCCACAATGACTTGGAAGCCATTGCAAGGCTATTTAATGTCCTTTATAAATGAAATAGTGAGTCTTTTCTGAAATCCTATTACCAGTTGTTCGTACGGGCCGCGGCGTAAAGGTGGTAGAAGGGATTGCAGTGCCGCCTTTGCCTCACTGAAAATTGTCTATTTTTGTGGCTGTTGATCCCTGATGAATTGCAATGCGGCACAAAGAGCTGTGAGTTCCGCTCCCGTTGATGTCGTAAAAGGGAGGTTTTGAATTTGCGTGCTGTGTCTTTTATTAGTATAACAACTGATGCATTGAACTCTTCTGTAAAACAGAGCCGTCAGTGTATACGTGTATAGAGCCTTCATACGTCTCGTTTAACAGAAGCAGATCAAGCTGCCTAGGAGCAGGTGACGAAATATAAGCTTTTATTTTCTGAATGCCAGGTATAGTTAGGCTGATGTTAGCCTGAGTTAGGCACCAAGGAAGAGTCGAAGGCCTGGCGGCGGGTGTGAAGCATGTTGGCAAAGAGTCGCGATATGGGGTGACCGTTTGGCAAAAGAACGAACGTGGTCTGTCTGCTGGTAAAGAGGCTAGGTGGTTACAGGATGTCCGAGCAATATGCCTTATATGTGTCCTGAGTGTCTCAGCGTCAATATGTGTCGCGATGAGGTGGTCACAGGCGATTGCTATAAAAGCCATTGTCAACACACTACGAGGGAAGCCGAGGAAAATCCGGAGTCTCTGGGACTGAAAACTCTGTAATGTTCGTAGGCTTGTTTTGCTTGCATTGGTCAATGCCGGTAAGCTGTATCGCAGGAAACCAAGAAAAAGTAGCCTGTACAGCTGTAGCATTGCACTGAGTGACATTCCCCGAGTCGTCTCTTCAAACAACTTCAGCAGATTACAGATGTACAAAACGTGTTCGCTCCATGATAGATTCCTCTCAATTATGACGTCCAAAAAGTTGTGCGATCGAAGGTATGGTACAGGTTGACCATTGGTGCTTATGATGTAGTTATTCATAGGCTTGCGTGTGAAAGCTACGAGGGCGCGTTTCTTGGAAGAAATTTCCGAGCCTGATTTCGGAAGTAACGTAATGTTTCAGTGGCAGCTTTTTGAATTCTCGCTCACAACTGCAGGCGTGTTACAGCCGATGCCCAAGCGCAGATATACTCAGCGTACATTGATAGCCGGACTGTGGGTGGCAGATGCTCAGTGAGAGCAATTAGCCCAAGATTGAACAGCACAGGACTGAGTACGCAACCCTAGAGGACGCCACAGTGGCTGTAATGTGGAGACGCTTGACCGTCTTCAGTGCTCACAAAGTATCGCATTGAAAAATAACTACGTATCCAGCGATACATCCGACCACCTACTCCTACATCTTCGAGAGCCGTTACTGCTGCTTCATGCGTAACGTTGTCATACGCACCTTTGACGTCTAGGAACAAATATTCTCAGAGACCCTTACGGTCTTTCTCGTGTTGAACGTAAGTGACCAGATCAACCACGCCAAAATCCTGCCATGGCATCTGGGTAGATGTTGTTGCACTCCAAGTACCACTCCAGGCGTTGCAAGATCATCCTTTCCATAAGTTTGCCTACACAACTGGCCAATGCGATCGGACGATAAGATGAGAGGTCCAACGGTGACTTGCCTGGCTTCAGAAGTGGAACTACGCGACTTGTCTTCCAGCTTGTCGGGAGCATCCCATCTTGGCAGAATTTGCTGTACAACTCCAAGAGCAGGATTCTCGTGTGTTCACCCAGATAACACAGTGCCTTATAAGAAATTCTATCTGGCCCTGGTGCCAACACGCGTCCATACAAAGCTAGTGCTGCTTTGAGTTCAACGATGAAAAAAGGCACACCCATTCGGGAATCCAGTGTTTGTGGACAGTTGGTCGAGGGCAATAGGTTATTGAGCACTGTGAGCGGCCGAGATAACCTAGCACAGAAGTCTTCTACCACGCCAATGTCGCGTCGCTGTTAAGAAAGTGCGAGAGCCCTGAATGGTGATCACTGAGTGCAATTCGTGTGGAGACTTCGTACTGTCTTCCACAATTGTGATAAAGATTTTCGTGAATAAAGTGACTCACAAAAAGGGGTCCAACGTTGTGATTCCAGTTTATCGCTTTGGCACTGAATCTTCTCCTGCATACGTCGAGCAACTCTTCAGTCTTTTATTGCCTCCGTGCGTCGGTATCTTCGTACAGCACGCCGTCAGGTTGCTTGAAGTCGTTCTAACTTGATGTTAAATTCCGTGACTTTCGTAGAGCATGCGAGCATGTGAAAAGCGCTGTCCTTGTCAGCCTCTTCTGTCCGTCCGTTTTTGGTACGCTTCAATAAAACGTTTAATTATTAACGTAATCCAACTGGCCCAACTTGCCATCTTGCAGCATGTGAGAGTACACGAAGTGTCGTGTATTGTGCTTTTGATTATCTCCTCTATGTTAAGGGTTCTGTTTGCTTGACATTGCTCTTCCATGCGAGGCTGAAACTTCAACCAGTCCACTCTTTGAACGCTATCACGTATCTTAGCATGGGACAATTGTTCAATTTTGACTTAAGTGAGAATGTGGTTACTTCCATGCGTTTCTATGTCTGGAAACTACTCAGAATGCCTGACGAGGCCTCGTGAGACAAAGGCCAGGTCAAGGCAGCTGCTATACCTCGAACCACGCAGGAACGTTAGGCTACCATCATTTAGCAAGAAAAGTTCATTGTTGGAGGTGAATGACTTCAACTTTCTCCCTTTAACATTGGTCTTCAAGCTTCCCAAGATTGTATGATGAGCGTTGAAGTCGCCAATTATAATGCATGGGTGAGGAGGGGAGGAGTTGCTGACAGGATACCTTGTGGTCTTGTAAGGTCGAAACGGCTTTACGGAGAGAGGTAGGCACCCACAACCGTGCTGGTAACTCTCTTCTTCACTGTTATACTTATATATTGATTGTCGTCGTGGGGTGACACAGGATGATGAATGTAGGTGAGGTCGTGGTGAATAAACATAAGAACTTTGCTATTGTCTGCACTTGTAGATGACATGAATGACTCGTAACCAGAAAGTCTGATTTCGGTCGGCAAATTTGGCTCGCACATGACAATGATGGTGAACTTATTGGTGTACACGAACCGACGGAAATCAGCGATGCGTGGTCTCAGTCTTCGGGCATTCTATTGTATAATCGCTGCCTTTCAGACCTCTTCTCCGAAAGACAGTGGCTAGAAAGTGCTGTGAGTACTAGACTCAAAGCGTTCAGTAATTTTAATGCACTTCTAGCTGACGTTGTTTGCGTGTGCTTAACAACAAGCGAATCGCGTTAATTAAGGGTCGCAGAAGAGCTATCACTTGCTCACCTGTGTTGCGCAAATACTCCATTTCAGCAGCTTCCTCTGAGGTAGACGGCTTCTGCTGTGGTTCTCCTGCGTGTTTTGTACGCGTAAATGGCGGCCACTCATCTATAGAGGTTGATCTGCCCCTTTGCTTTTCTTCTATGTCTGCGTTTGCCGTGCTAGAAACTGCAGCTGGCGATTTTTCCTGATGCGTCGACTTCCTGCCGTGAGGTTGGCGCTGTCCGACATGAAGACCTTTGACGGCGACGTCGTCTTCGCCGGATTTCCTGAGCGGCTTCTTGGTGGATTGAGTTGTCTCACACTATTTGCTTCAAAATAGAAAATTATTTCTTTATGTGTGAACATTCCTTAGAAGAAGCCTCGTGAGCACCCTGACAGTTAGGACACTTCAGTCTGGTTGCACTACAGTTGTCTTCCGCATGTGGTTAGGTGCACCGGGGCACGCTGCGGAATCCTGGAAACACTCTTTACATGGCTGATCTTCTGACAAATGAAACATTCAACAGGTTTAGGAATAAACGGTCGAACTTGTTGACGAAAGTGGCCAACCTTCAAGTAGGCGGGAAGACAGTCCCCTTTGAACATTACTCTCATACAACGTGTGTTACCAAGGCGTCCCACGCTGACAATGACGTTGTCTTCAGTCGCTGGTTTTATATGTATTGGAAGGTCTGCGTTTCGGATTTCCGTGGTAATATCGTAGATGACTCTTCATGGGGTCGCACTATCGGCTAGTATGATAGACCTAACTGCTATGCTCCTCAGTTGTGTTACTTCTTGCAGCGCGCTCAGCGCACTCGGGTGCAGCACATCGACAGCCAGAAGTTTCTTCTTTTATTTAGCTGCGCGTCTTTGATATTTTTAAGCACAGTGTACTCAAAATAGTGTGAAAGCGCTTGCCTGTTCAAACAGGCCGACTTTTGGTAGTGTTCTTTGGCACAAACAGGATGGAATGGGGCCATCGCTGAGGTGCCGTTTTCACGGTGGCCGTACTTGACACCGATGATGGATTGACGATCCGTCGCTTGGCCTTGCGATGCAGGACAGGTTGAAAGCCATCATCTGAGGACTCGTCGCAGGCTGCAGAGTACAGCTCAGTGTCATCGCTCTCACCGGATGTGTTTCCTAGCTTCCTCGAGGTAGTGGCCGCGGTCTAACCGGTGTCGGACGCCCTTTCGTAAGGTTGTACATTCATTACCGCAACGCACGGGGCAATACATCCCACAACTTCAGCGAAAAGTCCAGAAAAGCACTGAGACGAGGGAGATGTTGGTTGGTTGGTTAATTCCCCAACACCTTGGCGCAACTCACCTAGGGGGATAGGCCATGAATGGGACGGTGCCTTGCTTTTTAAGTAATTCACTTCTTGAAAGAGAGGGTTGGAATAATTAGGTAATATAGGAGCGAGATGTGTTCCACGAAAAATCACTTCGTCTTCCTCCTCCCCTGAAAACTTCAATAATTGTTCTAATCAGCTGCATCTCATTCTCTCATTGCTATTTTTCAGTGACAACTTATACAAAGAGGAGGTACGTGAAACAACTGGTCAATTGTTTTGATAATAAGCTACTTCTATAATAAGAAATACTTTATTGCAGGAATAAAGACGATAAACTGATTTACTAGTTTCGTCTCATGATTATCTCTCATTTGCAATATCATTTCACAATGATCTTGCACGCGTTTTTATCATTCCCTCGCCGTATCTAGCTGTAAGACGCTTATTAGTGTGGTGAAGCGTGTTCCTCAATCCTTGTAGGAAACTTCTAAGAATAGTGACTTGCTTGACCTAGAAGGCGTCCTAGCTTTACGAACTTGTACGCTTCAAAACTCTAGCATGAAATTTTACACGATTACGGTATTAAGCACTCGACCGCCTCAGATTTGATAATTTCCATCGCATACATTGCTGCTCTGTTTCACTAAGACTCATTATGCCCAGCGTGATAATTAAGCCGGACCAATGCATTGCTTCCGAAATGACGGCTGGTGTTCGTAACTTTGCATATCGGGCTTCCAGTTTTACAAGCCTGCAGAATAGGAACTCCCAACTTGCTTCCTTGCTCTTTCTGTTTCTGTGCTAAAACGAAATAACAGGGAAGTCAAGTGAAAGTGCAGCACAGATCAATACTGCGTGCGTGCCCACCCCCTTATCCTTCTCTACAAGATTGGTGCTTTCTGCATGAGAAAACTATGCAAATCCTGATGCAGTCCCGTAGATTCTGTAAGCAAGCGGATTTGCAGTTTTGCAGACTATTAACCTACTCTTATTGCATATAGTATGAAGAGAGAGAGAGAGAGAGATAAAGATACAAGGAAAGGCAGGGAGGTTAACCAGACGCACATCCGGTTTGATACCCTGCACTGGGGAAGGGATAAAGGGGAGAAAAGAGGTTGCACAAAGATGAGAAGGTACACACAATCACGAGCACACTCGGTGAGCACACACAGTTCACAGGCGGTCGCTCAGGTTTGTTGACTTAAGGTAAAGAAGCAGTGCTTTAGTTGCTTTCTGCGCAACTGAGGCAGATGCCCAAGGTCCTAGTATCTTCCGCACACAAAATGGTCCGGGGTCAAGTCGATTCAAAACCATCCGTAGCTGGCATCGCTGTGTGTCGTAGCAAGCGCAGCTGCAGAGGACGTGTTCGATGGTTTCTTCATCTCCGCAGTAGTCGCATGTAGGAGTGTCCGCCATACCAATGCGAAAGGAGTACACCTTTGTGAATGCAACACCCAACCAAAGGCGGCATAACAGTGTCGCATCGGAGCGGGAAAGTTGTGATGGTAGCTTTAGCTTTAGCGAAGGATCCAGTTCATAAAATTGACACCTTTGGAAGCTGGTAGACGACCAGAACGTGCGTGTGAGATCTCGAGCCAGCAGGTAAAGTTGTCTTGCTGCATCATTCCTTGATAGAGGAATCGGGACTACACGGGTTTCTTCATGGGCTGAGCGGGCTGCATCATCGGCTAGTTCATTTCCGGTAATACCGATATGTCCAGGCAGCCATTGATATATAATATCATGCCCTCGTGCTAGAGCTTCATGATGGCAATGTCTTATTTCTTGTACCAGTTGGTCATGGCTCCTCCTACGCATGGCAGACTGCAAACTCTGAAGCGCTGCCTTCGAATCACAAAATATGACCCATTTTCCTGGACGTTCTTGAACGAGATATTGTAAAGCAGCCCTTATAGCAGCAAGCTCTGATGCCGTAGATGTAGTCATATGTGACAACTTAAATTTGATTGTCATTTCTGCAGCCGGAATTACAGCGGCACTTGATGAGCTGCTGGATGAGACGGACCCATCAGTGTATATCTGCGTTCGGTCTAAGTACAACTCATGTAATAATAGCAGTGTTGCTTGCTTCAATGCTACTCTGTAGTGACTGCTTTTCTTTTTGATTCCCGGAATTTCTAGACGTACTTGCGGCTGGTCGAGGCACCACAAAGGGCATGCCGTTCTCGCAGCTGGCGTATATCCTGATGGAATGCTGTTTAGGTGCTTGGCTATGACGTCTGAAAACGTAGCACGTGGTCTTCCGGAAGGTAGAAGGGCCAAGTGGTGGTCGGGGACACGGCTAGCATGTCGAATGTGCGCTCTGAGGCAATCCACAGCTATATATGTCCTGACCGGATGGTCTTTGGCAAGCATGATTGTGGCATAAGTAGAAGCGCATCGGGGCAGTCCTAGGCAGATACGCAGTGCCTGACCCTGCAAACTCTCCAATGAATGAGTATTCGATTTGCAAGTGTTAGTCAGTACCGGCAGGCTGTAGCGCAATAGACCCAGAAATAGGGCCCTGTACAGCTGTAGCATGGAGGCCACAGAAGTTCCCCATGCTTTACCGCACAAGAATTTCATGATATGCACAATAGATAGCAGTCTCTTCTTCAAGTACGCACAATGTGGGCTCCACGAAAGACTTCTGTCGATTATTATGCCCAGGAAACGATGCGTCCGTGCATATTTGACACTCTGCCCATTGATGTAAACAGGGTATGGCGTCATTGGTTTGCGTGTAAACGCCATCAACGCGCACTTCACAGTTGATATATTTAGGCCTTGTTTCTGAAGGTAGGCTGTTGTGAGTGTTGCTGCCCGCTGTATTCGTGCACGCACCTGAGGGCGAGTAACTGCAGCACTCCAGAGGCAAATATCATCGGCGTATATGGATAGGCACACCGACTTTGGCAGAACCTTCACCAGACCAATGAGGGCCACATTGAACAATGTGGGGCTTAAAACACCTCCCTGAGGTACTCCGCAGTAGGTGTAATGTTGGGCAGTTGTACCCTCATATGTTTGTACAAAGAAACCTCTGCCAGTTATATAATCTTTTATCCATTGAAACATTCGTCCACCAACGCCCATCGCTGCGAGAGAAGTGAGGATGGCATCGTGAGCTACATTATCATATGCACCCTTCACGTCAAGAAAGAGTGCCACTGATATGCGCTTGCGACTTTTTTCTTGTTGAACAAATGTCGACAAATCAAGGACACAGTCAATGGAGGAGCGGCCCCGACGAAAGCCTGCCATGCAAGAAGGGTATTTGGTGTATCGTTCCAAGTACCACTCGAGACGAAATAGAACCATCCTTTCCATCACTTTTCCGAGGCAGCTTGCGAGGGCAATAGGGCGATACGCTGTCAAGTCCAATGGTGATTTTCCCGATTTCAAAAGTGGCATTAATCGACTAATTTTCCATTCTCGGGGAACACTGCCGCTGAGCCAGGAGTTGTTGAAGCATGTTAAAAGTTCGTTTCTAGCTTTTTGTCCAAGGTGTCCCAACGCACTATAAGTAATACCATCAGGACCTGGCGATGACATGCGCTTAGAAGCGACTAACGCACCTTCCAGTTCTTCCATGGTGAACGGAATGTCCATTTCTGGTAATCGCGTCTCAGGAACGATCACGGCGTCGATGCTCTCGTTCACAATATTCCCGGCAACTCTCGTGCAAAATTCTTCAGCCACCTCGAGTTCTGTTTTTCCCTGATGGAGTGCCAAAGCTTTAAAAGGGTGCCGTTGTTGTGGAGAGGAGCGAAGACCACGAACTGTTCTCCAGATATATGACAGCGGTTTATGAGGGTCTAGAGATTCGCAGAATGCTTTCCAGCGTTCGCTCTCCAGTTTGTAAATGCGTCGTTGAATCTTTTTCTGGAGCCGCCTTGCTTCCCTCAGATCGTAAATTGATCTTGTGCGTCTGTATCGTCGTTCTGCACGCCTTCATATAGCTCGTAATTTTTCCAGTTCGATGTCAAACTGTGTAACTTTAGACGAAAATGGTAATTTACATTTGGACGCTTGCATAGCTTCCACTATGGTATTTTCCAGGCTGCAGGCGAGGCCTTCTTGGCAAGCGTTCTCAACACGCGATGCAAACATCGACCAGTCAGTGCCAATTGCAACACCGGAAGAGAAATTTTTTACGATACCGTCGATCGTCACGTAGGTGGGTATGTGATCACTCCCATGAGTCTCAATATCGCAAAACCACTTAACTTTGTGAGAGAAGCACCGCGACACCAATGTCAGGTCAAGGCAACTGCCATACGTGAGACCCCGCAGATATGTGGGGGTACCATCGTTCATGATGGAAAGGTCGTAATCGGAAGCGAATGTAACAATGTTCCGGCCCCTGGCATTCATCCTAGTGCTCCCCCAAAGCATGTGATGGGCGTTGAAGTCACCGGTTATGATCCAAGGCCCATCGGTTCTCATTAGGATGTCTTTTAATCTGTCGCAGTCAAATCGCGATGACGGAGATATATATCCACCAATAAGCGTGAACGAAACTGCATTCTTCTTCACACGAAGACACACGTACTGATTGTCGTCATTTGAACTTATTGGGTGCGAAAGATAAGTCAAGTCTGTGCGAATGTAAACAATTACTTTGCTACGTTCTTCGCAAGCGGCTGAACAAAAAGCTTCATAACCGGACAATCTATAAGGCGTTGACACGTTTGGTTCACATATGACAAGTATAGGGAATTGATTGGCCCGAACAAATTGGCGCAAGTCCGAGATACGGGACTTCATGCCTCTGGCATTCCACTGAAAAATCGACGCACTTTTAACTTCAGTGCGGAAGTGGCGATTTTGTTGAGCCATTGTGCTTATACAAAGTTAGCAAGAACTGGATTCAGTGCATCCAGTATTTGCAGTGCACTCTTAGCAGACGGAGATTGTATGCTGCTCAGTAGCGTGCGAATCGTGGCAATTAATGATTGCACGATTGCAGCCACTTGCCTGTCTTGGTTGGAAAGATCTCGAACCGGGACGATTGCAGTCACTTGCCTGTCTTGGTTGGAAAGATCTCGAACCGGGAGCGTGGACTGGCCGTCATGAAGCTCCTTCGGTTCGCTTGATGCTGCTTCCCTTGGAAGTGCAGGCCACTCTGTCGCAGTCAGGGTATGCTCACTGGCTTTGTCCTTTACAGCCTTTCCCGCGGCATGTGGTCTGGGAGGCAAAGGAGGTGGTACTGATGAGGGATCACGCAATCGTGTCCAGGAGGTAGCGGGCCTCCTCGAAGACCGACGTCGACGTGAACGACGCCTTCTGACTTTAGCTGCGGCTTCTCGGTGAGATGAGTGATCGCGCACCATCTCCTTCAAGATGGCAATTTCCTTCTGAATCCGCGGGCAGTCCTTCGATGTGGCTTCATGGGATCCATTGCAATTAGAGCATTTCTTGACAGTTGCGACGCACTTATCCGCTTCATGGTGCTCGGCGCAGCGGTGGCATACCACCGAATTCTCGCAGACGCTGCTCACATGTCCAAGTTTCATGCATTTACGGCACTGGAGAGGCTTTGGAATGAAAGGCCGCACAGCATGTCTGAAGTACCCCACCTTCACATGAGAGGGGAGTGATGTGCTCTTAAACGCAATCTTCACACAGCGAGACTTGCCTAGCCGGGTGACATCAACAATTGGAGTATCAGTTGTTGACTTGACAAGAAGCTGTAAGTCCTTATTGGAAATAGCGACATCAATGTCGTAGATCACGCCGGTTACTACATCACATCCCAAGGGAACATGAGAGCGCACCTGGTTGCCGTCCAAGTCAGTTACACTGCGCAGAACGCCCAACGCACTTGCGTGCAAAACGTCCACAGCCAGTATATTCTTTCTGGCGTTCACTCTTATGTCCGTGATCTCATTTGGCACGAGCGTTTCCAGAGACCTCGACACAGACTGTCTGTTAAGGCGTTTCATGCTGACGGTAGGAAGTGCAGGCAGAAACAGGATGGTAAAAGCGTTCGATTTTGGCGCTTCACTTACAGTTTGAATAGTTGAGGATGAGGATGTCCTCATGTTCCTTCTCTTCGCCTTGCGGCTCAGCACAGGTTGGAAACCATCATCTGAGAAGTCCTCACTGCTGAGATAGTAAGCATGAGTATCTTCACTGTCGCTGTCGCTGGCTTGTCCCATCCGCTTCCTGGAGGCGGTCGCCGTATGAAAGAGCCACCAATGACATTAAACCTAAGCAGAAGGCTATACAATTGAAAGAGCGAACGAGAAATCGTTCTTGTGAAAAAGGAATAAACTCTGAAAACAAGCAAAACTGACACTTTTCACCATGAATTGAGCCCTTGCGCCTCCAATCGAGAGAAAAACTTTTCCCTGCTGCTTAGCATTATGAAGTACAAACTTGTGATCAAGCGAACTCGAAGCGTGGTAACATCCGTTGATGCCAAAAAAAAAAGCATTTGATCACTAAGAAGTTTCGGAAGCTTGAAGTAGTTGGACCCTTTCTTCGATGTGGGCAGTTGCCTCTCCTTGCAGCACAGAACTGGTCATACTGACATTCTTGCCGGTCACAGTCCTCAACGAAACGTTGTAAATTGTGTATTGCGTCTGTGTCACTGTATGTGTTATGTGTTTATTACTGTATATATCATAGTCGTAACCCGGCACCTGGAGTAGCATGTCAGATAAAAAACCAGGCATACTTCTCCAGCTCTTCATTAAAATAAATCACCCCTCTATCTATCTCTGGTCTCATTAGTGAGGCTGAGCGGCTCTGTTCCGAGGGCTCTGTGACACTAAAGTCCTTGAGCCTCACTTAATGCTCTGCGCTCCAGCGGCCATTGTTAAAAACGTTATGAGGCGATGCCGTGGACACTCAGTGCCTTTTGCTCTCAATAATAATATAACTGGTGAAACGATGGGGGGGGGGGGAATTTATTGCGGAGCGACACACCCAAGGTAGACGTGTCCATTCTGGAGCTGATCTTGAGTGGGACGGCGGACCCATTGTGGCAAACGCCTTCGTCCCCCTCCCCTCTTTTGTTCTCTGCGTGCTTTTTTCCTGCATGAAGTCATAAGTAACGTCCTTTGAACAACAACAACAACAACAACAACAACAACAACAACAACAACAACAACTACTACTACTACTACTACTACTACTACTACTACTACTACTACTACTACTACTACTACAACTACTACTACGACTACGACTACGACTACTACTACTACTACTACTACGACTACTACTAAAACTACTACTACTGCTACTAGTACTACTACTACTATTATACGCCCACGCCCCCATTACCGCCAAGGTTACAAGGTGAAGAAAAAATGCATGAGAATTTGAAAAGCTGACAGAAATGTAGCCTACTTAAGCCACGGGTAATAAATGTAGCCAAAGGCAGCCGCACATATGTTATTTAAATCACTGAACCCAATATTGTCGCAGAAATGCAAATAGGTCAGCTGAAGACACCCCGAAATTGGAATAGTTGGGTGTAAGCATTACTGTTCGACTTTAATAATCCCTACAGTCAGCCTAATGAAGCTTCCTCCTCTGTCGCAAAAGTAGCATTCTTTTTAGGCAGTTTCAGTGAGCCGAATTAATTAACTTTTGTGACAATAAACATAACTAGCACATGAGTGTGTGGAAGATCAGCTGCACATTTGATTGCTCATCTTTTTGTATGCGGAATACTTTCAATGCAAAAATATGGAGCCGCTTCGATTGTCTTTTTTACTCCCAACTTCGGTTGAAAGTCGCATTAAGCAAGAAGGCGTGTCGAAATTCGGGCCCCAAGGAACATATTCCGCTGAATTCTAGCCACACGTCAGAAAGTTTCGGCGGAATTAAAGTCGCCAGAAAGTCTCTGTATGCTGCAAATTCCAAGTTCAGTCTTTGAAGCAAGTACAACACACGGACCACAATGATGTTTCACTACATACTTCGACGAAACGGGCTGCTGCATCGGCAATAAACATATTTTTTCTGCAGTCGAGGAAACAAAGGTACCAAGAAGCAGCTGGGTAGTCAATACGCCATTTCAGCTGCCACGGCTCAGAAAAATAGCCATATTGGAGTAAATTTCTGAACCTTGCAATCCTGACTGCTACTGCTACTACAACTGTTACTACCATTACGACTGTTGCTACTACTACTACTACTACTACTACTACTACCACTACTACTACTACTACTACTACTACTACTACTACTACTACTACTACTGCTACTATAAACTACTACTACTACTGCTACTACTACTACTACAAACTACTAAAATGCTATCAACTTTAACGACCGCTTACCGTTATTTTGTGCATTCTCTATCGCGCACGCAATCCACATTCTCTTCTCCATTTCCTACATCGAACCCCCCTTTCTGTACACTCCCTATAGAAAACAGGAGGTTCTTCAATTTTCTTTTCAATTGAATTATAAAAAAATATTTTTTCTACGCTCCGCTTTTATTCTTTTTTCCTTCTTTCTCCTTTGCTTTCTTTTTGTCTTCTTTTCGATATTCGATAGCATTTTTAGAATACAATGCAATATTTTTAAGAGGCGCCGCCTGTTCCCATAGACGCCTTACTCATGATGCCGGAGCTCGGATAGGCTGATATATTCATGCAAAAATCTTACCTAAAAATTGGGTACAAACATATATAAAGGAGACAAGTTTTTCTTTGTTTCCATTTATTATTAGCCTGTTTTACGTTTTTTTTTTGTTAGTGGCAGGCTAGAGAAAGGAGATTCGATATACACAAAATTATATCGTTGCTCGCAGAAGGGGGACACGGAGGAAGTTTCAAAAAAAGTATGTCTTTTGAAACCAAAGCTTTGGTATGCGAGCCAGGTTCATGAAATAAATATTATTGACAGGCCGTCTAAATATAACAAAAAGTTTTAAAATTGATTTACAGAGATATTACCTTTTTTGTTCAATAGCTAATACAATTTTATTTAGAATATTCTGGCCTAATAATAAATTTTTATTTCTTGCTGTCCAATTAGGGCATTTTGAGTTTTGTGTAAATATTCCGAAATGACTGAGAAAAAAACATGCGAGCAGATACAAAGCTTTTAAATTGCATAGCATCGTCGCATAATTTTTACGAGCAGGCGTTTTAGTCACTAATCTAAATACCTCCACCGTAGAACGAACCAAATGAGCTGTATAATCATTCCGCGTTGGGTTACCAGAAAGTTCTGTAGAGTAAAGTATGTTTAATAACTAAAATATGCATCTCATCTAGCCGGTGGCCTGCTCCAATCTCCGCGAACAATATCGCACGTGTTGTGTGCATACCATTTCTCAGAATGCATGACGGTTACAGTGCCATAGCACGAGAAGACACAACAAGCAACCAGTTAGCTATGAGCCTTGTTCAAGTTGTTTGTTACCTCTGCGGAGGGCGGAGCCGGCTAGTCTTAACCACGCTCTCTTTAATCGCAAGCAACGTGCGCGTGCGTGGGCACACACGTTGCTCGCGACTTAAAAGTGCGCGAAGAGTGCGCGAAGAGTGCGCGACTCAAGTGCACACACACACACACACACACACACACACACACACACACACACACACACACACACACACACACACACACACACACACACACACACACACACACACACGCACGCACCTCAAGGCATGCATAATGACACGAAAGAGGCAATTCGATCAGCCTACTAAAGCGCATTGCCAGTGCATACCGAGGTGCATAATGAACATTGACGCTGAGGTTGGCAAAACATTGAGTACTTCGTTGTAGGGTAAGAAATCATGGGAAGCTAAGTAAATGGTTGAAACTTTTGTAGTTGCGTGACCGTGAGTGTGCGCTGGTATGCGTAAGTATTTCCTATTTCCGTTACATGGTTGGTGCTCTAACCGTATTTTCTAGCATTTTCTTCGCCTTCATGGTTACCTCACCTCATCCCTAAGAAGATATGTGAGCCGGTATAGCTACAAAAAAAAAAGAAGCTAAACGCTTTTCAGCTTCAAAGGTGGTGTGTTACAGACCTGTTGCCATCACTTTATTCGACCGATATGTTGTCTATTACTGTTCGCTGACGAATAAGAAATATGATACTTTAAACGAGGTGTGGTCATAAAAACGAGCAATATAGGCGCGAGCTTCATTAAACTAGGCTGTAGAATCTCGCCAACAATTTAGCCTCGCTCATAAACTATTTGCTGATATGAGGCATCGTTTGCGCAATCCTCGGCGCGCATAATGCGGTTCACGTGTTCAACCATAGTCGAGCATGGCATATTTAAGAGCATCGAGGTGTACTTCGCACTCGTCGTATACCGCTCACCTGAAACAGTCAACTCTTCCACCATGAAGATCACAGTAAGACACAATTTCATGCTTCCTCTATCGCTTCTGGGCTTTTTTTACTGAGGTGAAAGTGTACCTTACTTCGATTTGTTAGAATGTTATACGGCTGCAGTGGTACTGTGTTTTATAACCAAGCATGCGTTTTTGAGTAAACGAGGTTACGGTACGACATATTTAATATAATTACACCAATGCGCTATAATGTTTGTCATAATTAGGCAAGCTATCATGACAACTGTGCGAAATAAAAAAGATCTTGGGGGAATATCACGGGTGCGGGTGATTTGTATAGGTTAAGGTCCTCGCAGGAATATGATGGGGATTGTGAATCGACACTGCAATATGGAAAGATGACAGGGTTCAGCTTTAGCACAGTGTATATTTTTGAAAGATGTCGCAAACAGGTGATGCGACTATTGACACTATTCAAGAAATCAGCAGGGATGAGATTGTACGCATGTGATATACATTTTGTGATTTTATAACAATGTGGTTTTATAGCATGGCGATATTAGCAGTGACCCGTGCACTGTTGGAGGGAATTTCCTGTAATGTGAGGTAGATTCACGTGCGTGTAAGAAGATTCAGGCGAATTGCCAGCACTGAGCGCTTTCCACAGAAACGTGAATATTCAAGACGGGTGTTTCAAAAACGCGCATTGTTCATTGATTAACTTTGTGAGCGCTTCCGGCATATTAAACATTCTGCTTGTATGTACCCCAACGCAACAAACATATCAATTTCGAAAACGCAACCGAAGCCTGATTGCATTCTGCGTCATTCAGCAATTGTAAAATTGCCTTTACACACTATACCTGAGTATACTTTATGGGCATGTTAATGACTATGCGACAAGGTTTACCTGAGAGGCCAAGACAATTAAGGCATGCAGTGGCCATTTGAAGTTATATTTCTAACATACTAAAATATCATAAATGT
This sequence comes from Rhipicephalus microplus, assembly GCF_043290135.1. Lineage (NCBI taxonomy): Eukaryota > Metazoa > Arthropoda > Arachnida > Ixodida > Ixodidae > Rhipicephalus > Rhipicephalus microplus. The sequence goes on along the minus strand of NW_027464692.1, from coordinate 485,107 downwards.
GAAAAATCAATTCATCTGCGGTAAATTTCTATGTGATGCTGATGGCAGCATCTCCGTGTGGGTGCTTTTACAGACGATTGTACATTTTGCTAATGTTGTTATTGACTAACAATACGTTCGAGCCACGTAGCTCAATTTGAATTTTGCAGTTTTACGAGCCAGAAGAATGATGCGATATTCAAGCAGGCCCTGTTGGAGGACTTTGGATTAATTTTTACTGGTTTGGCGTTTTTAACAGAGACCTATTCACACTTCAAATAGGTTTACCTGCACTAGTGACATTGACGCTGAGGGCTTGTTTGTCGTAAAAAATCTTCAATGAAAACTTCAGTCGATAGGACGAACTTTTTGTAAAAGCTATACTTATTCATCCTTGCTCATGGTTTCATTGCTTTGACGCAGCTGGCATTCATATCCTTCGCCGTGATGATCGGTGTTGCCTTGGCTACTGGGCTATATGGGTCCAATGGAGGCTACGGGGGTGGCCATTCTGGATATGGAGGAGGAGGCTATGGCAAGGGTAGCGCCAAGGGTTATGGCGGACAATATGGTGGTGGCTACGGTGCAGCCCCTGGTGGATACGGAGGAGTCTATACCCTTCCGCACAGCGGTCACTATGCCAGCGCCTACAGTCCAGGTTACGGTGGAAAGCCGGCGAGCTATGGTCAAGGAGGTTACAACAACGGAGGATACGGTGGTGGTTACCAGGGTGGATATGCCGCCGGTTACTACTGAATACTCGCCGTAGGATTAGTCACGTAAATTCATTGTAGATGAACAATAAAGCTGGTTCGCATTGGAGCTCAGGTTTTGTCATTTCACGCGCTGACACAACAATATTTATCAGGTGCGCCATAATTGGTCACAATGCTGAGCATTTCAGGTTCCAGAAAGCGAGCGTAAAGCTAAGCATATGGGGTTATATAGAGCTTACCCCCGAATGAAGTGCGACTTCTCTTAACGGGATAAGATTCCGAGTCTTCGAGTAGCGCACCATCTTCGCTTGTAGGCTACCACAGTGTAATATGAATTGTCATTGCATGTAATCGTATGAACTCAACTGCACGGCAAGGTTGCACATGCCAGGTATCTCTCACGCATATCATGATCTTAGGTGGCCATAAGGCCTGTCACGACTGCAGCCACCCTGGCCGTCCGTTTCTTTGGCGACATCCAACTCGTACGTTGTCGCAGCTACCGTGCTTGGGATCTATCTTCAGTCCATGTGCTTTGTTTCCCCCGAGAATGGCCCCGTAATCATTTTCATTCTCAACATTCGTGGCCCGTGCAACTGCTACGGCTAACAGTAGGATTACCTGTTGCAATTCGCTATACAAATAAACAACATCATCGAGAAGGGTTTACAAAATAAAAAAATAGAATTTATTGCAGTCAGTGTGAAATCCACGTGCTCCACTATTCAATATTGTTTGCATAAGCTGCAGATTTTTTATTGTTGCATAAACCTGTTCCGTCCAGCAACTTTGTCAGCGATCTTCTTTTACATACTCTATTGAAGTCAACCACCTCTTTCATTTTTCTGTGACGCAAAAAATTTGATATATTCTTAGGCTTCGCTAAAAAAATAAATTGGCTAACTACCAAAAAGCATGCTTCACCAAAATATATAGAGAGTGCAATTCAGTCAAGTTTGCTATCAAAGCGTGCAAATAATTATGAGGACCTCTTTTATTGTAGTCTTATCATTTACTGTGCACTTTTATTCTTGTTCAAAGATACATTAATATTTTTTGTAGGAGGTATAGAAAATTCTAGACGCTTTTCTGGACAGTAATCAAAGCTTCATTTCATGCGAAATGTCAAGTCGTTCACCATTATTGATTTGGTATAAAGGATGAAAGAAGTGTCAAGAAGGCATGAAAACGGCCTCCTTTCTCATCTATACACACGTTTAAACTTTCATACCAGGGACGGTGTGTATTATGCATTGCATACACTTACTTGAGTTTAACCAAAGAGTTAAATCTTAGAGAATAGGTAATACAGAGGCGGTGATGAGTATTAACTATGATAAATGTCTAAATTTCACTCGATGCCTATATATCAAGATAGCACCGTGTTTTGAGAATTCATAATTATCTTCACGACAAACAGGCTGTTTCCATGGTATCCTTCGCTGCTGGGAACATAAAAAACTGATACCCTCATCAAATAAATGAAATAATGCATAAATGGGAAACTTGTCAGTACTCCATAAAGTTGTGGGCAAAATAATCAAAGGTAAACAAAAGCACTACGCTTCTAGACAGCCAGGTACATCAATTTGTAACCACGAAAGAGTAAAATGCTATCGCTTACAAAGATGTTCTGCGTGATCTTGTAGCTCTTGGTCATTTCATCTGAAAACAACGTTCGTTCAAAACGCCTAAGGTGACCAAACAACACCACTCTGGTCGCTTAAGTAGTGTTTCACTACCACATCAGTAACACTCAGGTCATGGATAACTCTATTCAAAGACGCGTACAGTGAAAGTACGACAGCTATCGAGGCGTCAATCAGCCTTCGTTGACAGAATAAAAATGAGAGTTGCTTGCCGGCTCATATGTAAACGAACAACGAAAGAACAAGGGAACGGCAGAAATGTCAAAATAAATATTTAGTTTTGCACGTGTCCTTGTACCACTTATGTATATGTCTAGTAAAGATGCAGTAACCTAATTTATATTGTTTTATATGACCTGCACATCTACGACACAACAAAGTACTCGTTAAAGTCAAAGTCATGCTGTTGTTGACTCAACGTTGCTGGGTATTTGATGATAGCAAACTTGTTTTTTCACCCGTTTAATAGAGAAATACATGCCTCTATCAAATTTTGTTGTGGTGAATGCAATTAGTCGTTATTTTCTAAGTTAATGCGCTTTCGAAAGCGAATTCAGCAGAAAAATGTGGAGTCGAACATTCGCAGTATTTGTAATGCATTGCTTGCAAATATGATGCGTGATATGGAGTTTGTTTCATAAAGAAGTGGTTTGGCTTCGTGATGTTTACACTGCTGAAAACCCAGACTTGTGCAACCTAGGTAGCAGTACCCGATATACGCTATGATATGTTGTTAAATGTTTGTGCCAACGTTTATGGTGATTATGCAGACAGACAATGAGCTGTCAACTGCTGGTTAGCGTGTTGGTTAGTCCGTATAGCGGTTTAAGTGTCTATGTAAAAGAGTGCTCATACATTAATGGTAGGAGTGATGAAATATGGTTTTACCTGTGCAGATAAAGCAACACAATATACATGTGGTTTTGTTAATCACTGAACAACAGATGCAACCTTGAAAAAAATAATGAACAAACAAACAGCCGAAACGTTATGAAACCAGCAAACCCAGAAACACCTGCATATGTAAAAGAAAAAAAATATTAACAGCTGCCAATATTGTCTGACGCTCTAGCTTAAAAACATTAAAACAGTGATCATCGCTGCCTACTGAGCATTCTTTCAGAATCTTTAGTCATTTGGCGGAAAGATGGAATAAGTGTGACCGTAACAGGTGAAGTGCTGCGCACTCTCTGATACGTATTTTCGAATATAAGTGATATAATAATATAAACTTTTCGACTAAGAAGATAATAAAACAAACGCTCTTCCTAACTTGAAACAATATTTTAAACCACCAGTACAACAAAATGTAAAAAAAAGAACAATTTTTGCTTTCTTGTGCAAGCCGATGAATATAAATGGACAATACTAGCAGATTGTATGGCAAAGTCTAATAGGGGCGTAGGCTTGCAGGGGTGGGGCATTACGTTGACGCAAAGGAGGGGGGGGGGGGGGCAGGCATATGTGGTCGACTGTAATTTTGTTCTCTGTATGCTATGGCAAAAATAAGGGGGAGGTGGGGAGCTTTGCGTGTGACCCCCTCTCTACCCCGGTGGCGTACGGAGTTTTTGATTGGTGCAGTTGAACTTTACTGAACTGTTTGTGTGGGGCTGTCTAACACGTCCGCTACCTCCCCATTTCCCGTTATCCGCGTTAGATGTACACCGCCTCAAACCGACTGGAAAGTCCTGCTTTGGGCAACGTCGTTACTGATAATATCGTCCCCTTACGCACTTCTCCTTCGAAGGCATTCAGCTCGCTCACACCGCTGCTCACCAAGAGATGCTTGCCCAAATTACACTACCTTGTTTTATTGCTTTAAAATATTGTAGCCAAAAGAAGCCCCCGTTCCAAAAATAAAATGCACGTCGTAAAAGTTGCAGTCACTCTGGTTTTTTTTAATGATTGCGTATAGGGTATTTTGCAAGGAATGTAAATTATAACTAAAACAGTTCACGCATTTTTCGTTTCATCAACACTCAGACTGGAGGATTCAAACTTTAGTTGAGCTCTGGAGCAATGAAAAGAATACGAGTCATGTGAAGTCAAGTTCCCAAAACAAATTCTTCTTGCTTCAGGCACTGGAAGCATCGCGAACCAACAGCATAGAAAGGTGGAGTATATTCTATAGCTAGCAGAATTCACCGTTTGGGGTTTGCGCACAAGACAGCGGAAGTTTTGCGCGTGTGCGTGGATTAGACTCGCCAGATTGTCTCTACTGAAAAAAAAAACGTTCTGAGACTGCTGTTTACAAACATCGTTGGAATCTTTTGGCACAAGAACGTATATACGTTCATATGCCAAAGGATTCGAAGCTACCATGAAGATCACAGTAAGAAAGGCTCCATTCAAATAATGATCTCACGCTCTGATTACTCCGAATTTAGCTAAGTACAGCTGATCTTACACTGGTGGGAATAATACTCGCTCAAACGAGAATGGTTTTGGAAAAAGGGAGAAAATTATGGAAAACACACAAAACTAAGAAAGTATACTTCGTGACAGTAAATGTTTATCGGTTGTTCTCTTCACTAGAAATACAAGACCTAATTTGGCTGTGGCATATTTAAAATAGAAATCTGGGTTTTGAGTTAGGTTTCATGCGTTTAAATTAATGTCAGCCAGATCCACAATAAAATACAATATACGTTAGACGATATGCAAGATGCAATAAACCAGTGGCATAAAGTGAATATTGAAATAGTTTTATTATGTAAAAAAGCGCAACGCAGGCGGAAAAGAATTAGATCACTTAGTTGCATTGTTTAGCGATAACAATAAACCATGCAATGTACACAGCTCCCTACTGGTTATATAAAGGCACAAAAACTCGAACTGTCAGAAATGAATTTATTAGAGATTGGTGCTATAGGTGTCTTAAAAAAACAACTTTTTTTTTCAATTGAGGCATAGCCTGCACTTGTAATCGCAATTGCAGCATAAGGCTAATAAGCATACCGTAGGTGTACGCGCACATATTTTAGGTCGAGCCCGTGGTTTAGGTTTTGTTTGTGTCTTCCTTCTCGCTCGTATGCGTCCGTCATAGCGCTTAATCATTCTCAAGGTAGGCGCAGCTTCAAAGTTATGCTAAATAATTAGACGTTTCTGTAACCGCTGTAAAACATAATAACCCAAACAAGACCGTACATCTTATAGAAAGCCGTATGTGGTCACTGCACCAATTTTAATATAGGTATTGCACGCTCGAAACATGGTTTACGAAAATATGGTCATCTTCCGTAAAAAAACAACAACGAAACTTGGGGTATTTCTGCAGGCAAATAAACGAGACTAAACCGAAGCAGGCACGCAAGAAAGCCACACTGTTAGTTTTAGCCACGGAACTCGGGCTGGTGTTTGCCTGGACTGATGCTGCATTTCCTTAACGCTAATATTTGACGTCGCTCAGCCTTTCCTGACGTTCGCGCGTTATCGAACCATGTCAGTCATCTTTTTTTTTACGTTATTATATTGCTGTATAGAATGAGTTACGGAGCACAATTTGATAAAGCAAACATTCTGTTAATTGCGTACTGGCATGTTGGATATTTTACCTTTATTTTCATCTCCCTACCTTACCACCGTCTTTTGTCATTACCTCCCCTGACCCCCTTTCCCAGTTTAGGAGGCCAGAGCAAACTTCTGCTCCGGTTGACCTCTTTTTCTTTTTGTCATAAGTTCTGTCCCTCTATTTACCTTCATTTTATACCATTTCTTTTCTTTGGCGTTTTCCACCTATTCTCAATAACTTTTGCTGTATGCTGTCCGCCTATACGATTGAAATAGCAGTGATCAAAGCCCATAATTGTAATTTTAACTTTATACCTACTCAAAATTAAATAGAAAGAAGTCGGTGTGGCTACCTTGCCTTGTACAGTTTGCTGAAGGCTTAACTACAGCAAATATTCCGAAAAAGTTCCCAAGATTACACCACTCCTGACGTGGAAATATGTGGCACAAGCTAAATTAGAAACCATTCCTTCGAAAATGATAAACACAAAAAAATGTTAATCTTTGCGTGCAGATTTTTCTGGTTGTCTTTGTTTTGTCAATTCGTGTTGCCTTGGCTGACACCTACCATGGCGGCCACGGTAGTGGTCACAAAGGATACGGTGGTGGTGGTCTCAAGGAAGGCTATCACATGAGCCATCGTGGATATAGCGGAAAGTCTCACGGCTACGGACACAGATACGGATGATACGGAGTTGGCAAGCGCTACGGTGGAATGGGATACGGTGGCAAGCATCATGAATGAAAATGCTATGGTACACAATGGGAACCTGTATTTGTGTGATTTCGTGCTACGTGCTTGAATAAAGCTTTAGTGTTGCAGTAACATGAAAACCCCTTCTAAAATATATATAGCGGCCAACATAAAGAGGCTAATGGAATCAGTAGGAGAAATCTGTATATTGATTTAGGAGTCTGTCAGGGAACCCCTGATAGTCGGGATTTCCGAAGCCCTCCCCCTCCCAACATCTCTCACAATAACTTCTTCGTTCTGGAACGTTAAACCCCATATATTGGTATTATCTCATACTGCTCATTTGACAAAGTTTCGCTCAGGGAACCCGTGAAAGTACTGACAACCGAGAAGAAAGTGCAAGCCAATGAGTACAAGGGTCAGCACTTTTATACCTGTTGTCTTCTTGTTTCGTCTTACTTCTAAGACGCATATCATCAAAAAAAAAAAGAGTACACTACGGTCGTTACAGCGAAAAATTATTTTAATCTTGCCCATTCCATAACATCCAGTAGCGCACAGTTATTGGTTGAAATTTGCGCGGACTTCGTCTGGTGCCTCTTTGTTGCTTGGTTCCTCTTTGTTGCTTGGAGCGCCTAACGCAGACAAGGACAGCCAAGACACGGGCAAGCGCTTATTGCGAACTGAAAGTTTAATTGAAAAGTTGTGACAAATACACAAAAGGTTTTGTAAGCACATACAATAATGTCACACACCACAAACAATATATATATATATATATATATATATATATATATATATATATATATATATATATATATATATAAAGCGCGAAGACTTATGAAGCGACCACCGCCAGAAAACGCGCAACAAACAAACCTCTGCTTGACTTACAGCACAAACTTCCCCAATGTAAACAAAATCCTTTAACGACATTACAACATTCTCAAACAAAGTAAACGTCTGAAACGCGCATTCCCATCCGCTCGAGGCGTCGTTTACCGACGACCACGTAACCTCAAAGACACCCTCTTTGTCCACTCCCAAATTAACACATCACACCCAATAATTCATGCCGCTCTTGTTTAAAGCCACGATGTCTTGTATGTAAGGCGATGCGAGAAACAGACAAAGCAACCAGCACGCAATCCAAGTTTTCGATTAACATACGAGGAAACCTAACACGCGATTCCTCTAATGTGGTATACCTACTCGAATGCAACGTGTGTGGTATGCAGTACATCGGACAAACAGAAACACCATTTAGGATTCGCTTCAATAATCACAGAGCCCATGCGGAATCAGCCCCAAGTCTACCTCTATCAAAACATCTCAATCTTCCCGACCATGCATTCGACAAACTATCAGTAACGCTCTTAGCGACGGGATTTAAAGCAAATCGAGAACGTGAACAACGAGAGTCATACCTTATCCACCGATTTAACACCCTCGCCCTCGATAGAGGAATAAATGACAATCCTGGTACACTTGCTGCAATTAAAGCATTAGAAAACAATAACGGCAACAATGAAAATAGTAACTGAGTTCACGGCACTGCAGCTGCGAAGGGCACTGGACAACCCAAAACAATTCCAAGTGTAACTACTCTTCCTAAGTGCAGCTGTCGTCTGTTTTCTGTTTTCTTTTACTACCCAATTAATTGTGCCATGCACGACATGCCCAACAGCAACCCTGTGCACAGCCGGGAGGCCCCCACTACACGCGTAATCCAGAAGCGGGCAAGGAATTCGCATTGCGCACGCTTACCAGCCCTTACCGCAATACGCGGCACCCCTCTTTTTACGATCAAATGTTGACAGGGCGCCGAGTAGTTAAAGGCTTAGAACTTCCTAAAATGCCCGCTTACCAGCCTCTGCCACAATACGCGGCACCCCTCCTTCTGCGACGAATTGTTTACGGGACTCCGAGTAGTTAAAGGCTTAGAACTTTAGAACTTCCTAAAAAAGCTCTTTTTTGCCCCACACCGAACCGCCAGTGCCAGGAAGCGCCGTCTGGCAGGGAGGAATGCGTTAGTGAAAGGAAACATACACAGACCGCTGACATCAGAAAGGTGAAGGGGAGAAGGGGGAGAGAGATGAAGGGGGAAGTGGAGGGAAGAATGGAGGGAAGTGGAGGGAAGAGTGGAAGGGGGGCGCCCGAGGGGAGTCCACCGTATATTATTTTTCTCTTCTTGTTCTCTTTTTTTCTTCTTTTCTTTTCTTTTTCTTTTTTTCCTTTTTTTTCTTTTTTTCTTTTCTGTCTTCTTTCCTCTTTCCTTGCCCTCTGATTTGAGATTGTATGAAGCTGAGCACCAACAAACTGTATCTTTATTCCTGATGAAGGCCAGACTCTAGGCCGAAACGTCGAAATAAACCACGTTGTGACCGCTCACGGAGGATCTACTACTGGAGATTTGATATACACAAATTTTATAGTTGCTTGCAGAGGTGGGACCAGTATGAAGGTTAAAAGTATGTTTTTGGTATACGGGCCTGGTTCATCGAATACCCGCAATAATTTATAATTTAGGTATAAAAAGTTTTTATAATCGATATGTCGAGAGAATCACTATGTGTTTGCTTCAAATATTAAGGTAATATAACTTTGTTTAGGATATTTTACCCTTGTTATCATTTTTTATTCCTTGCTTCAAAAATAAGGCGTATCGAGATGTGTTTAACCATGACGACATTACTGAGAGAAAACGCGTGAGCAGACACAATGCTTTACATTACATAGCATCGCTGCATAATTTCTACGAGCATAGTTTTCCAGCCACTAATCTCATTACCTGCATCGGTTAACGAAGCACATGAGTGGTATAAATATTTAGCATCGGCTTAGAAGCGTGTTCTGTAGAGCAAAGTATGACTAATAGCCACAACATGCACCTCTGCAAACCATATCATACATATTGTGTGCATAACAATTGCAAAATGCATGATGGTTACAGCGCCAGTGTACGAGAAGATACAAGTGACGAGAATCACCTGTGAGCCTGGCTCAGGCTGTTTGTATCTCTGTGGTGTGATCGTAATGCATTCCAGGTCGAAGCATGGTGCAGGGTTTGTCTTGTCCGCACTCTCTTGGAAGAGGAAAAAACACACACACACACACACACACACACACACACACACACACACACACACACACACACACACACACACACACACACACACACACACACACACACACACACACACACACACACACACACACACACACACACACACACACACACACACACACACACACACACACACACACACACACACACACACACACACACACACACACACACACACACACACACACACACACACACACACACACACACACACACACACACACACACACACACACACACACACACACACACACACACACACACACACACACACACACACACACACACACACACACACACACACACACACACACACACACACACACACACACACACACACACACACACACACACACACACACACACACACACACACACACACACACACACACACACACACGCCCCGCCACGGTGGTCTAGTGGCTAAGGTACTCGGCTGCTGACCCGCACGCAGGCCGCGGGATCAAATCCCGGCTGTGGCGGCTGCATTTCCGATGGAGGCGGAAATGTTGTAGGCCCGTGTACTCAGATTTGGGTGCACGTTAAAGAACCCCAGGTGGTCGAAGTTTCCGGAGCCCTCCACTACGGCGTCTCTCATAATCATATTGTGGTTTTGGGACGTTAAACCCCACAAATCAATCAATCAACACACACACACACACACACACACACACGTACATCATGTCATGCATGATGACATGAGGTAGGCAATTCTATCAGCCTACTAAAGCGCATTCCCAGTGCATACTGAGGTGCATAATGAACATTGACGCTGAACTTACCTGCTGGCTCGAGATCTCACACGCACGTTCTGGTCATCTACCAGCTTCCAAAGGTGTCAATTTTACGAACTGGATCCTTCGCTCAAGCTAAAGCTACCATCACAACTTTCCCGCTCCGATGCGACACTGTTATGCCGCCTTTGGTTGGGTGTTGCATTTACAAAGGTGTACTCCTTTCGCATTGGTATGGCAGACACTCCTACATGCGACTACTGCGGAGCTGAAGAGACCATCGAACACGTCCTGTGCAGCTGCGCTTGCTACGACACACAGCGATGCCAGCTCCGGATGGTTTTGAATCGACTTGACCCCGGACCATTTTGTGTGCAGAAGATACTAGGACCTTGGGCATCTGCCTCAGTTGCGCAGAAAGCAACTAAAGCACTGCTACTTTATCTTAAGTCAACGAACCTGAGCGACCGCCTGTAGACTGTGTGTGCTCCCCGAGTGTGCTCGTGATTGTGTGTACCTTCTCATCTTTCTGCAACCTCTTTTCTCCCCTTTATCCCTTCCCCAGTGCAGGGTAGCAAACCGGATGTGTGTCTGGTTAACCTCCCTGTCTTTCCTTGCATCTTTATCTCTCTCTCTCTCTTGACGCTGAAGTTGGCAGTGCATTGAGTACTTCGTTATTAGCACGCAAGTGTGAACATGGGTCGCTTTGAGTCGCTTTTTGACCGCTTTCGCAAACGGTCACTGTGGCTCCGAGTAGAGTGGTTTAACCATGTCTCGTCGATTTCTTGTTTCGGCAATACTGGCAGGAGCCAGTATGGCAAATATATATATATATATATATATATATATATATATATATATATATATATATATATATATATATATATATATACGGCATCTAGGACAGACATAACAATAAAACCCGCTGACAAAGGAGGAGCAATTGTAGTCCTTAATACAACCAACTACTTAATGAAAGCATACCGCCAACTAGACTCAAAATTTTACGAACGCCTCCCAGGTGATCCGACAGACGAATACAAACGTATCTTATCAACAGAACTAAAGAAACTGTTGAATGCAGAAAAGATAACCAACACTGACCACAAACTGATGTGAACAGCATACCCTCGTCCAGGTCGCTTCTACATCCTCCCGAAAATTCATAAACCCGGTAACGCAGGTCGACCAATCATATCAGGCATCGGTACAATAACTGAACCCATATCAGGGTACGTGGCAAAACTAATAAGCCACATTCCATGCTCCCTTGCGTCGTACATAAAAGACACCACACATTTTCTTCGAGATATTGCAGTTCTGTGTGTGCCGAAAAACTCGTACTTGGTTACTCCTGATGTCTCTTCATTGTATACAAGTATTCTTCACGGTGACGGCATGACTGCATTACAAAAGATGTACACAGACCATAGACAATCTAACACCCCACATTTCTCTGCCATCGCAACTTTGACGAGGATGGTCCTCAAATTAAATTCATTCGAATTTAACCAAGGGTATTTTCAACAAATCAGCGGTATCGCTATGGGCACCAAAATGGCACCCAATTATGCGAACATATTTATGGAAAAGCTAGAATCGGAGTTTCTTGCACAAAGATCCTTGAAACCACTGTTTTACAGAAGATACATAGACGACATTTTTCTTATTTGGACCCACAGCGAGGATGAACTTCTCAGCTTTATCGACACGTACAATGCTGTACATCCGAACATACACTTCACACACACCTACTCGCAAACAACCGTACATTTTCTTGATGTTACCATAACGATAGAAGAAGACAAGCTTTCTACAACCACATATCGCAAACCAACGGATCGACAACAATACCTCCATTACCAAAGCGATCACCCACGCCACTGTTATAACAGTATTCCATACAGCCAGGCCCACTGGTTTAAGCGAATGTGCTCAAGAGACACTGATTTTGACACGAGCTCACAGAAGCTAAAAGTTATGCTCGATAAACAAAAATACCCCTCACATATAATTGATGACGTCGTTCAAAAATCGTGAAAACTGAAGCGTGATGACTTACTTATGAAGCGACCACCACAAGAAGACCCACAACGAACAAACCTCTGCTTAACTTACAGCACAAATTTCCCCAATGCAAACAAAATCCTTAAACGACATTACAACATTCTGGAACAAAGTGAACGTCTGAAACGCACATTCCCATTGCTCCTGGCGTCGTTTACCGACGACCACGCAACCTCAAAGACACACTTGTCCACTCTCGAATCAATACTTCAACCCCTAATAATTCATGCCGACTTTGTTTAAAGTCACGATGTCTTGTATGTAAAACGGTGCGAGAAACACTCAGGGCAACCAGCACACAATCCAAGTTTTCGAATAACATACTAGGGAACCTAACATGCGATTCCTCTAATGTAGTATGCCTACTCGAATGCAACGTGTGCAGTATGCAGTACATCGGACAAACAGAAACACCATTCAGGATTCGCTTCCATAATCACTGAGCCCATGCGAAATCAGCCCCAAATCTACCCCTATCAAAACATCTCAATCTTCCCGACCATACATTCGACAAACTATCAGTAACGCTCTTAGAGACGGGATTTAAATCAAATCGAGAACGTGGACAACGAGAGTCATACCTTATCCCCTGATTTAACACCCTCGATAGAGGAATAAATGAGAATCCAGGTACACTTGCAGCAATTAAAACATTAGAAAACATTACGGCAATAATGAAAAAATAACTGAGTGCACGGCAGTGCAGCTGCGAAGGGCACTGGACAACTCAAAGTAATTCCAAGTGTAACTACTCTTCCTAAGTACAGCTGTCATCTGTTTCTGTTTTTAACTCACTATACAATCAATTGTGCCAAACATGACATGCCCAACAGCACCCCTGTGCACAGTCGGGAGGCCCATAGTGCACGCGTAATGCAGAAGCGACAAGAATTGCCATTGCACCCGCTTGCCAGCCTCTGCGGCCATACGCGGCGCCCCTATTTCTATGACGTGGTGTCGACGGGGCGCTGAGTAGTTAAAGTCTTAAACTTCTTAAAAAAGCTCTTTTTCCCCCACACCGAACCGCCAGAGTCAGGACGCGCCGTCTGGTCGGGAATAATGCGTTAGTAAAAGTGGATACACAGACCGCAAACAACCTAAAGGTGAAAAGAAGAAAGAGAGAGAGAGATGGAGAAAGGGGAAGGAAGAGAGAAAGGGGGCGCCTGGGGGAGTCCACCTTATATTCTCCTTTTTGGGGGCGAAACTCCTTAAAGCGGCACCCGTTCGTCCCCCGTAGTATGTAACAAGTATAACATTTTGACCTCCAAGGTGGTGTAGGTGAGAGACTTCTGTGCGTTGTTGAGCAATAAAAAATAGTGCTCAATGTACATGTCAATGGCTGCTAATGGGGAATGAGAGACAGGAGCATTCGGCTTTTAGTTAACGCGCAGGCTGCGATCACCATTAGCAGCCATTGGCATGTACATTGAGCACTATCTGACAAGAAAGGCTTGCTACGTTATACTCGCTGGGTGTAACCTCCTTAGCTTTAGAAAGGTTTAGCGTTGAGCCGCAGTGCCATGAACACAATGAAGTTGTATATACCATGAATGAACTCGAGGTGGTTAAAAATGGGAAGTAGATACGAAGCGCAAGCCGTAAGAAAGTAAAAGCCGAATTCTCCGCCTCTCTTTCACCATTAGCAGCCATTGGCATGCACATTGAGCACTATCTGACTGAAAAAGTTTGCTACGTCATACTCGCTGGGCGTAACCTCCTTGGTTTTCGAAAGGTTTAGCAAGCGTTCGGCCGCAGTGCCATGAATACAGTAGTATATACCATGAACTCGAGGTGGTTAAAGGTGGGAAGTGGACCCGAAGCGCAAGCCGTAAGAAAGTGTGCGTGTGCCACCTCTCGTTTAGTCCTTGGAATGTCCGCTGGATGGCGGTGCTTCTATATGGCGAATATATGATGAAAAGATGCGAGATGGTGGTACTTGGAGTGTTGAATAGATGGACGAACGGACACATAGACAGATGCATGGATGGACGCATGAACGGACGCAGAGGCGGCTGCATGGACGAACGCAGGGACGGACGCACGAACAGACGCACGCACGGACGGGCTGATGGACGCATGGATGGTCACACTGACGGACGCATGGACGGACGGAAACAAGAATGAATGGAAGGACGAATTCTTCGCCCCACTCTCCATCATTCACTCCGTGGATATGCTGCCATTTTTTCTTTTTTTCTGTTTCTTTTTTTTCTTTCTTTCTTTCTTTTCTCTTCTTTTCTTGCTTTTTTTCCTCTTTTTCTCTCTCGCCCTATGATTCAAAATTGTGTAAAGCTGAGCACCAACAAACTGTACCCTCAACCCTGATGAAGGCCAGCCTCTAGGCCGAAACGTCGAAATAAACCACGTCGTGAGCACTCACCGAGGATCTACTTGACCATATATATATATATATATATATATATATATATATAAGGAAAGAAGTGTACACCTAAGGGCTCGTTTTTCCATGTTTTTACACAATATTAATGAGATCTAACAGACAATAATGCCAAGGAAAGTATAGGGGAAGATATTAGACCAAATTGTAATGTACATATGAAGAAAGGTGGGTGAAAAGATAACTTGCCGTGGGCAGGATCCGAAGGTCGCAGGATTCGAAAGTCGCGTCGTTGAAGGTCGCAGGTTCGGATCCTGCCCACGGCAAGTTATCTTTTCACCCACTTTTCTTCATATTTACATTACAATTTGGTATAATGTCTTCCCCTATACTTTCCTTGGCATCATTGTCTGTTAGATCTCATTAATATTGTGTAAAAACACGGAAAAACGAGCCCTTAGGTATACACTTCTTTCCTTATTCATTAACAAGGTCTCGTACTGGCAGACTTAGTGCCTTTAGGTTTTATACGAGGGACTATTGGTCAGCTGCCCACTCGTAATAAGTTCACGTGCTACGTGACGCCAAACAGGCTCAAAAGAGTGTGCCACACTCGCCGCCATGGCTACTAGTGGCGCTGACTGACACTCCCACGTTTAATTCACATATAAACCTTATAAAGTGGCTGGGGGGATATCTGTCGTGGTACCTCAGTGGTAGAGCATTGAACGCGTCATTCGAAGGTCGCAGGTTTGGATCCTGCCCACGGCAAGTTATCTTTTCACCCACTTTTCTTCATATTTAATTTATAATTTGGTCTATTATCTTCCCCTATAGTTTTCATGGTAGTATTGTCTGTTAGATCTCATATATATATATACGAACGCACGCATGCAAACACATGTTGTCGTGATGTAGGCAATCGAATCTACAACATACTATAAAGACGCATCGTCAGTGCAAACTGAGGTGCTTCATCAGCATCGTCTCTGATGATAGCACGGCATTGAGTATACCTCTTTACTATAGCCTCAGGACGTGCTACAGTCAGGCGCGTATTCGAGCACGTCGGGGTATACAATACGTCCTTCCTGTTTTCCTTTCATCATTTTACCTCACGAAGCAATTTTGATTGTTTCTTCGCCTTCACGTTAACCTCATCTCACCAATGACGTGACATGCTCGCCGACAACAGAAAAAAAAACGAAGCGTCAGACGAGGTACTAGAGACACAACCCAAGCACTTTGCCTGCTTGATGCATCCATTATCGTTCGCTGACAAACCAGAAATATCATGCTGTATATATGTAAGTTGGTTACAAAGACAGCGCAATATAGGCGCAAGATTCATTAAACTAAGCTGCGTAGTCTGGCCGCCGAGTCGGACTTTCTCACCGACTGTTTACAGAGATCAAGAATTATTTGCACAATGTTTTGCGCGCATAATGCCATTCACGCGTTCAGCCATGATACAATGCGGCATATATAAGAACGCCTAGGCGTCCCGTGCACTCCTCCTATAAAGCACACCTGCAACTGTCAACGCTGCCGTCATGAGGAACACAGTAAGACGCATTTCTATGATCGCTTCTCGTGTTCTTGTTTAAGATAAAATTGTATATTGCTTTTGTTTATGAGAGCGTCATTTGGCGATAGTTGTACGATGTTTTATAACCAGGCACGCGTTCATGAATATACGCTGATATGATATAAAGTATGATGATTGAGTTTGTGTAATATGTTCTTATCCATCTTATAAGTTGGAAAGTTATTCTGTCAAGACAGCAAAGAGAACCCGTGTTCTACCATCACATCCATGAACGATTTCCATAGCTTTAGGTTCCTAAAAAATTTTGTGGCCAGGGAGAACGGACCCTACAATATTGTTGTGGGACGGCGTGTTGGGTCCCGTATGTGGCTTTCGTCCAGCCGCCAAGGGTTGTCTTGTGGTTAATGTACTTGACTGCTGACCCAAAGGTTGCAGGATCTATTCCCGGCTGAGGCGGCCGCATTTTAGATGAACATGAAAATGAGGCTCGCGCTCTTAGATTCAGGTACACGTTAAAGAACGCCAGGAGGTCAAAACTTCTGCATCCCTTCAATACAGTCTCCCTCATGATCGTATCTTGGTTTTGGGACGTTAAACCCCTAAAATTATTATATAGTTTTTACTGTGTCTCTCATTCGGAAATATTCGCGAAGTTTTTGGGAAGAAGACTGAAAGGAGGAAGAGTTCGTTCCACTTTACAAGCTAATAAAACAATAAGCAGCTATTATATTGGATGATGATTTTGCTTGTGTTGAGTGAATCAATCAGTTCTCATAGCATTTATAGCCCGAGAATGCATAGTTATATATGATTACATCTGAACAATTCATTCGGAATAAAAACATTTTGCATTAGAGAGGAACAGGCTGTACACTCCTGCATCTGTTTATGAGGTACTGGCAGACTGATGTGGATTTACGAACAGATTAAGAAGACTAAGGCGGACTGCCTGCAGAGCACGCTTTTTGCCAGCACGTGAATCTATTTTAACATTAGACGCTGTAAAACTGCGCATTGTTGATTATTTTTGTGTTCAAGTCCACTCAGCCTGCTTCCACTGTACTGTAAAGCAGCAAACATATCAATTTTGGAAGCGTAACTGGTGCCTTGATTGAATCTTCCGTCATTCAGCACCCGGGAAATCGCAGATTACTTGAGCATATTACATCAGTATGCCACCAACTATACTTACCTGAGAGGTTGAGAAACCCAGACCTACTTTTGTCGTTCAGATTGAGTTTTCAAGCTGACTGAATTCTCAGAAAAACGAACAAAACAATGGATTTCTTGTAAACACTGGCTAGATGCCAATGAAATTATCTCCGTCTGTATGGTTAAATAGACAATGTCCTGGTACTGACATTGATAATATTTTCATATATTGGCCGCAAGTTCACGCCTAGAATTAAAAAAATTAAATTCTCCGACATCAAGAGGCCGAATCACGATATGAATAATAAACAGAATATCTTCAAGGCATTTAGATTAATTTTGACCAACCGGGTATTCTTAACGTGTATTTAAGTCTCAATTAGGTACATGGGTGTTCATGTAGCAGTGCAGTAACACTGAGTATTTGTTTCTCGTAAAAATTACGAAACAGAAACTTTGTTAACATTTAGTTTTTGTTACATCTACTAACCTTTTCTTGCTCATAGTTTTATTACTTCTGCGCAGCTGTCGTTCATAATATTCGCCACTATGATCGCCGTTGCCGTGGCTACGAGACTATATGGACTAAATGGAGGCTATGGGAGTGGCCATTTTGGTTATCGAAGAGGGGGAAGTTACCTCAGGGGTAACGAAAAGGGCTACGGCGGACAATATGGTGGAAACTATGGTACAACCTCCCGTGAAGACAGAGTAGTCTATATACCACCAGACAGTGGAGACTACGCTGGTGACTACAGCCAAGGTTATGACGGAAAGCGACCCAGCTACAGTCGACCAAACAGGTTCAGAAGAAGGTAGGCTTGATGTCACTGGCCTTTCAGAAATTGTTTGGTCTAGCGCAGGCAAGTTAGCACGGACCGTTGTCGTTTTTTGGAAGTGTATTGATGTGAACTTGTTGGCACATCTTGAAAAGGCAGTATCTTAGAGCTGGTGAAGACGAGGGAATGTGTGAAGATGAAGTCGATGACGAGCGCTCACGTGTCCAGTTTTTCTCGCTTGTACTCGCCTTCACCATAGCGCTAAGATTCCGACTTTTTGCAACTGTCCGGGCTGTTTGCCGACCATTCACAATACAGGTGAGCAAACGGCTTACAAGCCATGATCGTAATGCTCAGCTTACCTGTAACGACAAGCCTCAGGCTACACAAGAACCAAGCCCTTGTCCACAATGGCAAAAAAAACGGCCAATGCTCTTACGCTTACTCACCGCTAAATATTCTGCATTTTATTGATGAAGATATATATCATTTGAGTGAGGTAAAGGCCAGCTCTTTAGATAGACTAATATTCAATATACCTTGCCTTTTTCATCACACAACACTTGAAACAAACGATAAGAATTATGGGCATATATTGACGTAAAATAATTAAAATATATTTTTGGAACCAATAGCTTTATATAAGCACACTATCAAAAACCCTCGATCACAGCGTCTCTCATAGTCATTCCATTGTTTTGGGACATTAAAAGCACCCTCAAATATCATCTCATGTGCTCCTAGAAATGTTCTGATCGTCAATCAGGTGCATCGACCAATGAAAAGTCAGGTGGATACAATTGTACATTTACAACTTCATTTAGAAATACATTCAGCAAATGGGTTTTTTAGTGACACACGTGCTTCCTTCATGAAGACTCCGTGTTGATGTCGCCTCCTATGGCGACTATCACCCGTATCGCCACCGCCAATGAGGCACTATATTGAAGGCTTGCCTACGGTAGTCAGGAATCTCTTGAAAGTTGCCTGGAACAGAATTAGCAAATATAATTTATGTAATGAAACAAAGTGCAAATAGTCAAGACAGGAACACAAACTCTTTCCTGTAGTGAAAAAATCTACTGCCTGCGTGATGAGCCCAAACGATAAAGATCAAAAACAAGTACTTTTTACTAACAACATAAGCATCTATTATATGCACGTAAAAATAAGGCCAAAAGAAACGATAATTAAGCTGACTACAGAAAAGCCTATTGAAAATAACTACTTACGTGTATTGAGTGAACAAACACCGCATTATGCAGCAGATGCATATCCGTGCCACATACGGGGTACGTCTATTCGTAGATATGTGTTGTTGCCAATCAGACATTACCAAACCGCTCATTAGGGTCAACTCATATTCGACTAAGACATTTGACCTCTGGTTTTAGAATTTCGTCTTTCATGCAACCGAATGTTGTTTAGAAGTGTGGCAGTTTGGGCTAGTTGGTATGACATGATGATAGTAATAGAGCGAGAACAGAACGACGACAAAGAGACAAGGACACGAGTGCTAGACACTACCGCCCGTGTCCTTCTTGTCTCTTCGTCGTCGTTCTGTTCTCGCGCTATTACTATGGAATGTTGCTGTTGTGCATAAAGTGGTGTGCTGGGTGGGTTTGCGCCGTCGTTACGAAAACACAGAGTAAATGAAGTTCCTAAAGATACGCGAATCATTCGCATGCCTCACAGGGGAAGACAGCGTCTCTTATCTGAAAGTATCAGTGAAGAAGAAGAGACGCGGCCACCAAAGCTATTGAGTTTGTATTCGACGCCGTTTGACGTAATACCGCACCCTGTTGTGCGCACACAGTGAAGAACGCGCACCACTCTTGCCGAGCTGAAGCGGGTATCAGTTTCGTTCCCCACGTGGTCCACAAAATGGCGGGAAAGCAACGAACCTTTCCTCTGTATATATAGATAATCGTACCAACCACCCCTTAGGCTGTGTTCCAAAGACTTCAGCAGTAGCATATGCATGATGAGTAGCACCTCGACACGATGCCGAGAGAGAATGGTAGAGAATAAAAGGTAGAGAGGTGAACTATAGTCGAGGAAAAATGATTTGCTACCTTACACGTGGGACCAGGATGGCGAAGAATATCAAGTGGAGTGGATGGGATGAGCCATAATATCATAATGTGCACCAATGTGACCAAACACAGCCTCAAGAGCACACAACCTAATAACAAACATTTGATAAAGTAAAATGTTTTTAGTGAATGCGGTTGAAGTTCAGCGCTTGTGTCTTATTCCGGTGTACGTTGCCGTTTATCGTAAATAAATTTTAAAAAAATAAGCTGCGCAGCTAGTATGGCGAATAAATTTTGAAACCAATCATTGTAAAAAACTGGAAAACTAAAAAAACAAAAAAGGGTAAATTATTTATTTTGTGTGGTTAATTTAATATAATTCAGTTGAGTAACGCCGTATAGTAAGCGCTGAGCTACGTTTAATTATCTGCCTCACGTCTGTTTTTGCGGTGCTGGAGTTAAATATAGAAATAGTCATTAGCACGTTTCGTATTCCATTTTTTGTAAGCGCTGTAAAAATTTTGAGGTTCGTGCGTGCATAAAATAGAATGTGCCAGACAGCGACAATTGAAGTTGTTTTGAAGATGATTTCATCCCTGCTTCAGCTGCCTTCTTCGCCCCCGCTCGTGCTCATTTACGCGCGAGTAGAGCATACGAGGGGTGGGGGGCATTACCAAACTGGCCTTTATACAGAGCTTGAGGGTGGCGGCGAAACCCCGTCGAGAGTGTTGATGCATTCACTATCGCAATAGTTAGCCAAATAAGTATTCAAAAAAGCATCACGCATAAACAATAATATTTGACTGTCATTGATTGTACAATATTCCTTCTTTTCAAAAACTAGCAAACGGATTACATCCCTTTAAACAGGTCAAGTGGAGCTGTTCTATGATGTGCATGCCAGACAAATCTCACACTATTTCAGTAGCGAACGTATGGTCCGTGGTGCCTCGGCACATAGCTTGGGTGGCCATAGGGTCTGTCACGGTTGTAGCCGCCAAGACCGTATCTGTGAAGGCACTCAAGGCATACGTTGTCGTAGCTCCCATGGCTGTGATCTTTTTTCAGCCCGTGTTCCTTTTTGCCGCCGAGCACGGTACCGTAAGCATCAACGTTTTCGCCGAGACCTTTGTCAGTCTTATCATCCGTGGCCAGGGCAACTGCAACGGCCAACAACAGCAGGGTCACCTGTTCAAAGGTGTGATGAAAATAAACACGAGCTTCGATAAGAGCTAACAAAAAATGAGAGAAGACTGTATTGTAGTCAGTCCAAACTTGACGAGCCCTGCATTGCAAGACGCCGTATCCATAAATTGTGTAGTTTCATACTGCATGCAACTCTAAGACCTAAATGAGAGCAACACCATAAGCGCATAAGAGAGGCTTTCTCCGCCTCCTTTTTTTTCCATATCATATAGAC
Organism: Rhipicephalus microplus; assembly: GCF_043290135.1. Classification (NCBI taxonomy): domain Eukaryota; kingdom Metazoa; phylum Arthropoda; class Arachnida; order Ixodida; family Ixodidae; genus Rhipicephalus; species Rhipicephalus microplus. The sequence goes on along the minus strand of NW_027464692.1, from coordinate 463,357 downwards.
TGCGATGTAAGAGTCATTACGATTTCTCTTGAGCGCACACTTGTATGAATTAATAAAAATGCAGAAGAATCATGAAATCTGACTATTTGCTCAATATGAGGGGAGTTAGAGCTGTTACGTTCAGGAAATTTTCAAGTTGCACTTGAATACTGCACCTCCACACACCTCATTCAAGAATTACTCATCTTCAGTGCAAATATACTCCTTCTGTGCTACACGCTTAGTCTTAAACAACGAATTCCTCCTGTTTTCGTCGACTAAATGATAAACATTTTGCGTAAAACATTGGTCAATATGGCCTGAAATGATCGGTAAAAGAGTTAGCAACAACAGAAAAGCACTCGGCGTTTAAAGAGCTTCGTGAGTAATCAAGTAATGACAGAAGAGTAAAATACTGCCGCTTACAGTGATCTTCATGGTCATCTTATGTTTCTTCCCAAGCACGCCTAAAAACACTTTCAGCCCAAACGGCACGGCGACTAAACAACACCGGTGCTGCTGGTTTATGTAGTGTCTGAGTGGTGCATCAAGAACACGTAGCGCACGCATAACTTTGTTCGGAGACGCTTGCGCTGAATTTTAAAGTTTACGACGGCATGCGGGCGTCGATCAGTCTTCGTTGACAGTCCAACAACGTGTACTGCTTGGGTGTGCAGAAAAAGAACAACAACAAACAAACAACATGTGGACCATAGTTTCAAAATAAGTGTCTATTGCATACGTCCGTCTCCGCTAACGTGAATATGCATATGTATCATGTAAACTTTAAGTAGATTATCAGAGCTCAAGCACATTGGGGTCTCGGCATGTCGTCCTGTCATGTCATTGTCATGCCAGCGCGTCTTTTTGCACTCAAAGCTCGTCATAAATAGGTAATATCAATAAATTGAGTAAATCGTATTGCTAGTCATTGATTCACACTATGCATGTTATGAGTTGGTCATTACAGGCTAAAACATCATTTTTGTCTTAGCAGCAGTGTCAAAAACATGCACCAAGTTTACCAATGCACTCAACCTCTCCGAAATTCGAGACAAAAGCGTGAATATGTACACTAAAGTCCCCTATTGGAAAGACACCTTTTTGAAATATATCTGCAAAGTGATGGTGCTTTACTTGTTACTGATCCACTAAAGATGAAGAAGGCAACCGCTAGCCCAAGAAATAGCCGATACCGTTACTAGATTCGAAACACCCCCTTGCCTACATGTCATAGACAACTGAAATCAGGATTATAGGCAAAAAGAAGCAGCTTAGGGTAAGCAGCATTCCAACGCGATTTTGCAACTTCAGCGAAGCTCAAACACAATTTTCTACAGAGCAATGTGGCAAATTACCTCGGCCAGATCCTTTTTATTCGTTCTAAGATTGCCCATTAGCAGCGATTTTGCTGTGCGAAACACTGGTGCGCACTGCACGCTTCGTCCATCCCCAAGTTCTTTCTTCACTTTGATTTTTAACATTCATTAACATGGTGTGCACACCGCACATCACAGCGAATTGTCATGGGCTATCTGTTGTTAGCTAAATGATTTTACAGTGATGCCCCCCTGAACGAAAACATCGTGGTTGTTTTCAATCGCCGAGCTAAAAGGGATGCCATCGTTAAGAAAGCAAGGAGAACTCGATTCACAGCTGAGGAACTGGGTTTCACAACTAAACAGTCTGTTTTCGTAAATGAGCACCTTTGTCCCCAACTGAAAAAATTGCTGGGTATGACGATTGCTCGGAAACGGGAAATGAACTGGCGCTTCGCGTGGGCAAGTGGTGGCAAAATATTTGCGCGTGAAACGGAAACATCTCGTGCAGTTCAAATCACATGTGAAGCTGACTTGCACAAGATGCAAGCGGCCAATTCAAGCAGCCGCGGGGCATCTAGCATGCCGTAGGCTTATCTGATTAGCACTTTTCGTTTTTTCGGCGTGACCTTTTTTTTTCTTTTTTTCCTTTTGTTAAAATGGCGATATTACCACGTGATGTCAATATACCTTACACTAGTGGATATTGCAGTATCATGCACTTAAATGCTCGCTCAGCTCGCAACAAGCACGATGATATAACTACGTTTCTCGACGAATTCTCGTTTAAATTCGACATCATCTTGATTTCTGAAACTTGGTACACGTGCAATGATGAGGTACTATGCTTGCCAACGTATAAATCGTTCTTTTTAAACAGGCCCTCTCGTCGAGGGGGAGGTGTTTTGCAACTAATTGCTGACCACTTAGTTTGCAGCCTTCTCTCAGAATTTTCAGCGATTACACCAGACTATGAGGCATTATCACTAGCATGTCACAAGTATGTATATGTGGTAGTTTATCGTCCACCTGACGGAAAAACAGAAGCATTTTTTCAATTTCTTGAAAATCTGCTTACGTATGCGTGCACTAACAAGTTGCACATTATCATAGGGGGCGACTGCAATATAAACCTTTTACAGCAAACTGAAACCACTCGTAACTTCCAACTACTACTTGATTCCTTTGCGTGTGCTAATATTATTACTGAACCTACACGTGTCACTTTAGATACTGAAAGCCTTATCGACTTACTTATTACAAATGACATAAGTGATTCAACCGTATCTGGAACTGTTATTGCCGATATTAGTGATCACTACCCTATATACATGTTTCAAAATCGCAACGAGTATCTTAATCGTGCAAAAGTATCAACTCCAGAATCATACAAAATACAGGAAATTAGTGACAAAACATTAGACACTTTTAGGCGTGAAATTGCGCAGATTTGTTGGGATCCTGTCTATAAATCAGTTAACGCTAACGAGGCGTATGAAATATTCATGTGCCTGTTAAGAAAAACTTACCATAAGTGTTTTAAATATAAAACTGTCGAAACCCTGAAGAAAGGTCGGAAACAATGGATGACGCGAGAATGTCTGGAAATGATTAAGAAGAAAAATCTTCTGTACGCGAAATTCGTGAAAACAAGACACCACAACGATCTTTCGGAATTCAAGCGGTATAGAAATTTTGTAACGAAGCAACTGAGAAAAACTAAGGATGCGTACTATGAAGCTCTCTTCAAGAGGGTTAGCACTCGTGGCGACGTGCTTTGGCGAGAAATAAATAAGCTTCTAAATAGAAGTTGCTCTCGAGACAACGCACTTGAGTTAAACATAGATAACAAGATAGTAAAGGGTCAAGAACTTGCTAATAAATTTAACGTGTACTTCACAACGCTGGTGTCCTCTGATTTATCAAACCCTTCTCGTGCCTGTAATAGTGATTACAGGGACTTTCTAGGTGTGCCAAACATGAGCACTGCATATTTTTTAAACACAACTCCTGAAGAAGTACTGTCTGTATTTATGTCACTAAAGAACACTACTGCTCGGGACATAGATGACCTACAAATTAGACCTATTAAAGCAGCACTTGATCTTTTGTTACCTGTTCTTACCCATCTGTTTAATATCTGCTTATCCACGGGAGTTTTCCCAGAAAAAATGAAGCATGCGAGAGTTAGTGTCTTATACAAATCTGGTGACCGAAATATTTTTTCTAATTATCGTCCGATCTCGATACTTCCTGTTACATCTAAAGGGCTAGAGAAAATAATATATCAACGTGTCATGTCTTTTTGTGAAAAGTACTCTATATTATCACCGCATCAATTTGGCTTCCGACGGGGCATGTCCACGGAACTGGCTCTCCTCACACAAAAAGAACTCATACTTAACTCATTTGAAAAGAAACTGTTAACATTGGGTGTTTTTATTGACTATTCCAAAGCGTTCGATAGAATGAACCACGAAGTACTCTATGCAAAATTGCGTCATTATGGTTTTCGGGGAACCCCACTTGACTTTCTGAAATCTTATTTATCACAAAGAAAGCAATCTGTAGTTATAAATGACAGCCAATCCTCCCTACTAACCATAACGTCAGGTGTACCTCAGGGCAGCATATTAGGGCCCCTACTGTTTAATATTTATATAAATGACATAACAAGTGTCAGCAAATATGTGGACTTTATAATTTATGCAGATGACACTAGTATATTTTTTCATGGTAATGATTTAGGTAAGCTTGCAGACTCAGCCAACAACATTCTTAACGACATCTTCATTTGGAGTACTGCAAATTATTTAACGATCAACACAACAAAATCCAAAGCTGTGGTATTCGCACCGGTTCAGAAGGCTGTCTGTCGTGGTTTGGATATATATCTCGGGCCCGAAAAAATTGAGGTTGTCAAAGAAGTTTCATCCTTAGGAGTAATTTTTAATGAAAATCTTAATTGGGATGAACACGTTAATAAAGTAACTAGAAATATAGCTAGGACGTGTGGTGCTCTCTCTAAACTTCGACAGATACTTCCAGCAAACATTAAACTTTTACTCTATAATACGTTGTTTTCATCTCACATAAACTATTGTAGTCTAGTGTGGGCAGATACATCTAAAGCAAATCGGAACAAAATATTTTTACTGCAGAAAAAAGCGATTCGTCATATTGCAAACGTACCATACGACGCACATACAAGTCATTTATTCAGAGAATATAAGATTTTACCGATCGATCACATACACAGTTTCAACCTTATTATGAAATACAAACAAAGCTTGCTATCAAACAATGCTTGTTTTCTTAAACTGTGTAACCTCAGGAAAAATACACAATCCTATTATGACATTCGGAAAAGGCCTTCCTGGTTTGTTCCTTATTCGCGAACTAATCACGGTTTGAGAAGACTTGAACACTGTATTCCAGCTTGTTTTAACTTGTTTGAAAATAAAAACATCGACATCTTTAATATACATAAAAAACAACTTAAGAACCTTCTCATCCAAAATGGCGCCGTGTAGTTTAGCATCTTCTAGTTGTCCGGCTACAGTACTATATGTAAAAGAAACACCCTATAATAGTGCTTGTGTAACATGGCATCGTATAATGTTTGCTTTCTTTGACATTTTTTTCGTTGCTTTTTTTTTACGAGTAAAACATACAACATTTCACTCGTCAGTGTTTCCCTTGTGCACTAAAACTCGTGCTTTTCGCATACCCAGTGTTGTAAACGTTGTATAATCATGTTGTAATACTTTGGTAGCCGTTTAGCAACGTGTGCATTGTTTCATGATTGGCCGCACGCTGTTTTCTTTTGTTTTTTGTTGTTTTTCTCTCTATGTGGTTTGCTTATTTTATGTAAACCTGAAACTGATGTAATTTTGATGCATTTTCTTTTTATTTATTGAAGTTTTGAAAATCGACGTCAAATTGTTTTTTCATGTTTTGTGCTCTGCTGATTCTGTAATGCCAAGTGAAAAGGGGTAGGAGCCTCGTCAAGCTGCTAATATAGCAGCTTTTTGCTCCTATCCTTGCGTTTTCTTTTTCGCAACTCTGTGAAGAAAATGCTCAATAAAACTGAAACTGAAACTGAAACTGAAACAGTCGTCTTATTGAGCAACCTGCACCTCCTTTAACTTCTGAAAAGTTATTCGTAGTTCTTTTCGGTGTAAATACCGTCATGCCACTGAACCATCTGAAATTCACTTCACGTAATCACCGCAGGCAATGAAAAGATGTTTTTGTAAACAGATGTGTGTCAATTCAAGGTGTTACGGGGTTTTCTTGGTGAAGATGTTCCCTAGTACACTGATCTATATTGAGCAGAAATGCGAAAACGTACTTAAGCAATATCGAAGATGTATTGTTTCCAAACAGCAATAAATGACGTGCGACAGACTGTTTCATCCAGCAAAGTTTTCAGCCATTCACTGCCAGAAGATCAGGCCAACACAAACTTCGTATCAAAATTTAAAATACGCGAATAAATGTTCATAAATGTCTGTGCCCCCTCTCATGATAATTATAATACCCGGCCAACTGACAGCAAGCATGCTGGCGTGTACATTTGTTAACATGTTCATGTAAAAGAGTGATTGTGCTTGAATGGCACGACTGGAAGACAGTTGTTCTGATCTATCCGATGATGCAACGTAATATCCCTTCCAGTTTTTTACATATAGTGAACATTGACGGCAGACGTGAAAACAATGAGGCATAAATGCTCAAACAGCGCCAACCTAAAACTTGAAGCTCATCAACGGGAGCGGAAAGTTTAGAAACAACCGCCAATATTTTCTTCGGCAGCATCCAGAATCTCAGTAAACAACGATTGTCCTTGATTACTGAATCTCAATTCGTTTTTAATGGACGAAAAAGTGCAGCAATTATTTACGTAAACACTGAACTAATGGCCGATCTGCTAAACATATTTTCTTATATAACTGAAATACAAAAGTAAAGTTGTCGATCTAGAGGAGAAATGTTACTTGAAAATGAATAACTTTCCATGGCATGTTTTTATATATTCGCACATTTTTCCACGTACACAAAGCGGCAGTCAGCTGCCATGTAAAAAAAAAAACTGTTCGAGGTGTGTAGCGAGACAAAGACATATGAGCATCTACTTGACAGCTCTGTTGAGAGAAGCTAGCAAGTTTCGTACGGTATGACCAACGGTCATGGTGATTTACCGCGAGATACCAAGCATCAACTTGGAATTTGCGTTGCATTGCACATGTAAAGCACGATTGCGAACACAACGTTTACGCCCTTGCATTTTTGCAGCAGCAACATCGTACTTATATGCGATCTGCTGCGGCTGTGTTAACAAGTCCTCTGTGGAACAAGTCTTGCGAGCTGCTGACTTTTCGTGCTCAGAATGAAGCGTGCGGTAAGTGAGACATCTTTGTGAAATACATGTGTAAATGTGGGGATAGACGTTTTTGAAACAAAATGTTATGCGGGGTCTTTTGCGAGATTTAAGCTCATACAGATCAAGCTGAATTTGTTTCGCCCAAGCGACACTTTTGCGAACCATGGGGACAGATGTATAGTTATCCGTCATATTCTCGGTGTACTAAATAGAAAATATAACCTCCAAGTTTAGAGGATAGAGCTTAATGAATAGGTTTGGTGCTTTTGTTTGCATTCATTTCAACTGTAGTTATATTGAGCGTACCGCTGAGCTCCAAACCAAAGCTTTCCTATTTAGCTTAAGACAAAATGACGTTCTAGCGATCAGAATTTTACGGATATTTCTGCCGACGACTCAGAAGAGTGCATACAAGTGTAGGATTCTTTTCACATATTTTAGTTGCTACTGGATATAACAGAGATGCGAAGCCGTCTCCTCTCAGTGACAGATCAATTATTCTGTATTTGTTGTCTTTAATTGCTATGTAACGTTCAGTGCTGGGAGCTGCATCTGAACAACAGTTCTTTAAGGAAAGAGAACATGCTACATGTGAAATACTACACATTTATGCATTATGCGGCAGATAGCGAGTATAATAAATACGCAATGGGCTACATAGTTTCATTTGCGTGCTTACTTTCTATGTTGTGTGCAGCCAGTTTTATATCTATACATCACGCAGGCATAAGCTCGTCAATGTGTACCTTTGGTTCCGTAAACAAACGGGTAGCCCGCATCTCGCAGTGTAGTAAAGGAGTACATTTATGCAAGCAAAAACCCAAAAGGAATCTATATACTTAGGAAGCAATGTTCCCAAAAGAAAAATACACTGAAGTGCGAACGACCGGCATTTCTAAATTATGAGTGCCAGCTGAGAATATCACAAAAGTGTAATGGCTATATTTTTGTGTACTCATATAAGCGACCTAAGTTAAATGACCTGAGAAGCAAACCTAGAAGGTCAGGTGACTACACAGCCTTTAATGCGGGAAGCAACCCGTCACTGATAATAGAGAAATTAATATGGGTTTCATGTTGAAACAGCAATAGGAAAATAGAACTACAGTTTTATAGCTAGAAGTTGATGATTTTGTTGTAAACAAACAGACAAACGATCTATTCAATTATTGGAAGTGTGGCACGAGAGAATGGAAACATACCAGTGAAAGGAAGAATGCTACCAGCTGAGATTATTACAAGGAATTGTATCTGCTGGCATACGAAAGGCTTTGCTAATGTCGAAAATGGTATCTGGAGAATATTGTAATTTATGTTCGTACTCACCCAAATCAAGATCTTGTTGCTGCAGAGGACTTCCCGTTGGCTTTCTCTACCGCTTTCTTGTCTGCGAGTGCTTATATGTAGCAGTCGAAATTGGACTCACGCTTTCATTTTTGCAGGTGGCTATGATTGTGATCACTCTTATTCTTGGCTTGGCGCTCGGCCACGGTCATCATGGCAAGAAAGCTAGCCATGTGGTGCTGGTTCGCCGTCCCGTTTACCAGCAGGCGCCTTGCTATGATCATTACGGCCATGGCGCACAACACGGTGGCTTTCTCAAGAAACACGGCCATCATGGAGGACATGGCCACCATGGAGGACATGGCCACCATGGAGCACAGCACTACGTGCCATACGCATACTAAGCAGACACGCAGCGCATCGTCCGCGCGCCTCCGCTTGACATGTGCAATGGAGAGTCAAGCGCGCATGACAAATAAAATTCAGCTTGCAAGCAGTCACATCACGTGTGTTTAGAGCTATGTCGTGATATTTCGCTCAGCATAACTGCAGCGGGATGTTAAGGATGGATAGAAGTGCGAACCAAAGGAGAAGTGCAGTTAGGAGGCGGAAATGTTGTAGGCCCGTGTACTCAGATTTGGGTGCACGTTAAAGAACCCCAGGTGGTCTAAATTTCCGGAGCCCTCCACTACGGCGTCTCTCATAATCATATGGTGGTTTTGGGACGTTAAACTCCAAAAATCAATCAATCAAAAAAGTGCAGTTAGAAAGCGTACACAGGACGTAATATCTACGTTAACTCACTAGTATCAAAGCTAACCTTCGCTCACGTGTTACGCTGAGCCAGCGATTCAGTCACAACTACACCTTCGTATATGGTGGCAGTCTAAAATTTGACCGGCCGGGATGATGGCTTATTTTTTGCTGTTTTGTTTTACTGAGTACGCTATAGTGCTCGTCAATTCCTCTGTATCCTTACGGAGACAAAATACAAAAACCATATTGCCCAAAGCTCGGAGGGCACTTAAAAGAAAGAAACAAAAATAACTCACTGTAGACACTAATCATCACAAGACTCTCCTTCTTCCCTTCATTCATTTGCTATGTCATCAGAATTTAGTTATGTTCGATGCTTAACATAAGGCATGCCCCGTATTGTCATAATCTTCTTAGTAATACGGGTGTTTAGTTTGCCCCAGAAAACAACAAAAACATTGTTTAAAAAATTACTTGTCTTCAAGTGGTACCAGAAATAATTTCTTTTATCTCCACTACTTAGTTCCAGTTAGAAATGCTGCGTACCCATATAGGCAAAAAAGGGTTGATAAGGCACTTTCAAGTGACCCTACACACAAATAGCGGTAATGGGCATATGTACGTTCTCAATCTGCAAACTAAAGACGATTTGTTACCATTTACTAAAGCTCCGTGCATATGAGAAGGCAGCATACATTAAAGCCAGTTATACTACTACAGACTGAAGATGCAAGTCGAGCGGCGTTGCCGCGGGAATGTTGTGTACTTCCCTTTCCCCTTTTAACAAAAGCCGCCACTGCACACCAGCTGCGAACAGTAAATACTAGCTGACAGGAGTGCTGAACATCCTTTCTACATCAACGAACACTGCTACACGGCCCTTCAAGCATGCCAGAGATGCAACGTCCAATGTTCGTGACGGAACGCGGTTAACAGAGACGACGTAAACACCGCGGAAATTGCTACTTGTTGTGAAATCGGTTCTAGCTTCCAAACAAGTATTCGCAATATCTATATAAGCCCTATCTTAATATCGACTTCTAGTCAAAGCATACGGGACAGCGAGACGATTTGGCCGCGAACAATTTTTATTTTCAAGATGATAGAGACGGTGAGTTTTAAATCATACTCTGAGCTATGGCACGCTTTGGCTGACCGAAAAGTTGGCTTGAGTTCATATCTAAAAGCATAACTATCAAAATTTCCAGAAGTGAAAACCACACTTGAAGTGTGCCCTTACTTGAAGAAATCTTTACCAGCTTTCTCGATGTGCAGGTACTACGCGATAGTAATATATTGGGGCTATGCTGACAGTAAGGAGGACAAATAGTTTTCTAAGGTGCAATAAGTATGCTGCGTCGTGTGCACCATACTTATTACTTGTAACTGTGATGATGAATTATCTATAACTTTTTTTCATCATTCGTTTTTCTCTTCATATGGGTAGTTTGAGTTGAATTCGATTTTCATTTGATCATGAGGTCACGTTAATAATATATGTGTTATTTCAGATATTCTCGCGAAATACAGAAAAAGAATAGTTACTTTGTAATGGCTTAATTTTACGTAGCAGACTGCAACACCTATTTAATTCCTTAGGCTATCTTAAACATGTCGGTCCCGAATATTGCAATGGTGTCATAATGGTTTCTAAAATTTGCACCGGCATCTTTTCTGTTCAGTATTGAAAAGATAATACATCAAGCAATGAGTGTGTCGAAATTTCAAATGGCTTGTATCGCAGACTCTACTACTCTTGGTGGCGTCCGCCCTGACTACCGCAGCCCTCTGTTCACCGTATGGTGGGAGCTACGGTAGCGATTATGGCGGTGGGTACGGTAGCTATGGTGGCAGTGGCCATAGCAGCGGCTACGGCAGTGGTTACGGCAGTGGTTACGGCAGTGGCTATGGCAGTGGCTATGGTAGTGCCTATGGCAGTGGCTACGGCAGTGGCTACAGTAGTGGCTATGGTGGAAGCCATGGTGGTGGCCACGAGCACGACAGCGGCTATGGACATCATTGCGAGCACAATTCTATGTATAGTATGGGGCACAGTTCGTACGAGACACCCAGCTACAGAAGCTATGGCAGCTCATCGCATGGAAGCCACTACGCTCCTTCGTATGGCGGCGATGACTCATACTAGCAGTGTAATGGCGAACCACCGAATACCTGCTCATTTCGTGGAAATAAATGCTGCCCTCAATCGGTTAGGTTTATTCACTCTTGAAATAAACCACAAAGCAGCTAAGGTGTCTTGCGTTCTGGTGCGAACTATGTTTTAAGAAGTACCATACCTAATAAAGGCCCTGATTTGTTGTGCACAGTCTCATTCATGCCTTTCTCACACGCCCTATTTTCTGTTCGGAGGGTCCAACAATTAGTATGAGGGCTCTTAGGCCATGGAAGAAAGAACATCAAGATGAAGCGTGACGAGATCTGATTCAAGCCTGGAAAAGGTAACGAGGAAGGTTTTGTGACTGGTTATCTCGACCATCACAGTGCGTGAACTTCCATTACGATTCCTCTAAGTGGACGGCCCGTTCTAGCATCTCACCATTTCTGGATAAGGCTTGATAAGAACGGTCACTATTGCTGCCGGTCCAGTCGTTCTGAAGCTCCATCTAATCAGTGTGTGCTGGAATATATAATCTATTTAGCGGACTCTTGCCAAATAGCTCACTAGGTGGCTATGCCATGTGCGACTGTCCGACATCAAATGCACCATTTTTTTCGGTATGTAGGCGGTATAAGTAGATGTTACAGAAGGCGAGAAATATTGCACAGACATTTCGCAGGAAGAGTAAGAATACACAAAGCAGTGAGCAGAGCACACCGACAAGTTATGGTAAGATAGACGCACTGGGATACAAGCACATTCATCTGATTTCATTGCGGCGTACGTAAAAGGGAAGCGGAGGGGAGACCAGCCCCTCCCCCTACCCCCTAGCGCCATGTCTGCCCCATACCCGTACTCAGTCGGACGTGCCCCCTTCATGGTTCAAAGTGCGTTGTTCCTGCCATGCAGGTTCTTTGGCAGTTGTGACTGACGAGAAATCCTGATAATGTATGTCAAGAACTCTGTGCTTTTCCCAACCTTTACCCCTGGGAAGTCCGAAACCGCGGGCCGGGCATCGTGTCTGAGCGGCACATCATCGCTCAAAGGGCCAGTCAACAGGCTCCGAAACTCGCAAGGAAAGCTTGCGCATCTTTCGAACGCCTGACCAACCTTCTTCCTCAACGCAGTGATGTCAACTCGGCGATCGGTCACACTGACTTCATTACTCTTTGTTGAGACCTGGTTTAGACCAATCGACGAGCTGCGTGCTGCGTCACGTCGTCGATCGCCGAGTTGACGTCACTGCGCGTTGAAGGAGGTTAGTCACGCGCAGGAAAAATGCACGAGCTTTTCCTGCGCGTTTCAGAGCCTGTTGAGTGGCCGTATATTTGTGTAAATTTTCAGCCATCGTGAAGCTTAGTTCCTTTCGGACAAAATCAATGCAATGTAGCTGGGGCTTTTGGAATGTTGACCCCCGCTCACTTGGACAACTGAGCGCACACGTATGATCCCGTCTCTTTCTTAAGTCAGTAGTAGCGATGATGATGACGAGATTGCGAATGCCAATTGCGTGACGTCACGATTTCCTGGATTTTTTTTCTTCGGACTTCCTCTGCGCGGTATGCCTCTACCATGAAAACGGCTACTCAATGAAAAGTCTCGTCTAGCGGTGATGCTTGAGTACACACCTTCAACTGACTTGAATTTGCGCGCTACCTCGGAGAAAGGTTGCACGCATACTCTTCCTGCCATCTGTCGACCATATTACCAGCTTGAACTGCAGTCACTCTGAGTTTGCACAGAACGTGGCGCATGAAGTGCTTGCGCGGTAAGGCCCCTGTATTTTTCAAAAATACAGGGGCCTTATTGCGCGGCCGGGAGCCTTCGCGCCTAAACGGAGGGGGCGCGCACGTGAGGGCGTAGGCGTACCAGCCGGGAGGGGGGCAAGGGGGGCGCAGGACCCCCCCCCCCCCCCACTGAGAAAAGATAGGGCGGGGGCTGAGCCGCCCCCCACTTTTGACAGTGGTCACTCTTGGCTGCACGCTGTGGAAACGAACAAGGAAGGTGTAGTTTTCCATTACAACAGTAAATACTCAATTATATTCCTATGGCAGAATGAAATTGTGAAATTGTTAAGAGGCTATGTTACAACATAGTGAAATTTTGCCGACATTGCAGCTTTGAGGAGTTTCCATATATATATATATATATATATATATATATATATATATATATATATATATATATATATATATATATATATATATATATATATATATATATATATATATATATATATATATATATATATATATATATATATCCCAGCTGACGGTATGCTTGCCCCCCACTTGCGAAAGAGTTGGTACGCCACTGCTTGAGGGCTCCTGGTGCGCGAACTTTTCGCCCGACTGCTTAAAGATACTCTCGCATAAAAGCCTTGTCTCAAACTAAATGCACCGAAACAAACTAAGCACACGATTGATTTAAGTATGCTTTCAGTTTTAGTGGATCAGTGCAGTATAATGGTGCGAAAAAATAAAGCAGTGCTATGCCGGATGTAATAGTTTGTATTTTCCTCAAGTTTTTTTTTTGTGATCACTAAATGTGTTCCTTTCTTGTTTTTCTGACTAGTAATGTTTTATTTTGTGAAACTACTTTGTTTTTCCCATACTCACGTTCCTTTCCTATAGTGCATGGCAGCAAACCTAAAGTGTGCCTTGTCAACCTCATTGCTCTTCCTCGCCTCTCAATCTCTCTACTTTTCTCTTTTGATCATATGTTGGGTGAATCCGTGTATTCGGGTACTTTGCATATTTTCTTCGCTTATACAACGCACTATTTAAGCTCCATATGTATTTCATGGTGACATTCTGAAGACTACTTCATTTGTCCAACACTCTTAATAATAATAATAATAATAATAATAATAATAATAATAATAATAATAATAATAATAATAATAATAATAATAATAATAATAATAAGTGAACTTCACAACTGTCAGAGGTAATAGCTCTACTTGAAGACGTTCTCTCAAATGGAAATGGCTTTAAGGTCCTGCTCCTCGCGAATTATGTGTTTTATAAGCATTGCACTTTAAATGTAAAATGTGATGAGACTGCTGCTGTTTATGCAAGCATTTGACAGTTTTAAGCAATTGTGGTCGTCTTGCAAATTTGAGACACCAGCTAACGGTATCTATCTATCTATCTATCTATCTATCTATCTATCTATCTATCTATCTATCTATCTATCTATCTATCTATCTATCTATCTATCTATCTATCTATCTATCTATCTATCTATCTATCTATCTATCTATCTATCTATCTATGTCTTGTTATTCTCGTTTTGTCTTGGTGCTGTTGCTCTCAAAGTTGTGCGCTGTTATGCCAGCGAGTCCTCGTCAAACGTCCGTGCCTCTGAAAAAGGCAATCTGGGTCAAGGCCAGCCCGCAGTCCGCCTGACGCGAACTACTCAACGGCGTAAACACGCGCGGCGCCTCTCTGGCCCACGTGCAGTGAGTCAGCAGCGCACGTGACAGCGAGCCGGCGTCTTCGTGTCTGGGGGTCTGACGTGGCCCAGCGGCGACCCCATTGGAGGAATCTGCCCTGACGACCAGCGGCGCTTCTGATTGGACATTTTGGTTGGACCCGGTGCAAATAAAAGAAGCCCTGCGGCGCGTCGCGATCGGCGGTCCTATGAGAGAGGAGTCCCCATGTCGGAGAGCCGACATGTGTGTGAGTCGGCGGTCTTAGGCGAAAAGCTGACCTATGTGTTAGAGAGGAGAGCTCGGCTCTTCGAGTCTCTGTCGGCCCCAGTGCCGAAATTGTAACGCCTCTGTATATATGCTGTACATAAACCTTGTTTAACTCACCGTCGTCTCGTCCGCTCGTCTTATCAGCTCTGCGCAGAAGCAGTCGCGAGCTGAGAAACATACGCTACCAAACGGCTGGTGACCTTCCCGGCGGAGTTGAAAGCAGTGGCGCCTTCGGGACCGTGTTGGCGTCGCCGTCTTTCGCAACAGTGGAGGTCAGCGGTGGGATTTCGGAGGTGGCTTCGCAACAGTGGTTGGCAGCTGCGGGATCGGCCGGCGTCAGCGACATCGATGCGGTGAGTGCCTGATGTTTTCCCCTCAGTTCACCAGACTACTCTAGCTCAGGTTGTAGTAGTTTAGAGAAGGGCTGTGTGAAGCATTGAAGTGAGCTTTGATCGTTTCAAGCCAAGTCGAAGCGCTTTGAAACCAATGTTAATGCAGAGGGGGTAAACACGGGAGTGTGAAAAATTGCTTGCGCGTCTTGCTAGTAGGCTTATAGTGGGTACGGCAAGTAGATTCTTAACAGGGGCAAACAGCAAGAGGCTACTGTGAACGATGGAGAACCTTAAAGTGAAGGAACTCATCGAAATTTGTGAGGAACTCGGCATTACTTTGGGCCGTGCGAAACGAAAGCAAGCGATCCTTGAGATCATGAAGGATGAGGGAGTGTCGGCGGAGGAAGTCGATGAGGCCTGGGTGGATATCAAAGCACGCCGTGAGGAGACTGAAAGGCGAGAAGAAGAAGCTCGCGAACGTGAAGAAGTTGAAAGGCGCGAACGTCGCGAGCGCGAGGAGGCCGAGAGACAAGAGCGCCTAGAGTTGAAACGACTAGAATTGGCAATCCTACAGTGTTCGCAGGCGCCTAGCGTAGCTTCTCCGACGACTCAGGTCAGCGGTTTTAGAATTCGGGACCAACTGCCACCGTTCGTAGTAGGCGAGGACATGGCGAAGTATCTCGTCAAGTTTGAGCACGTCTGTGAGCGAAACGCTTTGGAGCGGTCTCTTTGGGCGCGGAACCTGCTAGCTCTTCTTCCCGGCGAAGTGTCCGACGCGATAACTTGCTTGTCGAGGGAAGCGTTTGAGAGCTATGACGAGGTTAAGGAAGTGCTCTTGAGACGTTATAAGTTGTCACCCGAGGCTTTCAGGCAAAGGTTCCGGTATGCTAAAAAGGGGAATGAGTCACACGTTGACTTCGCGTTTCGTCTTAAAGCCGATTTGATTGAATGGCTCAAGGGCGAAGGTGTTTATGACGACCGCGATAAAGTGGTGGAATGCGTTGCATTGGAGCAATTCTACCGCTGCATCGAGGAGGATGTCAAACTTTGGCTGCAGGACAAACTTGGTGAAGTACAGCTAAACAAGGCAGCAGAGTTAGCTGAGGAGTATTATACTCGCCGAAAGTTGCATAGCAGGGCAGTGCGCGTTGAAAAGGATGAAAGAAAAGAGGGCTTTTGAAAGAAACCTGATCAACGGAAACCCGCTCCGCACCGTAATTTCAAAAAAGACCCGTCTCTTACGAAGGACACTGTAGAGGAAGGGAAAACAGAAGCGGAAAAATCGAGTGAGGTTTTTAAACAACGCACTGATACCACACGGGCGTTTGAATCACGGAAGCCACTAATCTGCTACAACTGCAAAAAGGAAGGGCACATCGCGATAAACTGTAAGCAAAAGTTTGCTTTTGCAACGATCCGAGAATCAGAAAAAAACATTCGGTTGTTGGAGCCGTATCTCCAAGAAATTAGGGTCAATGAGAAAACGTGCCGAGCACTTAGAGACTCAGCGGCAACCATGGACGTTGTCCATCCTTCATTGGTGTCTCCGGATGACTTCACAGGAGAATGCGCGGGGATCAGGCAAGTCGCCGAGGAGCAGAGTGTTCGCTTACCAATCGCCACGGTTGTCATTGAAGGCCCGTTCGGTGAGCTTCGCACCGAAGCGGCCGTGTCTGCTGCGCTAAACGATCGTTTTCCTTATCTATTCTCCAACAACTCAGAGCAGCTTCTCAAAGAGCAGGGCAAATCGTTCTTCCCCAACTTTGCGTGCATGGCCCTCACGCGATCGCAAGCGCGGAAGCTATCGCGGCAGCTTGATCTGGTTCAATGCGGTGAACTCTCAAGTGACCTTGTCGGCGGGACGACGGAACCCCAGAAAGAAAATTTTCCGCGGGAGTCATGGGAGCAGTCACGCGAGCGGCGCGTCGCCGAACCGACCGGCGCGGTTTCCGTAGAAAGGGGAGACGACATGGCGCCATTGAGTCAGAGCGAGAGGGTTGCAACGCTCTCGCCTGTAGCGGAAAGTTGGAGCGAGCTGCCGAGAGTTGATCGAGAGACGCTCATTCGAGAGCAGCGTGAGGACCTCTCGATTGAAGCGCTAGTGGAAAGCCACAAAAACGCGGCACAAGTGCTGTCGAAGGAGCACTGCGAGAAATCGGTGAAGAAGCGTGCTTTTGAAGTTGATAATCAGGTAATGCTGCTGCAGCCGTCCAAAAGGAACGAGCTTGAGGTTGATTGGGAAGGGCCCGCAAAAGTAGTATCGAAGCTTTCTGATGCCAATTGTGAAGAGAAATTAGGAAGGCGGTCGAACAAAATTTATCACCGTAACTTGAAAGCAGTCGTAAATTTACTTTTAAGTGCTTCAGAGGAAGAGGAAGCAGAAAATTTTAGTTCTAGTGAGGTAATCGAAAGGAAATCGGAGGTAATCTTGGAGTCGTTAAACCTAGAGCCTAGGTTAAATGAAGTCCGGAAGGAGGACCTGAGAAAGATTGTTTCCGAGTTTGAAGACGTGTTTTCGGACCGCCCCGGAAACACGAGGGTGATCGAACACGATATCGAGCTAAGCGGTGAGGAGTCAATCCGTAGCAAGCCGTATCGTTGGTCCCCTGTGCAACGTCGAAAGTGTGAGCCGCTCTTGGTGCCGCATAGGTATCGTCGACTAAAAGTGGCCGGTTACTGAAGTGGAGCATGTTGCTCCACAGCGCAACTTTGACGTTCGCTATCAAAAAAAAAAAGGAAAGCTAAACGCTAATGCAGGTGCCTTGAGCAGTGCGTTCTGGCTAGTACCTTCTCAACCTTTCGGTTTCTCGCTGGCGATTCGGGGCAAAATTTTGACCTCATCACGACCTGGGCTGAGCGCTCTCGTTCAGAGTGATCTCAAGGGGCCAACTTTATGTGGTATTCTAATTCGTTGCATTGTTGTAAGTGTGAAAAATTCAAGTTCTTACTTTAAGAGTCTTGTGTCCCACATGTGCCTCTTGATGTAGAGGGAACAAAATTCCGATAGACACGTAGATAGGTATATGTTGTACTATACTTTGTCTGGTGTTCTGTCGGGTGACCGAGGGCACTTGCTTGTGTCGTGTGTTGTCTGTTGTCGATCCGTTCTTAGCAAGTTGCAGAACCATCGTCAAGTGCTGAAACCGAAGATAGTCAGAAGAGACGAGCGAAGTTGGCCAGCAAGTTGTGGCGACAAGCCATTGGAGCTGGGATCCGTCGTCAAAAATGGGATGTGTTTCCGGAACAGTCTGGAGCTGTATTCTCCCCATGGCCCTGGAGGCGAACCTGGAGGGACCTGGCGAACGAGCGCACCTGACATCCGAGCCCCGTGGAAGCAGCTCGTCTTTCCGGTGCATTGTCTGGCGGCGGGGGTGCTGTTATGCCAGCGAGTCCTCGTCAAACGTCCGTGCCTCTGAAAAAGGCAATCTGGGTCAAGGCCAGCCCGCAGTCCGCCTGACGCGAACAACTCAACGGCGTAAACACGCGCGGCGCCTCTCTGGCCCACGTGCAGTGAGTCAGCAGCGCACGTGACAGCGAGCCGGCGTCTTCGTGTCGGGGGGTCTGACGTGGCCCAGCGGCGACCCCATTGGAGGAATCTGCCCTGACGACCAGCGGCGCTTCTGATTGGACATTTTGGTTGGACCCGGTGCAAATAAAAGAAGCCCTGCGGCGCATCGCGATCGGCGGTCCTATGAGAGAGGAGTCCCCATGTCGGAGAGCCGACATGTGTGTGAGTCGGCGGTCTTAGGCGAAAAGCTGACCTATGTGTTAGAGAGGAGAGCTCGGCTCTTCGAGTCTCTGTCGGCCCCAGTGCCGAAATTGTAACGCCTCTGTATATATGCTGTACATAAACCTTGTTTAACTCACCGTCGTCTCGTCCGCTCGTCTTATCAGCTCTGCGCAGAAGCAGTCGCGAGCTGAGAAACATACGCTACCAAACGGCTGGTGACCTTCCCGGCGGAGTTGAAAGCAGTGGCGCCTTCGGGACCGTGTTGGCGTCGCCGTCTTTCGCAACAGTGGAGGTCAGCGGTGGGATTTCGGAGGTGGCTTCGCAACAGCGCATATCTTGATGCCTCAAAATTTGTATTGGAGGGCATTAGCGCATGGTGAAAACAATGAACTTGTCAATAGAGGGACATACTTGTCAGTTAAGTCATGAAACCCTTTTCTTCAGTCACGCGTGTAATGTAGCCATATACCACAGCCGATGAAAGCGGGCATGAGCTACAGGCTATTCACAGTTTGTATCAATCTAGGAACGGCAATAACACACTTTTAGAAATGTTCACGCCATCGCGTTATAGAGCTTGCCACAGAAAATGTGGGGCAGGTGTTCGCAACGTTGTCGGCAGAGAAATATAAGAGGGACAAAAATATTGAAAAGCCCAGTTAAAACCGCAATAAAGGACTGTAATTCTGCATGGCAGTGACGTAATTAATCCAGAGAGCTACGCCAGTGCTTAAAACTGCTCACGAAAATGGACCAATTCTAATTGTGCTGTCATATCGCGGTAACGTCTTCAGTGGTTGCAGTGTTCCCTATCGGCGTTTGTAACACATATTAAGCCCGATTACACACAACTATATCGTTAATCATTGCTCAGCTATAAAGAATGTGGCAGAAATCACCGCGTATAATGTGCGGATCATCGCGCCGCAGCGTACCGCACATTTCCTTAAAGCTAAGGACTCTCAAAGGAAAATAAAAGGTACTCCTGGGTAGCTTTATGAAACAAAGGAACGTTTTCGGTGGGACGGCAAAATTTTGCCGATTTTCAGGTTCAGGATAAAAGGAACAAATGGACTAGAGCAGAATATGTAATGCTTTTGGAAGATAACTGGATGTGTATGAGAAATGAACATATTCTGAACTAACAGAATGGCTGCCCGGAAATGGGTAAGTGAACTTTGCAGAACACAGTTTTTTGGTGTGATTGAAACGAGAAATGTAACAGAAGTCATATCTAACTAGCTTTCGCAATACAGGCTTCCGTGCAAATGAATTAAAGCAGCCTCAGTGACAGTTAGATAAAGTAAACGATGATACTGACAAAGACAACGACGACGACGACGACGACGAAACGTACAAACGACACTTCGCAGAGACTACGTGCCATTTATTGCACTCAAGTATGACGACCCCACGGGCTTGCTTCAGACAACTTGCTTAGTATGGCTCTCGCAAGAGGTACTTGGCGTCATTGCGTGACGACTCCATGACCACGTAGCCTCTTCGGTAGCGCATGCCGTCCGCAAGGCGAACGCACTCGTCGTACGCCTTCAGAAGGCTCGGGAGGTCCATCAGAGAGTGCCTTTCTGAAATATAAATGCAAATATGTACGACTTATGGTTGGTCATGTAATACTCACACTAGCTGATACCCCATGAACATTCTATCATGTATAAAAAAACCCTGATAATGTCCAAGAACTATACGCTTCGAGTCCCCGTCCTCGTCGGACCAGTTAATATTCACTATAGCCAAAGAGTGTTATAAAGGAATAAAATAGTTGTGCCGTTCTGAGGAACATGCACAGACATAATTTCGTAAATAACTCCGACACTCAACTTGGATTGTTATGTGCATTCCAATGTTTTCGAACAAACAGGGGTTAAGGATCTCGTAGTTGAAATCAAGAAGAAGAAATGGACATGGGCCGGACACGTAGCACGTAGGCAGGATAACCGCTGGTCATTAAGGGTAACTGACTGAACTCACAGAGAAGGCAAATGCACGAAGGGGAGGTAGAAGGTTAGGTGGTCCGATGAGTATAAAAATGTTGGCAGGTATGACATGGCAACGGAAAGCACAAGACCAGGTTCATTGGCGGATGATGGGAGAGGCCTTTGCCCTGCAGTGGGAGTAGTCAGGTTGATGAACATGACCTTCTGAAGATAGGACGGCTCACTGCTCTCCCATAGTGAGCATGATGTACTCGAAATCTATAAATGATCTGAGCAAGTATTGCTATCGTAGCATTGAACTAGCCTGCGATACAGTAGTGAAGCAGGTCGGCGCTTCATAAGGTCCCTCTCACATTCTGTGTCAGTGTTATTGAACTGCTTTCAAAGAAAGAAGCGCTATTGTTGCGTTTTCAGTCTTAAGACAACATGACCTAACATCTGTCAAGGCCACATAAACGATGCCCACAGATTCCCCCCCCCCCCCAAAAAAAAGTGCGTTCGTGCCTCAGTCAGAACGTTCATCTAGTGGAGCAGGCGACAACCTACGATGAAGATGTTCATAGTTCATCCAGTTCATAGTCGACAAACCACATTGCTCACTGCTGTTGTATATGGCATAAGAACGTTATGTCAACGATGAGGATAGTCTTGACAGCATCACGAAAAACTCGCTCACCTACACGCAATCTAGTTCTCATATGTCCCACTCTTTTGATGAGTTCTGATTGACCATGCATGTGCGTGACTCCGAACATTGAGAAACATTAACGCTTTTACAGCGACAGCTTTTTATGAGATCCGAACACGGGTCGCACGCGGCCTCTTAGTTGCCCGCCGCCACCCCTTCCGCCACCGCCGATGTCCGTAACCAGTATCGCAAGAAATGAACAAGCACTAATGATTAAACACACCAAGAACACATTAGGATTTGAACCCGTGTACACTACGTGCTAGCCAACTATTCTACCACTCAGCCACGCCTGTGCTTTGAAATAGCTTTTATTCTGACCTTATAGGAAGGCTTGATGTCGGTAAACGGATCGCGTTGATGAGAAATAAAGCGTTCTATACCAACAAAGGAACAACCAGGCGTCGCACAATGCGAATTGCGCAACGAGTGGGTCGTACAACGCTCCAACGTTTTTAGAAAACTTGTTCTTGATCACCTATTAACTGTAACGCGTACCCACTTCAGGCATAATTCTTCGTCGTCGTCAGCCGCTGCACAAAGAATTGCAAAAAAAAAAAATTCCTAGCAAGCTGATATTATGCTTCTCTGAAGAACGACGAAGGATAGCAGAGTAAATGCTTGGCACAGTACACAAAAATTATGTTTTATGGCGAAGTGGGTATCAAGTGTGCTTGTAGCAGTTACCTGAAAAGAGTTTTAAAAAAGCTCCGAAAGGCCGCTTTTCTAGCTTTCGCTGTGACTGTGTTGCACGTTCCGCGCAGGCCTAGAATTATTTTTCGTGTTCCACGATTCTCCGAAGACAGTATGTTTTACGCCAGAGAGAGTTTAAAGATGGTGATATCAATGGCAAGTCAAGGCTTCCATAACAGGGTAATATGACGTTTTCTTCTCCTAGAACATACTACTTAAGCGGTATTAGCGGAAGATACTGGGAAATATTTCCTCTTCAGGCAATGTAAAGAATGGTTATCATGACAGTTATGAATCAAATCCTCCGAAAACTGAGATTGTGTTGATATTGGTAAGTCTTCAAGAAAGCGAAAGGTACGTTTCTTGTGGAGTAATAAAGACTAGGCGCCATAAACAACAATAACAAATAATGATATTCCCACTCCTACTTGGGCCCAAGTAGGGCCTGCAGTATTTGTATATAAATATAAATAAACTTACCTTGGCCTTCTACTCGAACAAAGCTGTACGCCGGGTTCCTTCCACACTCGGCCACACGCTTTGCAGCCTCTTGCAAAACGTTCTGCACACCATCGGCGGTGGCTAGTCCCAATAGGAGGCAACAGTACCAGTGAGCAGTGTCCATCGCGCTGCCCACAGACTGACCAAAGTGAGCCGGCTAGCGGCACTTCCAACCAATATATGGGTTCTAGACTCGCGTTCTAACACGCGCAAGGTAACCGCAGCAAAATGCAATTTGAGAGCGGTGTTTTGCGGGGCGAAAAGTGAACTCCCGGAATGCCCCAAGGGCTTCACTGACCTATCACTTGATTAAACTTGATTGCTTCCGCGTTTCCCACTCATTTGACGAAGCCTTCCATGGGACACAGGCTGTTGGCGCTTTTTGCGCCTTGTTAAGCGGTCGAACTTTACAGGTTCGGCTGCTTTGTGCCGTTATGTCACAGCCAGCCAAAAATGAAGTACACAAGTCGATCCATGATTTGACGCAGCGCGGACGAAGACGAGAATAAAATTGCCGAACTGTGATAATTATCAAACGTGCCACGCTCGAAATTACGAAAATGCAGGAATTCACTAGATGTCATAGAACTTGCGACGCATTTATGTTTATTAAGAGTATATGAGAAACAGAGGCCAGCCAAGTGCGTCCAGAATTTATGATCCTTTAGTCACCCCGTTGAACATAAATAGCCTATATTAACCTGTGTACTATACGGGTGAGGTTCACAAGTACGCGTTTTTTTTTTTCGTTATTCTTGTTGGGCAGACTAAAATTTGGATGGTCATGATGTGGAGCTCGATCACAACACTTATTTATTAAAGTCGAAACTATTCACCACATTGTTCTTGTGAGTTGATCGCAGAAGGCCAGCAGAAAACATACCAGAAAACTGTCCCCCTCATAGACGGGTACGTATACGAGGAGGACAGAAATGGGTAAATCCCACTCCTAGCTACCGGAAATGAAGAAGGGAACAGTTTGCCCTACAAATGACTTTGAGAAGATGGTGGCGAGCTGGAGACTTCGGGTACGTACAAAGACACATTAGTAGGGCACTGTCAAGGCTATGCCACGAGAAGACCTCGAAGATTGACAGAAGGCCCTACGCCAATGACGACCTGCCCGTAGATGTACGAAAGGCACGAACGCCTAGTTTCGATTCGAGTTTCTGCCCCAAGAGTTTGGATAACCATGTAGAGTCTGTGACTGTCTGCGGCTCAGCTCGAACTTTCATTGGTTGAGAACCTTTGAATTAACGTAGGAACAATCTAGCTTTACGTATCTAAATCCTTGCAACAACCGACTAGTAACTCAAAAGCTGCATCGCCTAGCTAAGAGCTAGAAACAAGCTAGAAGAATCCTGTTTTTTTTTCAGAATCATCCCATTTCATTGCCTCAAGCTTGGAGCGGCTTATTGCAAGTGGTGCTGAATTTTTCGCCGGTGTTGTGGGGTTAACTTTAATGTAGTACAACGGCCGTGTATGTGTGCTCAGTTGTACTTTAAAAAAAGCTAGGTAATAAAAATAATACACATGCAGTTCACCACTACGACTTGCATTGTAATCATATCATAATCTTCTCAGATGAAACCTCTCACTTTAATTACGTAACTAATAGCTTAATAAACGAAATGACAACTGGCGCTTCAATTAGTGCAACTAATGCGTAAGCATTAAAAAAAGAGGAAAAGTAGACATAAAATTTTTCATTAAAAGAGCAATTTATGGAGGTAAACGCCCTTGTACTACGTTATAGAGGACGAACACGTGCTGCGCGTTGGTGATGCGTAAGTACCACGCATTTTGGAAGCTCGAACGAGGTTGGTTGGCGTATACTAGCAGTTAGAGCCATATAGTATATTGTAAGTTATTCAGCAAAATCATAAGTATAATTCGCTGCCTGCTGCACTTTATACTGTACATGAATCAAGTAAAACATTTCCAGCATTTTTAAAGTATTTATTTTCTTATTATATTTACAACAGCAGATGACGTCTTTCTCTTTTAGCTGAAGAATACGCTGTTCATACTTCAACAGAATCTTTTCTCGGTTAACAGATGTAATTTTGAAATCCGAAATACTTAGGCTCATTGTTTATGTTCCTTTTTTTCTTGCTGAAAAATCAGTGCATAGCTATTTTTACGTGGCAAATACGTTGACTGTTTTCTTCTGTAATAGACGTCACTTCATATATTGGGATCGTTTAGTTACTTTCACATTAACCCCTGCTTTAACGGCTAAATTACGATCTCATAGAAATAATCGAGACCAAATAGCAAAATCTCACTCTGTTATTGAGGTTTGTGTGCATCCAAAGCTATAAGGATGAACGTAGTGCGCAAACATGAAACCTCTTTAAAAAATCATTTCGACATTTCGCGTTCATTCATGGCTGACTTCTTCAGACAGCGATCTCCGCCATGAGATGAACTGGGTGTTAGTGCGTGTTTCTGCAATGTATTTAACTATAACCTCGATGTACAACTACGAAAACTAGGTGGACACTAGGCAGATCCTAGTGTCTTTACACTTGACGGACCCTCGTACAATATTGGACAGTGGCTGACTTGCTCATACATTGCCTCATGCTCGTGATTTTTTAAGACTACTTCTTTCTTCTCACTCTTTTGTTTTCACTCACAACCACATGTGAAGGACAGAAAACTGGAAAATTATGATAACGTTTTGCCATTACTCGATCCCCTTCTTATGTTTTCCACAAGCTGATGAGATACAGAGCAGCAAAAAAGCGCAAACTGTCATGAACGTGTTTCTTTTTGTTATGTAAAACTAATTGAAACCAACATGAAATGAAGCCAAGGACGTTACAGTGAAAATTATTTGTGATTCTTGAGGTTTAACATAACAATTATGACCTAAACTAAAAATATAAAGGTGCCACGGGTTATGCAATGAGTGCTGCAAAAAGCGGGGCTGCTGCCGGGGCCAAGGGGCCACCTTTTCCGTCGATGATATCCTAACCGACAACTTGTAATTGTCCCTCCTTTGTTATAGCTATAATGCTCATTTTCAGTTGGTCTAAAGTAAAAAGAGATACTAAACACTTTCGAAGGCACGGTACACATACACCGAAAATTGTTCGAACTAAAACGTTCGATCTCCTTGTTTTATGCCGTTCCTTGGATGTCCTCTACAATCTTCAGTAGATGCCCACTCTTACATTTTTCTTTTGCAGCGATCCCCAGTCAAAACAACCACGTTGTGTACGAGACGCTCGACGCGTCAGGAAAGTACCTTAACGCGGCGACATTGCTGTTCAAGACGTGCTACGATGTACGCTACAACTGAAGCAAACAGCTGGACACCTGCCGGGGCTAGGGAGTAACCCTCAGAAGACCTCGACTTGACTTTGGCTGCTCACGCAATAATCACGATATCCCGAAGCTGAACCGTATCCACTGTGTGCAGAGTGCCCTCCCTACACGTAGCTGGATAAATTATGAAGCTTATTTCTTTATTGAAAGAAAGAAAAGTTACACCAATCGTTCAGCTTCTCTCTTGAATAAACAGCTACAAGCACTCATTTTTTTATTCAGTTCATAAATTGTTAGTCGTAGAGGTTGCATCACAGTGTACTGCGTTCTCGCTTTTCTTGCACGCGCTTTGCCGCAACTGGCAAAGGAGGGCGCATAAGATTACGAGAATACCATGATTTCAAAACGGTGGTGCTTCTGAATGACCAAGGCGCTGGTATAGAACATACACTCAATTTTTGTTCACGTTTCGCACATAAGCCTTGCTGTACGGCACATAACCTGTTCCAAAAAAAGCCTGTTCGCGAAGGCAGTATTGCGAAGCTTGTACTATTTTGAATCACAGAAGGTGGTAAAGAGGGCATAATACATTTCTTAGTCACTGTTTTTTTGCATGACTCTCGCTATATCGCTCACAACTACGATGTATTCTTTACTTTACTGGGTGGTCGGTTCGCAAAAACCTGTACAGAGGCCATGCTACGGGATCCAATGCTTGGGTGTTTGCATGAGGAATACAAGTCTAAGCGTATTTAACGGAGAACAATACGTAAGTACGCATCTCCCTCTCTTAGGACAAAGGAATGAAGAGAAATCGGTTGCGAAGGTATTCAAAACCAAAAGTTCACTTATACGAGGAAGATGACCCAATCAACTGATGATGCTGTCGCGGCCGTACACATACACGTTGGAGGTTTTAAAAATGCGCGTGTTTTCGAACGAAATGTCTTCTATTCTATATCTATCAATAACGATCCCAATCACGAGCAAGTCACTTTATCTCTGCACTTGAAATCGAAAAAATGTCCTTTACTCTGTCTTCTCTGTTTTGACGTCGTAGTGGCGCCACATTCTTGCGACGTGCGTTTCGTGAAAGCCAGCGGCAGTTCGTACATTTGCTGCGAAAAACAACGGAAAAAAAAACATGTTTGCTTTTTTTAGTAACAACCCTGAAAGTTTCCCTCCGTTAAACATTGCGCAGGTCACCTTATCCTTTGGATAATAGTGAGCTCAAACGTATATAGGGGAATATCTTACCGCCTGATAAGTTCGTTGTAGTACTCGAGAACTCGAAGCAGTGAAAATCCAAGCCATATTCCCAAATAGCCACCAACGTAGCCGAAGACTCGAATCAGCTAAAGAAATGTTGTAATTATGAACGAGAACAGACATGTAGTATCTTCCTCGCAAAAATCAAGGAAGTACTATTTGAAGATTTAGACGAGATAACGCTATCAATGTGCCCCAACAAAGGATTGCTTTCATCATTCTACAACACCAGTAAAAGGAAACTTACGCTCAACGTAGGTTGCTCCGTCACCAGCTCTAAGATGTCTGTGGCGAACCTAACAGTAAGCTCATACACCACTCTGAAAATGTGAAAACAGTGGCGTGATAAAGATAAATATACCAACCGATTTCTTTTACTCGGTCTCGTACTTACTCGTCAGACCCGTTAGGCTTCTGCAATAAAAGAAAATATTTGCAATCTTACAATGAGGAAAGTAGACAATCTCTTTACCCTAGGTGCAAATAATTACCGGAATGGTCCGTATGCCTGCGACGCGGCTGTCGTAAGTTATATCCCTGAATAATAAAAAAAGAATTGTAGTAAAAAAATTAGGCAGGCTGCTTTTTTATACAGAAGGTAGTTGGAGTCACGTGATAAAATTTACATACTAATCAACAGTTAGTGGCCTCATGAGAATCACAAGCTCTTGCGAAACGCCCAGTAAGACACTGAATCACTGAATTTATGCAGACGTATTTTTTGAGTATCTACTCTTTGAAGAAATATCAGGCCTGCTAAGAAAGCGCATCAAGTAGAAAGTCTTCTACAGAAGAAGGAATTCTGAGAAGCCTGTGAACTTTGACGCTTTTTACCTTTTCTCTTTTCCTAATGTTTGTCCTTTGTTTGATATATATTTGTGAATTCTGTATGTACACAGGCTATAAAGAAAAAAAACGGCGTGGCTTTGTAGTAGAACACTGGACTCCTGGAGAGGGGCTAGGTTGGAATCTTGAATTCTGTCCTAAAGGTTCTTGTTTTCTTTTTTTATTACTGCGTGCGACACCTGTTACGAACGGAGGTGGTGGACAATTACGGCGACCTTGTTGTGATCACATAACAACTTTTGTTGTCAAATAGTACCTTACTTCTTAAAAAAACGTGTAGGTACTTATCGGCTGCTATCATTCACCTGAAGTTTTGGATGCTTACTGGAAGGGTTGGCGACGAGTATCGTTAGCTGACCTTGCGGTATATCATTTTTCACAAGGGAACCTCACAAGCTTCCTAAACGTTGCAATAACAAAAAAAAAAGACTTACTCGCACGATGCTTCACATTGGTTCATGCAGGATTCAAATATGTTTGCTGCGTATGCGGCCTTCCAGCAATCTACTGGAATAAAAACAAAGCAAACAACATAAGTAGTGGCCATATACAAAAGTATAAACCACTCAACTAACCAGACGTCAGAATTTAAGGTCATAATAAATTACGTCACAGTGACCTCACGACTGCCTAAACATTTTGGGAACATATGTGGCATCATGATGCTGTCATGAATGACATCATTAAAATCTCTTTTGTGATCCTGTTATATTTTTTTGTACTATTCGTATTGATGGTATTGTCGACTGTCACTTTTCGGAATCGATGATGCAACTAAAGTTTTTACCTTAATCAAATGCAAGAACTAGGAACCTCTGTGACTCCTTCGTTCCAGTTTATATGTACGAGAGCACTGGAATTCATTATAGCAAAGTCCTTCAATACATTTAAAAACCAGAGTCTTGAATGGCTATGGTTACAGTAGAGAAAAGAAAACTTCGTAAAACTCAAGCCACCTACTTCCTTCCGTAAGGTTGCAGATGCGCCCTTTGAACGTGGCCGAGTACTCGTGATCGGACAAGTGGCAGCTGCACAGTTCCGCCTCTCTTCTCATAAAGCATGTCTGAGTACATGCCTGAAGAAAATGAAATAACAAATAGTAAAATGACACCAAGAGGTGTCAAGAACCTTCGTGTGCTGGCCTATGTAACCGCCTGCTCGTGCACAGACTGCCTTTTCCTTGTACAACCATGGTAAAACCAAGCATGCTGAGCGAATCTATTTGAGATATCGGTTGCTTCACGGTGAAAAGTTCCCAAAGGATATGGGCCGTAGCAAGTGGAAAAGCCCCAGTACTACCAGGAGCAGGTCAATGCATTAAACGAAAACTCCGCTCGGTCAATTGGAGCATGTGAAATCCACGAAACAGAAATCGAGAGAGAGAAAGAAAGAGAAGGATAAAGTATAGAGAAGGAAAGAACACATTTCACATAAAAACAGAAAGCTACAGGGAAATAAACGCAATAAAGGTGGAAGATGGATACTGCAGGCCATAAAAGGATAACAAAACAGACAGAAATAGATGCAAAAATCGACAAAAAAAGAGAACATCACAAAAAAAGAAACAAAGAAAAAAAAGGAAGTAGTTATGAAGAGATAGAAAGAGAAAAAGAGGAAGTGATAGGTAAATAGACAGAGAGAGAGACACAGAGAAAGAAAGAACGCGAGAGAAAGAGGTATAAACAGATTTAAGGAGAGGAAATCGCAAAGAGAGGCAGTGAATACAGACAAATATATAATATTAGAAAAAAAGAGATAGATAAATAAATACAAATAAAGAAACGGGAAGGGACGCTTACAAAAAAGATACAGAAAACAGGGCGGAAGAGAAAGAGAAGAGAGAAATAAAAGTTGAGAAACAAGGAGGCAAGCCAGCTCTAATTTTCTTAAGCCTTACAAAGATATAACGAAGGAGAAATATACAAAGAGAGAAAGAAGCATAACATAGCGATATATAGCGCAGTATTACTAAAGGTTGAGAAGGGCAGGTGAGATTGAGGAAGATGAAAGTAGGAGATGATAGCGTAAACCATCAATTAGTCATTTAAGTGACAGTACAGTAATATGTTGAAAAAAGGAAGTGTCTGTTAAGAGAAGTGATGTGAAGGAAAAGGGAAACTACAAGCTCCGATGCTTCCGTATATAGAATTTGCACCACTAGTCCGTGGCTGTCCTAATTTTTAACATGTAAGTGTTTTATGCCGGGATTCACCAAGACTTCTCTGATGTATTTCCAACACGGATATGACGTTGTCGAAATCTGCATGAAGAAAATTCAAGGAAATGAACCAGAAGAAAGAAATTCGCATTTTAGACACCCCGGAATCGAAACCACGACTTTTCAAGCGTGTGCTTAGCCATGTGAACCATCAACGCAAGGTGAAAAAGTACTTCTGGCGTGTCCTATATGCCGCAGTCTCTCGCTCTATACCCGCGCTCTTAGTTTATGAGGGCGATACCGCCACCTAAGATCGGAGAAGTACTACACTATGGCACTAACACCGACCGAGGACGCTGCGGTATTTTCAGCCGTGCGGCGCCTCGATGCCAGTATTCGAATGGATGCTGGCATCAGAGCATCCTATATACTAACGCCACCTAGGTGGCGTTGGTCCTACGTTAAAAAAAGTCTAACGTTGCCTCTGCAATCTGCTCGGACAAGGATTTTGGAGCTGATTTCACCGGCCGCAAACACCGCATCATGTGATTACGATTCTCTCTACTAACTGATTCGGCTCTGTGGCGACGCAGTTTACGTGCTTCGTCTTCCGCGTTGTGCTAGCTTGTGCAGTGAAGTGCAGCTTCCATATGCGAGAATGATCTATATCCGTTATCAGTGAATATCAGTGCGATAGTACTAACTACGGAACGGCTGCATTAAGCACCGTTGAAAGACAACGACGTCGAAGGGCGATTTTCAAGCAAGTGAGTTTGGTGCAGCGATGGACACGGTGTTACGAAGTGCGACGCCAACACGGTCCCGAAGGCACCACTGCTCCGAAATGCGCCGCTGCCGAGGTCACTGGATGTTTGGTAGCGTGTGTTTCTCAGCTCGCGACTGCTTCTGCGCAGAGCTGTTGGACGAGTGGACAAGACAACGGTGCATTAAGGCAAGATTTATCTACAGGATAGAAATAGAGGTGTTACATATTCGACACTGGGGCTGACAGCTTAGGGACTCTAAAAGCCGAGATGTCTTCTCACTGAGGCATAGGTCGGCTGCTTGGCGAAGCGCCGCGTGGTTCTTTATAGGCCCCAGGTGATCCTTTACGTCATCAACGTCCAATTAAAACTGCCGCCTGGTCGCGTCACAGTCCCCAAATGGGGACTCACCGCTGGGCTGCGTCATGATCCTCAAATCCGAAGCTGCTGCGCTGGGTTGCACCCAAAGACGAGTGATTACCTTAGGCGAGTCTTACGCACTGCGTAAGACTCGCCAGACTGGATGGCGCCGCTTGCTTCATCGGGCCCGTGGGCTGAGGGAGCCCCTCCTGCTTTGGGTAAGACATACCGGCGCCGCCGCTTGATGGCGCGGTTGAGTTAATAGCGTCAGATGGGCTCGCTCGCTGCCCTTGACACAGATTGCCTTTGCAGAGGCCATGACGTTCGGCGTGGACTCCCAGGCGTAACAACAGTCAGGGGGAAGCGGGAGGCCTTCGCACATTCATGGTTCAGGCTAAGAACTCACTCTGTCGCACTTGTGAAGTTAAGCGCATCGCATGGCTGCCATACAGACACCGATGCATGGGGTATCGAAATGCTGGTATCATCGCCGAACCGACTTATCAGCAGGACGATGCTCACCAGCACGACGCCGCATGCAAAGCACATCCGCGATACGGCCACCGAGCCGCAAATGATGCTCTTTCGCTGCGGCGGACCTTTAATTGAAAAGCGATTGAAACCCAAATCGTCTTACTTTTGCGGTTCGTGAACACCTGCAGCGCGGTTCAAGTGTCATTTGCGTGATGCTCCAATGCGTGCAATGCAGTGTCTCTGGAAAATGTATATATACCGGTCGTGAGTCATTGGTTGTCACAGTGGAAAAGATGTGCCACCAGGTGGTAACATGGGTGCATCAATATTTAAGGGTATATGCAGCCACTAAACACCAATAGACATCCTATATCTATCTGTAATAGGCTTCTAACTACTTCCGTGAAGACACTTTCATGTGTTCGTTTCACAAACACTTTCGTGTGTTATACTAATTCGTATATCATAGGGGTGTACCACATTTTTTTATGTTGAGGCAAATTCGTCATTCTCCTGTGAAGGTTTGATGCTGCAAGGGGGATTTGATTTGCTGACTCTTTTATCTCATACATGTTTTTGGGCCTTCCAAAAGCGTAATATGTTTTAACTTGATCCTTCGGTGAAACACCAACTAATTGATATCTTGGTTTAACGTCCCAAAAGTTTTGAGCATCTGGGGTTCTTTAACGTGCACCCAAATCTGAACACACGGGCCTACAACATTTTTGCCTCCATCGGAAGTGCAGCCGCCGCAGCTGGGATTCGATCCCACGACATGCGGGTCAGCAGCCGAGTACCTTAGCCACTAGACCACCGCGGCGGGGCAGTGAAACACTAACTATACGAGTGTCTCTTTTCCGACCGGATGCGATGCTGTTATTACGCATTTAGATGATAGTTGCGTTCATAAAAGTGTATGCAATAGTTCTGAATTGAAAGGGCGAACACCTTTACATGCGACTTGTGCGGGACAGGAGAAACAGGACGTCTAGTATGGCTGTGGTTGCTAGTACACAAAGTAATACCAACTCCGTCTGCTTCTGAACTGACTGGACTAAAGATCGTTATCTACAATAATGGATCTACGGCCATGTACATGTGGCTCGAACGCGCAGTAGGTAACGAAAGTGTTACCTAGTTGCTTAATTTTTAAAGATTTGTGTGACTAGTCTTCATGTACTCCCACAAATGACCACGTGATTCTGTCAATCTCACTCTTTTCTCTGTGTCTCTTTTCGCCGTTTATCAGGCGTGGGATAGCTAACCGAACGTGCGTCTGGTTAACCAGCCTATAGCTTTTCCCGGTTTTTTTCCTTTTTTGTTTATTGATGTGAATATCAGAAGCGAAATATTTTTTATTTAGCACTTTTTTTGCTATTAACAGCGACAATGTGTATATTTAGAATCATAAATATGCCGTTGTTAACCGTGTAATCGAGGCATGTAAGCATTTAAGGACAACAAATTTATGAAATCCTAGGCTTTTCTAGCTGCACAATGAAAGGTTCACTTAGCGATGAACATTTGCGCATAGTTACAAAATTATTGATCGTAAAGTGCTTGGAAAACGCTCGAGTTGTTATGAAATATATATCAAGACGCGAAAGTGATTTAACTCTAGTCACTCCTGCCTCGCTGAAATGATTGTGAAAGAGGAACGCATGCACATTACCTCTTTCGATGCAATTCCGTAGAACTCTTGTTTCACTCCGTCACTGCTGTAGTCCTTACAGCGTGAAGAGAAAGGTGATGGAAGGCGTCGTTTTGTTTGCTGCAATTGGTGAAAAATTGCTAATAAGGTTAAATAGAACTGATTAGGCATTTATACAATCATGGAAGGCAAAACCAAGCTATCTTGCTCAATATAAGTATAAGTATGAGATCACTCTTTCTAGATTGCAAATTTTTGTTTCATAGAGGCCCTGAAACACTCTTCGAAGCAATGATGAAATGGAATACATGAAGTAGTTTACTGCCTCACGAATCGACCACCGCAAACATTTTCAGCATTCGTCAAGTACGAGCGAGATCACAAGGATTCGTTTCACTCTTTAAGCGCTTTCTATTTACTTTCGTACCAGCGAGAGCACTAAAAACAGCGCGAGGGTGGGGTAACAAGGGGGCGAAAATAAATAAGTCCATTCAGCAGTTTCAGCACTTTTTCCCTCTTATTAGAGCACGTGGCTTACTGTCGTGTGTTCTCAAGTGAGTGCGTGGATCTGTAGCGCCATACCGCGGCGGTCTCCGTAAATATGCAGCTCATGATGTTTGAATCTGCCCATAAGCGTTGTGTTAGACTTTATGACGTGGTTACTGAAGTTTATGGCATCATTTTTAGAGAGCAGAGGGAACGATTTCTAGCTGACTTAGTGAATTACTTATAAGCCCTAGGCCACGTCCCGTGCTTGAAGGTTTCATTCACTTGTTCTCGGGATCCTCAACTTCTCACCGGCAACATTTTGTGAGCACCCTGAAAGACTTTGCAACAAAAAGAAAACACATTTTGCGAACTGCAAACACTTCTCTGAGAAGTTCCACCATATGTTGGGACGTGCATGATATGTCGATTTTACAAGCGCAAGGCAATGTTCCTATGTTAACAAGCACCCTCTGTCCGTGCAGGGGCCCTCTTCAATCCACACAACTTGCCGGCAGCTGCTAGATTTTGCAATTTAGCAGATTGACCACTGAGCTGACACAGGTCAAAAGTGGTGTTTAGATAAGAGCAGCTTCTTCCCAGGACGTTTAAACTGTTCTGCACCTGGCTAAAATTACCCAGTAGCAGCCGAGTGCAATGGAATCACAAAATGCGTGTCCAAAAATATTTTGGGGTTTCATGATGCGTGCTCAAGTTCATGACGCGCGCTGATGTAGATTCTTGCATCTTTGTCATACATTCACTGAAGTACGCAGTCAGCCTGCATTTCAATTGAACTAAATGTAGATAACTGAAACCTAGAAGCACCAGGGTAGACGAACTGACTTGTGAGTTATTTTCGTTCTTCTTTATTTTATAATATTGCTGCATGTGTCTAATAATGAGTAAGGCAAAAAAAAAAAGAAATACAAAAAGGAACTGCTTATATATTTTTGGTGTAGCTTTCGAGCGCAACCTGCTTGATAGCGATGTCGTAGCTCTTCCCCTCGACCAGCGCGATGGCGGCGTTGCGCTCGGGTCTGCAGAGCTGCGGCTGTTGCACAAACACCGGGAGTGGAAGCGAGGCCACCAGCCGTAGAGTGTTCTTCTCGAAAAAGTGAAGGCGAATATGTAGTTCTAAAAGATTGAGAAGTACAGAAAAAAAGAAAAAAAAACCGTTAGGAATTCTTCACAGAAGCGGATTTCAATAAATTGTGAAGTCGGAGATATCCTTAGTTAAAGGGAGCGTTGAAAAGCAGAAAGCAACAAGCGAGAAGCTTCGTGAATGCACCTATTGGACGCTGAGCTAGGCCTACACAACTTTTTATTTATTTATTTATTTATTTCTTTATTTATTTAGAAAACCTTACAGCTCTCGCAGAGGCATTGTATAAGGGGGCCAGTCACAGTATAAGAGTGTAGCGTATAAAAGAACAACGGCAAGTGCAGAAAAATAGATGTAAGTACAAACAAAGTGACATCTGGCGTCGAATTAAAATATAGTATTGATCAGCAAGTTTGAAAAAAAAAAGAAAACACAATAGTGTATTAGACATATCAAATGCAAGCGCAGTGCATAACAGTGCATAAATTACGCATTTACCTGTACTAGTTGAGATAAGCACCGTTAACTCAAGTTTAAAAAATAAAAAAACACATAAAAAAGCACACCTTTTCTGGTGTATTATAAGAAAAAGGGGTGATTATACCTATACACGATGCTATGTTATATGGGAGGTTATTATTGTTATTATACACCTCGACGCATTAGTAGAAGTCTCGACACATTGTAGAGAAACCACTGCTCGTTCTCTTCATTTATGTAACTAGCGCAGAAACTAAGATTATACATAGCAAAGTTTTCTTCGAAGAAGCCATCAAATTGGTAGTCAGCGCTTGTACTGCTGTGTTCACTCCTTTATGGCTTCGTGTTTTTCTTGACTTTTCAACATCTTGAACTCCAACAAATTGTTCTCATGGTGAACAGCGCGTCGAAGCACCTGCACCTCGTAAGTATGGCGTAACTTTGTGACATTAGTAACTGTTATCGTTTGCCATAACTTTTAAGAACTGTGTGTATAACTAAGATTGCAAATTTATACACGGCGTTCTACTCTAAGAAACAGGTCAGGAACATTCTCACTGCGGACACAATGCACCATGAGAAGAGTGTAAAAATCCTGCAGCCCGTTCAACCTCGGCCATTGAATTTTGGCAGTTGATTTCACATGTGCGGTAAGGTAATTTCATTAAAACTTACGTATGCTGAGAACAAAAAAAAAAGAACACTCACCGTATAACCAAGGGGTGCTGCACTTATCAAGCGTGTTATCATGCCCTCCGTATAGCTTACTGTCTAAGGTGTAGCAAAGCAGTATGGGTAAGCGTAGAAAGGTGATTCTGATGCTGAAATAGAAAATAAGATAGATAGATAGATAGATAGATAGATAGATAGATAGATAGATAGATAGATAGATAGATAGATAGATAGATAGATAGATAGATAGATAGATAGATATGTGAGGTTTAACGTCCCAAAACCACCATATCATTATGAGAGACGCCGTTGTGGAGGGCTCTGGAAAATTTGACCACCTGGGGTTCTTTAACGTGCACCCAAATCTGAGCACACGGGCCTACAACATTTCCGCCTCCATTGGAAATGCAGCCGCCACAGCTGGGATTTGATCCCGCGACCTGCGGGTCAGCAGCCGAGTACCTCAGCCACTAGACCACCGCGGGGGGGTAGAAAAGCAGGGCATTTAATTAGAAATGGCAATTTATTATTTTTCAGCCTTGTTTAATGTTACCTTTGCCTGGCGAAGCTTCTTAAGACAACATCTAAATGTTTGTTGTGTCACGCTGAAGTGCTGTATAGCGTTTAAAGCTGATGTGAGTTCAGAGCCATTCAGATGAATATCTAGCGGAGGTTACTTATGCGAGCAACATTTGCATCGTTGCTGTTGTTTCAGTAGAGAAGGGCACGTATTGTTGGTGTATGTTGCCAGCGAACAATCCCAGATTAATTTATGGCCCTGAAGTATATTCATTGATCAAGACGTGCCAATCTGTTTCGTTACGGAAGATGTTGGAACGCTAGCACAGCACTAACTGTCTTACATGGCTCAGTGAACACTTACTGGTCGGTGCAGTTAAATGACTTGCACTCGGAGCTTGTCGATTCCATACGGCAATCAAAAATTTCTCTTGGCTCATATCCGACAAGAGTACGCATCTCTGGTTCGTACTGGGCCCTAAAAATGCCCCAAAGAACCTCCTGTATAAAAGAACGAAAGAAGGCATTGCGCTTGCATATGATGAGAGCTCCTTCACACTTCAATAGTACAGAAAAATCCACCTAATAGTTTCTATCTAACGCTTGGATCACGCACCATATCGCAAGATCAAAAGGAATTTTACTAACATCGTAATTTATTAAATACGAGGCCATCGGAAACACACCCAACGCAAACATTACATCACCTCAAAAACGGGGAGGGAGGTTAATGTATTATGAAGTATTCTTTTTGTTCGTACAATTAGTATTCCATGACAAGTTTTACAAACAAAATTCTAAAACGTACCTGGCCAAACTTAGTGCACAATCGAGGAATCTTGAGGCATGCTTCTGACTTCTTATTAATCCTGAAATAAAAGCAAATTGTGCAAGAGTTATCTCGGTGATTGTATTATGCTGATCTATGTTCTCAACCTACAGTGCTTTTGTTCTTCCAATACAAAACCGCAAATGAAAAATATTGCGTTAAAGCTTGTGTCACTCTAAAAGTTGAGCCAGTGTCGTTTGACACAATAAACTCAAGAAGTGTGGTCTAAGTATGAGATAACTATCGGTTAGTGCTACCTTGTCCTTGTGATAGTAGACTGCACTGTCAAGATCTTGTGAAGACACTATTCAGCAATAATAGTGTTTAAAAAAAACACAGGTAATTATTCCAAATCTAAGAATGAAAAAGTTTCGAATATCTGCATATTCATAGACTCAAAGCTGTAACGAATATGCTTCAATTACCTTAGTGTGGCAGTTTAGGTTCATATATTAACTTTCACTCACCAGCTGTTGGTGCAGGTCGTCACTGATGGGAAGACGAGTGACTGTCTCTTCACTTCGGTAGGTACAGACTGGTGACTATAGTCTAGGTACATGTCAACTTGTAAACCAGCTTGGTACATAAATGTTCCCGCGCAAAGCACGATCGTGAGTGAACGTAGTAGCCAAGAAATAGCAGAACGTCTTTTAATCAGCCTCATTCTTAAATTTTGCAGAAGCCGTTACCTATGGACCAATTTCAGTGACAGCCTTGTCTGTAGGCTCGACGAAGCAGCTATGTTTACTTAGCCAACACACTCAGCTTTTATAGGGTCCTCTGATCCCTAGATGATACAACCCTGTTGCTAATGGTACGACATAACAGACACATCAATATGGCTAATGGTTGCAGGTAATGGTCCCCAGATTCATCAACGTTGAAACATCCTGCTACAACGTGTTTTCTTTTTTTTAAACCCCACAACACACCCCACAATATTTACGTAGCATGCTGTAGTACCGTGTCCTGTTTAAAGTTAACTGCTCTGAAGGCTAGCATAGCACGAACGGTCTTACATGGCTCAGAGATTTTTCTCCCGCTGCTCTAAAGTGGCTGCCTTTCTCCGAACAGCTTTTTTATTGATTAGCGTGAGCATGGAGGTAATCAAGAATGTAACAGATGGCTAGGTTCATCGAATGTAAGTTTACGGATACTTACAAGGCCCATGCACTGTTTGGGGTCTCAATGATCATTAAGGATGAAAATGAAGAGGTTCATACTCAGTTTCACACCAAACATGTTTTGTGCCAAAAAAACAACAACAAAAAGAAAGCAACTTGCGTATGTGTGAGCACGTCTTTGAGACCCGCTGAAACTGGAAATTCGTATAGCGCACACAAAATCATATATATAGGGATAGATCTATCACTATTTTACAGATTTATTTTGAAAGCGTACATACCATAGAAAGACCATAAAAACGCCATCGCATGGAAAGTGGAAATATAATTTCAAGCATATAGGTTGACTTTGGCGTGGTTATCGCTGACATCACTGAGGAGCAACATCATTTAGGTAAGTGGTATTTTACTTAACAGCATAATCTGCTGTGACTCAATAAATGAGCTGTGCACAAATAAATTAGGCACCCGAAACTTTGTTATTTCTAGACACAGTCGTAACATTGTTTAGTTTCACGTACCCTCTGAGTACATTATTTTTATTGTGCCTAAATGAGTACCTATTAAAAGAGACATTTACAGTTACCCTTTACGGTAGTGTCTTTAGGTCAAGTTTGTATTCTAAATTGATTATTTTTTATTGATTGCACTGTTAACGATTTTACCTCTAATATGACAGACATTGCACTGCTTGGACATTCGAAAAAGTGGTAATACAGAGTCCAACATGTCTGTAATGAATAACATGCTCTCCATTACATAAAGGTAACATTGTCACCATTCCGCAATATGCTCAAACAAAATGACCAGCGTGATTGCTGTTAAATGCGAATGTTGTTCGAGTCCGCATGATTAGCCTTACTCGTATTTATCAGCATTATTTTCGTACAACCTAGGATGGATGCATGGATGTATCCGGCTGTGCCTTTTATCTCGGGTGGTGGCTCACACCACCTAGCCATAAAGTTAAGTACTATCACTATGTGTTTAAGGATTGAATTTCACTCGCACCTTGATTACCTTAATTGTAGCCACCAATCAGTTGTGAGCATAAGCGCCCCCTCTTGTCAAATATGCGCAATTCAAGTTGTTCTCAAAGCTTCGGAGAGGCTGCTCTTGCGACAACAATTCCCGGAGGCAAGACCCCAGCTGCTGAAGTTCCGGCTGTTTTTCCGAGATGGCGGTAGCCGATCGGAATGCTGTAGGGAGCCTTTGTGTGTGCGCCGCCTCGGCTCCCTCAGAATTCTGGCGGCGTTCATTTTCGTTTCGTTGAGTTTTTTCATAGATTGTTGTCTGTCATTGGGAGTGGTAGCCCTCTTTAAAGTTAGTCGTATCAGACAATTGTATTGGATGGTTTCTGTCATGTAGCAACCTTCTGCATTAGTATAACAAGGATAAAGCAACAATAAAATAGAAGTGGTGCCTTACGAATGTACATGACGTATGCCAATATTTAGAAGATGAAAAAGGGAGAAGAGCAAGGGGTTTGTTTTTCTCGTTGGGCCAACTAAATCAATTGTACATACGAAAGTCATGGGGTATATTGACTTTG
The DNA here is from genome assembly GCF_043290135.1 of Rhipicephalus microplus. Taxonomy (NCBI): domain Eukaryota; kingdom Metazoa; phylum Arthropoda; class Arachnida; order Ixodida; family Ixodidae; genus Rhipicephalus; species Rhipicephalus microplus. The sequence goes on along the minus strand of NW_027464692.1, from coordinate 423,347 downwards.
ACTATAAAGGGGATATTGACTATGACTTGCGCATACATGCGAAAGTCATAGGGAAAGTCATAGGGTATCGAGTATAGGAAAGAGAGGTAAAGTAATACACTAGCACACATATCAGCGTGTGCTGCGCATGCCCAGAATGTCATAATACTGTGAATTGTCACAAAGGACGGGTCATCTACTGCCTTAGATGACGTACACATCAAACCACATGTTAAAGAAGGCTTGCAAGGACTGGCTCCAGAATGTCCAGAACTTGCACTGCGCTTCGAGCTGATGGGGTTGTCAATCTGGCGTGGAATGTGCCCATTGTGCTAACCAATGACCTGAACACAGCGGCGACACGCGGGTCTTCGTCGCAGAAATCTTTCGTCGAATCTTGTGTCGTCTCTCTGTGGGTGGGCCGTGGTGGTAAAGACGGTCACTCGACATCAGCCGCCACCTTTCTACCCTCTGCGTCTTTTGGACTCCTCAGAATGTAGTGCGTTGGTATACGTATATGTGGTGGTGGTGGTGTAGGTAGTGGTGGTAGCTGTCGGGAAAGAGAAGTCAGGTTGTCCACTGTATTACCTGATAATACAGATTGGGCAGCAATATTCTTAGACCTTCGTCGTTACTGTAAACGTCGTTTTCGCTTTCTGATAATATCTGCGGCTTCTTTGTGTGTTGAGTCATACCTTACAATCCGTTTTATTACCCTCCATTCTTTATTCAATGCAGTAAATTCTCTTAATGAAGCTTCATGTGATGCGTGGCAGTTGGAACATTTCAGGATAGTTGTTCGGCACGATTCGGTACTCTGGGGATCCGTACATCGAGGCAAAGTACGACGATCTTGCAAACTCTGCACACATCACCCATGTTCTTACATTAGCGGCCTCCAAGTGATTTTGGTGTAAATGAAGGAACCACGTGTCAAAAGTGTCTTATTTACCTTGACGTAGCATGGCAAAGTGTCGCCTCTGAATGCAATCTTCACGCAATGCGACTTGCCCAAGCGTGATACTTTGACTACGTTGGTGTAGTCACTTACGTCCTTGATCACCATCGGAATATCGGCACAAGGAACGGTGATAACAACATACTATATTACACCTACACCAACTACCATGTCCTTGCTCAGTGGAATACGAGTTTGTTATACCTGAATGCAATCCAAGTCCTTGATGCAGGGCAGAGATACAATAGATGGCTGGTGTATTACGTCGATGGATCAAAAATTCTTGCTAGGATTCAGTCGTACCTCCCTGATTTCGTTTGGTGCCCAAGACTCAAGCTGTCGCGAGATTGTGTGCCGATTGAGGTTGTTGTCCGATGGCGTGAATGGCGTGATTGGTTACGTAGTTATATGTGACCTACAAGAGTCTCATGATTGTTAGATCACTGAATTATATGCGTGGCCATTATTCTTGTTTCGTAAGGTAACTCGCTTCTGTGGTTAGCTACAATGCAGAACTCTATCAGAAAAAAAATTTAACAGACGTGAAGGCGTTATTCACTTGGTGTGCAAGGCGTTGCTACTAACTTCGAAGTAGAGTCACCAATCGTAGTTAGTGAAACACAAAAAACAAGCTGTTTATTGCTTTAGTTTCGCGATCAAATGCTGTTTATTTGTAAGAATAAAACCTAAAAAAAAGTTTTTCTTGTATAGCACTTGCGAAATTTCAATACCACTACGAAACGCGTGACAGCAGATATGCATAAAGTCTTTTACACATTTACCTGTTCCTGCTACAGGTACCGTTGAAGAAAGCCTTGAACTGTGGCGCCAATCTTTTCGTAGGAAATTAAGTTGAAGTGGAATTAAAGGGAGTGCGATGATCGGAGGGCGAAGTAACACCTTACTTTAAGCATGTCGTTATCAGGACTTCAATATATCACGTAAGATTGGTGAACGACACCAGGTCCTACAAGTCCTAGTGAAATAATACTGAAATTTTGGTTAGAAACACCAGCCAGTAAACACAGTGGCTTAAATCAAGGCCTTAATAAGTTATTTTGCGCCTCCAAGGTGCAAGCAGTAGTGTAAAATAAAGGGGTTTATTAAAAAGAAAGAATGCGCAAAATGAGCAAACCCTATAGCGGTTGTATATTTGTTAATTAAATCGAAATAGTTCAGTAAAACAGTTCATCACACAATGGTGGGTCGAAACCATTGTAACTGAATAAAAGATCTTATTTTCGAATCGTGTTTTACATGTGCACTAAAATTAGTAACTAACCCCGAGAAGGCTGGGACAGGCATCCATGTACCGATGCTGAGTAATGCACTAAGCCTGGTTCTAATTTTTTTCTTAACTGCTATTTAGAAATGGTCCATATCACTTCCTTAAAGCAATTCTATTATCAAAAGGCTGTACTTAAGCTTTCCATTATAAGCACTTCTCAAAATTAAAAAAAAATGTCCAAGTATAAATCAAAGCATGCTCGACAAACTTTTTTGCTCGAACTGGAGCTGACACGTGCTCCTTTCATTCCATGGTTCCAGATTGAGGAGACTGTATTTCAAGTCGAACAGAAAGTCATCCGTTTCAGCTAATAACCAAATCTTAAGTGAACCTAACTACTTGCTTTTTTTTCTTTCAAAGAGATATAGCTTCGTTAATTTTGTATCAGGAACATGCAGTCCTATATACGTGCCTCTAACGCTTAGTCAAAGAGTCTTCGGGAAGTGCCTCTGGTGACAAACAGCTTTCGAGCTTCCTAGAGTCGCTGAGATTTGAGCGAAGCGAATGACATCAACTATCCGGATAGATGAAAACATCGCTCTCTTTTGAGGCAGCAGCAGCCGTAGAGTTAGCGATACATACACACACAAAAAAAATTCTGCTTGATACAAAGAAACGCGCAAGCGCAGCATGAAGGGAGTTTCTGCACACCAGTGATACTTTAAGTCGTGCCAGGAGCGTCGGTATGTAGAAATAAATACAAAAAAGCTTTACTTCAAGCAGAGCTACGGGATAGGCTGAAAATGATAGTCGAGAAATGGCGGGAAAATATACAATGTAAAAAATGTATAGGGCTAAACGGAAGAGGCGAGAACAGCTAAAGGCGCGATTACTGTTCGTGAGCTAGATGAAAAAAATTAAATAAAAGGGAAAGCACAAAAAATAATCAAAAATGAAAGGAATAAAGTTTCAGTGTTCTTTGAAGACAGTCGTAAAAAAAAAAACCAACCCGCAAAGCTTCAGCAAAGCCACATACAAAGGCCCACGTTTTCATTTTAGACACGCCGCTTTATCGAGCGTGCCACCGTATTTCATTTCCGGCCACTGCGGCAGAGATTTCGCGCCTCAGGGTTTATGCTCTTTTGCTTCTGTTGTATTTACTCATCCTCACTTAACACTGTAAACTGATGGCGCACAGTGATTGCATGTATGCAAAAAGATAAAAAAAAGGTGACATTGGCCAATCATTTTCCGGCTTGCAGCTTTGCCAGTAATTACTCGAAGTGCAACAAGAACGAAACAAAAAAAAACACATAAGAAACACATAAGGGCACCGCATAAGAAATAGGCGAGCTAGACTAGCAACCATTGCACGTCGACTTTTGTTCAGCCTCAGGGAACTAATGATAATAACCAAGTACACGTTGTTCGCGAGAATCAGCATTCGTTGGGAAGTGGCTTCACGTCTGGCACGTGTCTAGCCATTCAACTGCGTGTGATTAGTTGATGGCCAGAAAATGTAAGCTATACTTCTTCGTGTTTTCCTAATGTTACAACTTCGTTGTTAATGAGGGAAAATGTAAATATAAGGGATCTTTGCTAGAATATAATTGAGAGCAGACAATATTGCCTCGGAAAGTGTAGCGCGTGTTCTCAGAAGTAATTGTAATATAAATGTGAACAATGAAAAGGGGACGAAAAGATAACTTGTCACTGGCAGGATCCGAACCTGTGTCTTTTGAATAACACGCCCGATGCTCTACCACTGAGCTATGGTGGCGGTAATTTCCCGCTCAAATTTAAAGGATATAACTTGATAAGAGAGATGCTTGGGCTAGTTGATGATTGAGAATTAACATATTTTCACAGCGCAAGACTACGAGTAGTTGCGGCGTAACTACGGAAGAAGAGACAAGGACAAAAAAGTGCGCAGTTTTTCTGTCGTCTCTTCCTCCGTAGTTACGCCGTAACTGCTCGTAGTCTTGCGCTGTGCGAGTATGTCATAGGGTACATATGTGCATATAAACGTGGGAGCGTCAGTCAACACCACCTGTTGTCATTACGACGAATGTGGAACACCCTTTCTGCCTGTTTGGCGTCACGTACTACGTGATCTTATTACGCGCTGACAGCTGACCAATAACTCTTCGTATACCCTTTCAAGGCATCAAGTCTGCTGGAATGTGACCCGCGCTATGAAGGAAGTAAAGTGTAAATTTAGGTGTTGGTTTTTCTTTGTTAGACAGAATAATAATGAGAACAAACAGACAATAATGCCAGGGAAAGTATAGGTGATGTTATTCGAAGTACCTGTAATGTAAATGTGAACAAATAAAAATGGACTTGCCACTTGCAGGATCCGAATCTGCGACCTTCGAATGGTGCATACGATGATCTACCACTGGGCTACGCTGGCAGTGCCAATGAACCGCTTTGTTAATGTGGCTCATAAAAGGCCACTTTCCTTGGATTTACTTGACAAGGTTGTTGTAATATTTTTCGTCTTTCTGCTGGGGAAGTGACGGAAGAGTGAACAAACGGTTACAGAAGGAGACAGTGAATACACGAAGGTAAATAGTAACTGTGACTATAGTGCTCGCCAATTATTGAACATGATCGATGGCATTTTCATTGCCAACCTATATGGTGCGAGTGAGAAGCGAGTAACTGGAGTGTGACAGCGTCTCCATAGAACGTTTTTACGGCTCTAGCGTATACTGTTTCAATTATTTGTATTATATTGCTTGAGTAAAATGCAGAATATCAGTTTTATAGACTATCCGCATACTTACTAGTGGTAAACAAATTAAAAGAGGGCCAGGTTCACTCTACAGTCACTCTCAAATGTGTGACAACCATCGTTTTGAACACGTTAGAGTCAAGCGTAATCAGCGGAATGAAATGTTTGACTGTATTCATTCACTAGTATTAATGACGCAAGAGGGGGCAGCCGAAATGAATGAACGTATAATTGGTGGTACGTGAATGTATTGCTTAAACATTTTTTTCGCACTGACCGCTAAACAGCCACAGTATTTTTCCAACATATACTTGTCCCGTGTGGAGATGTAGATGCCATTCTTATATCATGAGTTATTGTGTTGACTCGATACTTGATTTTTTCACAAATTTCTCACGACAACGCTCTCAGCTGTATCTTCATGATTCTTCAACGACGTCCCGATCGATGCTATCGACCTGATAAACGCACAAGGCGCAGAAGGGAACTTGATCAACACAGAAGGGGAGGCCTAAGCACCGCGCTCTTTTGCGCAACTGCCCAGGACATAGGAGGTGGACGGGATATGAAACCTGCAACAAATATAACAATCTCCAAAGACTAGGCGTGGAAACTTCTTTTTGTTCGTTTGCAGTCTTGTAAAAACATTGGTTGAGCCTTCCCAAATCATCACAGGCACCAACGCAGCAATCCTTTAGCTCTTCTATACAGATGACCTGCGACACGAAGCCATTAAAGCTGACTGTTCTGAGCACGTCTCCTTTCCTTAGTAATGTTGTTGGCTTCAAACGTGGGTGAATTTTTGGTATAGCTCTTGTTTCGTTTTGTTATTGTAAGGATCCACTTCAGAAATGTAGACTGCACCGAACTAGCGCCTTGCACTTTCTTGGTGCATTGGTTAATAATAAACATCAAGGTCCTAATATATAGGGTAATTGAGACAGATGAGTGTCGAGAAGTAAATATCGCAAAATGGGCGCACTTGTGAGAATAAAAAAAAAAAAAAACGAGGCGAGATCCGTTTCAATGGTGCGCAAGCAAAGTGGAGCCATGGCCCTGGTTGAGCGAGCGCAGTTTAACCTCTATAATAATGCAATAGCGTTAACGAGCTCGTTTAATAGAAATTTCGGCGTGGGTGTCGGCGTCATCGGTTGTGAGCAAAAAAAAAATCATCATTTTTGCGAGACCAGAAAATAATACAGGTGCAAATCAACTTAATAATAAAAAATCTGGGTCTGAGAGGGGATGTAAACTGGGTCGTCTGCATGGCAAGCGGGGGCTATATCACACAGCCACGCCTCTGCCTGTGAGTACAGTGAAAATACCTTCTTATGTTCGGATATGCAGTAAAAGTAGCTTTCACGCTTTACAAACACACGTGTCCTGTATACATGCTTCACAATACAACATGAAATATTGCCGCAATAATGCGTGGTGCACGCGTACATTGCCATCGAGAGTCAGAACAGAGAATTATCTTGATGACTTCATAGTTTGAAAAACCACCGCCCACTACAAAAGACACACACGTTACTGCACCCTAAAGACGACGCAATGAGTGCAGAGCAAGATTGAAAACGTTCTATACAGTAAGTGTTTGAAATGTGCACTAGGAATGGAATTTCGTTTCAACTCTTAAAAGAGAAGCTTTAGGGTCCCCCAATTTTTTTATACTTTTAGTTTCTGGTACCTTGTCTGGTGCGTTTTGTTTTCATACACAAGAGAGAAAAAGACAAAGGAAAGCCACGTTAATCAGAAGAACGCACATTTGAAGCTTTATTCGGCGGGCCAGAAAGAGCGAAAAATATATAGGCAGGATATACCATCCGTGAACATATACCGTGAACGTCCGCTGCAGTGGTGTGGCGGTTACTGTGCTCGGTCACTGACTTGAAAGTCGTGGGTTCAACCCCGGCTGCGGCGATCACATTTTGATGGAGGCGATGGGCCCCGTGTACTATGTTATGTCAGAGATGTGAGTGCACGTCAAAGAACGCAAATGGTCCGAATTTCCGGAGACTTCCACTACGGCATGTCTCATAACGATTTAAAATATTGGTACGTAAAACTTACGATAATATATTTTAGGTTGTATGTGCGTGTAGTGGATAGAGAAAAGTTTTTTTAGTGCCCATAGATGTTATTACACTGCACAAAAAGATGACGGTACAAGTAAAAAAAAAAAACCATGCCGAACACCACGAACATATGTCACGGTGATCTGCATGTTTTCACGTATGGTTTCTCGTGTACTCGTCTTTTCGCGCAGTTCAATACCGTATAAAATCTTTGAACCAACTCACCCACCAAAATGTTTCTTACACACAAAAAAAATTACCTATGCATGGCTAGCAAAACAAAGGGTGTTTCAATGTGCTAAAACATTTAGGGCCCACCTTTTGTTTTTGTTTGTTCCTCAGAGCTGTTTTGTGAATGACCGGTTAGTTTCAATAATTATATATCCGCTATCTTGAATGGCTCTGCCTTGACTTGACGAGATAGCGTTATCACAAGAACTTTGTCACGAATGACAGCATCGTTCATCTTCTGCGGCCCTGCCTTGTGCAAGTTCTATCCCCGATTCAACATCACCTCAGTGATCGTACTGCTAGCAATTTGATGAATCTCTTTAGAGGTTACTACCTGAACAATTGCGAATAAAAAAGAAGTGGTGTATATAAGGTGCGGTGAGAGCTTAAAAATAGATATTGAGATTGGCCTGTACAGCAGTAGTAATAAATGCTGTGGTTATAAATGTGCATATAAATTTAAGAAATACTCAGCTTGCATTCCAGCTTACAATTTGTCTGAAATTGTATAGAGTGTCTCTGTCTTTTGCTTTCTCAATTTTTTATATTTACTTTATCCTTAAGAAGTAAAAATCGCGCAGCATTGCGAATATGCAAAATGTAGCAACCAACGCTTTGCAGAAGTGAAACTAAAATTGTGATTGTGCAACAAAAGCAAGATTTGTTACGTTTTCCTACGTTTTGTTGTGTGTTTGTCAATGCATAAATATTGCAGTAATAAATTTGCTATTTCTGCTAAAAATAAAAAAAACCCCTAAACTACTAATTCTAGTTCCAGTTACGTAAACGCCCCATCTAACTCATGTGACAATTTTTGTTCATTTTGACATTTTAGTTACCGCTAAAAAGTGCACAAGCCCCAAAAATGTGCTGATAAAAAACGCAGAAAACGCGTCGACGTACGCCCACATTTCTGGCCAGCATGTTGAAGAAACAACAGACAAAAAAAGAGCAACCAAGTGTGATGCATTTTCTGAAATATAGGCTCTATATTATGTGGTTGCAATATCTTGATAAAAAAATTTTCGGATACAAAGTGTAACGTTCAACAGGTAATATCATAACGCCAGTAAAGGTGACCTTCTAGTAAGCCCACGATGAGCACGCAACTACTACATTTATAGTTAAATGTGCATTGACCTCGTAACGATGATCTAACATAGTCAACTACTCACCGACTGCTTCGCATGAACCTGATTCACAAGAGGTGTGGCACTAGCAATTTTTTGGACGCATTGATGTTGTGTTCGTGAACATCACACAACTACTTATCATCAAAACAGCCTTTTTCTCTTGATATTTGGTGCTGCTTGTTTTGAACACCGTACGTGGCAGGCTTGATAAGGAAAATGCTTCATCAGGCACATCTCAAGCGGGCCTTCCGCTTCCTTCTACTGAGCATCAGCCTACTGCGCGCCAGCCATAAAAGCTAGGCTATATAAATACAAACCTACAAGTCCCTGCTTGGTGCTACATCTATAGTGAACACAGCCTAATGGAGCTTATCGGCCGGCTGTTCGCCACCCAGCCCCATAATTTATTCCATACGGTAGACTCCCTAGGACAGTTGTGAAAATAAATAACATATTTAAGTGAAGTCGATGACCCAAAAATGAGATAACTTACTTCCAAGAATCTCTACAGAGACATAAATAGTGCTCTCAGGAGCAGTAATAATTTATTACCGTTCCGCTAATATGCAAAGCAGGTGCAATGAAGATTGATCTTATAGCCAAATACGATACTTTATGTTGCATGAATACTGAGATGCGATACGTAGAGGAATATTGAAGGAAAATAATCGAAAAGCGCACTGTTCCCACTGGTTTAGAATTTTTCGTGCATAGATAGCAGAGCTTCCTCTTGGCCGATGGCTGAACACTCTTTGAACCGTATGAACTGGATCACGTCTGTGTAGTCTGTGGACACTATCTGTGGAGAATATATTAGTTCGTGCGGAAACAGATATAAAATATAAATAAAATCTAGCCAGCATAATGCACTGCGGAGCTCACAGTATGCTTTTATCGCGATCTCCTTAGCTCAAACTGATATTTTTGGACACGTTATAACCTTTTGGAGCGACATGTATAACCTTTTGGAGCGACAATAAAAAAATCGCTCCTATACTTCTTCACTGTTATTTATTGGCATAAACGACAGTTACGTAGTTCCTGAGACAAATTATTGCACACAAAAAGTAATTTGTCGTTATAGGTGGACTTAACAGTTTTGGCATCGTTGATTCAGGAGCGTAATTTATAACAGGACTAGTGAACTTCAAAATGATGATATTGAGTCGCTATTCCTGGGGCTTACATTTTTTTATCTCGCAGAATATTGTTGTTAAAAAGCGTCACAAAAATCTTGAAGTTGAATTGAAAGACTGCAAAATGGAGAGCAATTGTCAGTTTGCCGCAAGTGGTATTGAACTACAACTATGAAATATTGTAAGCGCGGAAGAAAACAATAATTTTATGACAATTGCTGGCTACAAAAGGTTACCGCTGGTCATAGAAGACTCACAATGCCCTTATAATCAATACATAATAAGAATCCCCATGACACTTACCTGGGGCTTTATTAGGATCGTTTTGCACAAAAAAGGGGAAAATGCATGGAAGGCTTCACAAGTCTATAGGGAGAAAGTAATTACCTTGTCGAGGCTCTTCAAAGATTTCTCCATTATCCGTGTCTGGTTGTCGGTTATTTTTGCTACTAGTTGGTAAAGCTAAGTATAAACGACCTTTTTGGTTAAAGAACGGGCGATAAGATACAGAGGTAAATTTATTATCTGGTAAAACATCTGTTCTATCTTATAGTCATTATGATTGCACTGTATTGTGTAGCAACTATAAGTTCCTACTTTGTTTTAAATAAATTGCGCTTCAACACTATCTCATCAAGCGTTAAACTCAAAATCACCAGCTGTTTCAATCGAGAAAACAACTTTGGTTTACGAATACGATGGCCAGCTTTTAAGTTGCCCAACCCTCTTGTGCTCGTCTACTTTACGTACTCAGGTAAAGTTGTGAAATACACTCTGCACGTATGTTCCGCACGGTATCTTTGGTCGTGGTAACCATGAACATTTCAGACGTGGCCTGGAAGCTTATGCATACTTCTGTACGTTGGTCATCCTCATTACTTCCAGACAACTTGCGAAAGAGAAACCACCTGCCTGTGAATTTTCTCTGCAGACTGACGCAGGTGCGCTAGTTTTTTATTATGGAACGTGCTTGGAGGCGAGTGAGTTGGTGAATGAGCGCATTGCAGTTCCTACCACAGAAAACGCTGCTCTTTTCTGCCGGCGGATTCTTCTGCCATGCGTCACCTTCACTGCCGAAAAAGGCGAGTCGTATCGCACTATGCGTTGCCTACTGACAGTCACAGCTATGAGAAGAGAGCGCAGCTGTTCGGGTGGTGGCTTCAATAGCTCAGTAGGTGATACATTTGTACAACATTTGGCTGGCAAAGTGCACTCTTTTTTGCCTCCTTTATGATTTGGGTGAACACCTCCTCTCAGTGATTCCTCTCTGACACGAGAAGCATCTCACGGGTTATCAAAAAGGACTGCAGCTTCAAGAACATAGGCCATAGCCTCTCAACTGAAGTAAATAATTGACGTGACATGCAAGCGGTTCTGTGTCGTTTATCTTTGCATGTGTCAAGGAGTGGAACTCAAGCTCTGAATCACTGAGATCATTACGGATAAAATCAATGAAATTTGGACGTCCATACTACGGTAAGTTATATGGGATAGTTCTGCGTGGTGATACAGTACATCTGCTTTCCGTAACATTGAACACCAAATAAACGCATGCGCGCAGACATTTAAAGCATGCGCACAGGTTTACACATGAAATTCACATACTTTCGTCAAGGACGTCATGAAAACTGCATGAAAGTATTCCAATAATACTGTACAATTAGTGCAGTATTATTACAATACAGTACAATAGTACTGTATATTTAGGCGTGAGTACCTGTTATAGAGGCCAGCTATAGTGGCAAATATAAGCTGCGTGGCTAATAAATAACACTTATAATATACAGCGCAGTCCTCCGTAGCTTACTCAAAGTGTTTTAAGATATATCATGCAAGAATTTTGCGTCATTTTATAGTAGTTATGGGGGCTACTCAGTGTGCCCATGTCTAACGCTACTTCGCCTGCGAAATTTGGCAGATTCAATTCCTCTGCTAAAATTACTATCAGCCGCTTTTCGCAATTCTCAAAGCAGCAAGGGAATCGCTATTCCCGCATTTTGAGCAGACCATCTAACTACGCTAATAGGCAGAGTTAATCATCTGATTTCTTCAAATACCGCCATAAGAGGTGTCTCTACTAATCTTACGATGCCCGCCGCTTGAGCAAAATGTAATTATTAAGGCAGCGAATCAATATACTTTTCTTATTTTAGAACATTTTCGTAGCATTTTTTAAAACATGTACCCTCCAGATACTTATTCTATATTTCTAAACAGCGCCAGGTGCCATTGAAATACTGAGGCACTTGTAGCGACTTCACGGCACGTAGGCTCCACCCAGCCCAAAGTTCTCCCCCCACTCCTTATGCGATCACGTGACAGCTGACATCGCATGGGAGGCTTCCCGATGCGTTGTTCTTGGAGGCAGCTGTCCAGCTGCTGTGTTAATTATCTCATGATCATAGAGGGTGGCGGTAAGCTTTTGGGCTGGGCGGAACCTACGTGCAGCGACGTCACTACAAGCGACTTAGTATGTTGACGGCGCCTACTTCTATTTACAAATACAAGGAATAGGTCTGTACAACGGGAGTTAAGTATCCGGCACATGCTCCCTGTCCGAATTTCGTCACCCCCTGTATTTACATCTTGGTAACCCGAGTGTTAGGTAAAAAAAGTCATAGCTTTGGCGCAAAGGCGAAGCAATGAATGCGAGAGCAACAAATTGGAAGGTCACGCACAGAATGGCAAGCAGATCGAAACGTGCCCCGCGTTTCTCACGCACAAATGACGCACGAAACGTACTCACAGGTACTGATGAACGCGAATAAGTGTCTCAGTCGTTACTTCGGTGTGTCTGAAAAGTGCGCCCTTTTCACAGACGGAGACGGTGCAATGATTGCAGTGACCTTTGTGTGCGCGGTAACCACAATAGAATCGTTCCAGTGAAAGCCGAACGCCAGCTAAGACGTAAGATCCTCCCCACCGCGAGATAAAGGTGCGCGAGTGAGCGTCGACCCTTTCCTCTCCGTGGGGTAAAGTAAGCGTGGGAGATGAGGGCGCCCGCCGCCGTGTCGAGATGATGTGGCGGCGGGTGCTCATACGCGTCATCTTTCTAGTAATGCCAAAAACATGATATTTCTTTCCGAGATGTCCGTCAACAGCGGTAAGTGGTAAATATAAATAGCTTGCCGTTCGAACGTTAGATGACGTGCTTCTCGGTGACTCAGTGGTTAACGCCTCGCATTCACGATTCAGAGGTTCCACGATCCATTCCGCATGCCGGAGTCTTTTTCTCAATTATTTTTCTTTCTAGCGTTTACACATATATAGATTTGTATTCATACAAGGTGAGTGCTTGCGACGCCAATGTTGACGACGACACCGACGCCGGTGGCGAAATCGGAGTATATATATCATTGCTATTGCCACAACGCACTCAATCAAGTCACCATAGTGTAATAATTTTTCAAGATTGATGCCCCAAAACCACAATACGGTTGAGAGAAACGTTGTAAAGAGAACTCTGAAAACTTCAACCACGTGGCGTTGTCTATCGCGCACGTAAATTTAAGTACGCGGACCTCTAGCACTTAAACTTCATCGAAACAGTGCTGCAGGAGTAGCTGAGATTTGATCTCGCGACCTTTGGGAGATTAGTCAAGCTCTCAAACTATACCAGACCTTTAGCGAAGTCGCATTGAAGGAGAAGGCTGCGGATAACTGGACGTGTTTAATAATGAACAAAAAATCTTCAATTTTATTGCTATTGAAACCGCACTACGTTTAGCTGCGTGTGTTAAGTGCACTCCTTTGATCATGTTGCAAAACACGTGCTTTGCGCAAATATCTCAAAATAAAAGAATCGTCTTAAAAGAAACTTCAATTATCCAAACAGTCTTTATTCTATTTTGGTTCCACGACACACTTACAGGCAAGAGAACAGCAAAATAGGCATAAATAAGTGGACTAGAAGAAGAAACCTTCAATATCGAGCATTATGGCTTCCCGGCGAAACGCCCCCCCCCTTCCCCCTCAATAATAACAGCTTGCCGTTTTTCCGGCCACTCGGTAAAGTCTTCCCACTGCAATATTAATGTATTCATTTTAGCTTCGCTCCAAAGCCACATTCTCTTAACCTGCTTGAAATTGCAAACGCAAGCATCTAAGCGTCCTCATCTCAGTCGTTGTCATGACAACGTCGACCGCACGTCATGAAGCGCGGCTGCAACGAGTGTGTACGTCGTATATTCGGGCAAATCGTTGTTGCAATCCTCTTATTCGAGCGATGGCTGTCAACGTAATAAATGCTGCTTCACAATCGACCAGTCGCCGTTATTGCAGAAGGATTCCTTATAAGCGCGTACGTGCGTGAAATGTGCGGAATCCAGGATTTTTTCTTCTTCATAACTTGACCACGCGATAGAAAAAAAATATTTGCTTCTCTACCAACTGAGAATGTAGAAGCAGGCACGTTTGGCGACCGAAAATAGAGACATCCTTTGAGTTTCATTGACCAACTGGCTAATGTTTTATTGTGAGATAACATGGCACCCATACGAAGTATCCTTTATTTTACTGTAATGAAGTATAATTTTAAGAAGTAAAACTAACGGTAGTAATAAAATCAATTAGAGAAATTATGGCATCAGTAAGCTTTAAATAGCGCGTCTGAACACTTCTGGCTCTACTCTATAGATGATCAAAATTTTGCATGTTGTTATGCCTGCGAGTCCACAGCGAACGTCCGTGCCTCTCTGAAAAAGGCAATCTGTGTCAAGGCCAGCCCGCCTGACACGAACAACTCAACGGCGTCATCACGCCACGGCGCCTTTCTGGCGCGCACGTGCAGTGAGTCATCTCAGCCGTGAGCCAGTCGAGTAAACAACCGGCGTCTTCCTGTCTGGTGGCTGACGCAATGCCCTGCGACGTCACTCGTCCTTGGGTGCAGCTACCTGCAGCGCAGCCTCCCCGAATTCGATGAGAGAGAAGGACGCGGCCCAGCGGCGACCTCAATGGAGGATTCTGACCTCGCGACCAGCGGCGCTTCGGGTTGGACATTTTGGTTGGACCCGGGGCTTATAAAAGAAGCCCTGCGGCGCGTCAAGAGAGACCCCTTTGACAGAGACCCATTTGAGAGTAGAGCTATGTGTTAGAGAGAAGGGCTCGGCTCTTCGCGTCTCTGTCGGCCCCAGTGCCGAATTTGTAACGCCTCTGTATATATGCTGTACATAAACCTTGTTTAACTCAGCGTCGTCTCGTCCGCTCGTCTATCAGCTCTGCGCAGAAGCAGTCGCGAGCTGAGAAACCTACGCTACCAAACGGCTGGTGACCTCCCCGGCGGAGTTCGAAGCAGTGGCGCCTTCGGGACCGTGTTGGCGTCGCCGTCTTTCGAAACAGTGGTTGCAGCGGTGAGATTTCGAGGCGCCCTTCGTAACGTCGTCGGTGGCAGCGATGGCAACAATGGTAAACGATTTACTTCACTGATATCAAGATTCCGAGAGCGCAAGAACTTGTTTGATAAATACTAATAAAATAAAACGAGTTTTTCTTAGCCTGCAACTAAAAGTCACAAAGGCACACTTGCGTTTATATAAAGCCAACTTTTTATTCGCGTTACAAAAGTATGCATATGTAAAATTGGGGTACACAAATACTACTGACTGATCAGAATGTAATGTGTATACGTATGTCTACTTCGTAAACAAATTTACATCAAGCTTTTTACTTCCAATCTTACAATACGAATATAATTACAAATGAGTGATTTTACAAAGTGGAACCACCAAAGACGAAAGATGCTTAACGACCCCTTGAAAAATGACACTGAATAATACAGGACCATAATTAACTAAAAAAAGCCAAGTTTGGTCAACCAGTAAATATTTCACACTAAACGAAAATGTTCAAGACAAGGTTTTGCATACTACATTTTGCGGAAAAAGCATGCACATAATTAAAGTTTGTGGCACACGTCCCACAAATTCAAAATAATTGTTTAGGATATCAGGTGCTACTAGCTCGCAACAACCTTTTGAACAACATTTTGACTTTGCTTTTTATTTTTAGGACTTAGTGTTGATTGCACAGCACTTCATATAAGCTACCGTGTGAAAGTCAAATTTACACTCTGTTTCTTCATATGGCCCTTCTGAGCTTTTCTCAATTGCCTTGCACTGTTCTCATGTAGTGTTTCTTGTCACACAAAAAAAAAAAAGAAACGAAGATTCACTCACACGAGGTGTTCTGCTGTGTTTTTGTAACGGCCACCGTTTTCCCAGCCTTCCTTCCTTCCTTCCTTCCTTCCGGCTTTCGGTGTGCTGTACACGAGATCAATTGGCGCCCACGCTGGGTGATCCCGTGACAGCCATTTCCGCTCCTGAGAAAACAATACCGAGTCACAAGCCATCCCCCTTTCGACGCTTCCTATATTTGCCATGTACTCAGCGGCAGCTTTGACAAACGGCGCTCTGGAAGCCGTCGCGTCTGTCACTCTTAGCTGTTGGCAGCGCGAGAGAAGCGGTAGCAATTTGCGCTGCGTCGGGCCACTTGACAACAACAGCAAGAACAGCGAAATACACAATGGTATAACAATAGGAAATACGACAGCAACGACAACACCAACAAGAGCAACATCAAGAGATGAGACTTCAGAGGCGCACGAGTACACGGGCTGTACATCAAATGAAACCGGCATCTGAACGTTTCAAGGAACTAATTTACTGTCGACTGTACAGAAGCATACGTCGTGGGCAGAAAGGGGAAAAGGCTGGCACGAAAACGTGCGACGTTTCCTTTAAATTTGAAGAAGACATTGCTGACGTAATGGTCGTTTAAAGCTCTTTCACAATGAGTTGGGTCATTTGGGAAATGTCTTATCGTCTTCACGGCAGCCAATGAGGCAGGAAAATAAGGAAGCACCTTATTTCTTTAAAAAAAAAGAGGGTTAATAACGCCAAGACTTAACTGAATTGGTACTTGAACAATGTTTAATTTTTTTACAAGTATCAAAAATTTATTAACCGCTCATTTTTAAGTTGGGATGAAAAAATACCGAGAAAGCAGAATTTGTTGCTAAAGCAGAGCAGAGCATGTTGATGCCATGTAATTGATAGTGTGTAATCATCGCTTCGTTGTGTGTTACAAGGCACAAATTAGTAATAAATAACCAAATTTCATAGTAGGGAAATAGCGCGGCTTCTTTTAGCACATGAAGCATTCATCACATTAACCAAACACTAATTACGCTGGTTGAGAATCGCATACTTTACAGTTTTTACTTTGTTTGAAGGACGCAAAGCCTGCTTCTGCTATGCCATTTGCCGGGGCGTATTCTATCATGTGGCAGATAAATGTCACTTAACGAAGGAGTGCCTCTTTCCAGAAATTTGCGTAAAAACATTTACTGCTATTTATTACCACTAAACATGATCGCTAGCAAAATCTCTGCCAATAACGAACATTCACCCTCACCCCTTCTACATTTGGAGACTTAGGTATGAATGACAATTTTCAACGTCGAATTTTGTGTTGCATCAGTCAATACGCACCCCGAACTTGCCAGGCGGCATCGTTTCGGTGCGCTTTAAATATGTTGATATGGAGGATAGGGGCTCGTGGAAGGAGCCTCGCGTAACGCAATTTAAGCAACATGAAGGACGTCACGTCCAGCGTGTCACAACAAGCAGCCTCTCCAAGAGAAGGCCTTCGTGATCGCACCACGAAGAAGACGACGTGAAAGCAAAAAAAAAAAAGATTGTCTAGAAATTCAATTTAGCTACCAGCACCGTTGCTGCCATACAACCTATAAGAGACGTGGACTTACCCTTACGCACCGTTTATTCACTTCGCCACTTGTTAAAAGGTTTAAAAAAAATAGAGAGAGAGAGGGAGGCAAGGGGAAAAGGCAAATGGTGATGGAAAGACGCTGAGTGGTTAGCCGGGAATTTGACGTATGCTCTCAGATACGAGGATAGAGTGAACGTGTTACGACAAGTTGGAGCGTTCCTAAGCTGACAGTGTTAAACCCATAGCTTGTGTATATGCTTTGCCCCGGGGCGACGGCCGTAGGAAAAGCCAGCGTTGACTGGGGTAACAGGAAGCATATATTTTGATGAAGAGTTTTCACAGCCATCCCGCATCACACGAAAACGGTTTTGTCAGTTGGGTTTACTGTGTGGTTTACTTCTCTAGGAATCCAGTTTGTTACCCTTAATGACCAGCGGTTATCCTGTCTACGCGCTACAAGCCCGGCCCATGTCCATTTCTTCTTCTTTATTTCAACTATGATATCCTTAACCCCCGTTTTTCCCCTAATCCACTCTGCTCTCTTCTTGTCTCTTAAGGGTACACCTACCATTTTTCTTTCCATTGCTCACTGCGTCGTCCTCAATTTAAGCTGAACCCTCTTTGTAAGTCTCCAGGTTTCTGCTCCGTAGCTAAGTACCGGCAAGATACAGCTGTTATATACCTTCCTCTAGAGGGATAGTGGCAATCTATCTGTCATAATTTGAGAGTGCTTGCCGAATGTGCTCCACCCCATTCTTATTCTTCTAGTTACTTCAATCTCGTGGTTCGGCTCTGCGGTTATTACCTGCCCTAAGTAGACATAGTCTTTTACAAATTAAAGTGCACTATTACCTATCTCGAAGCGCTGCTCTTTGGTGAGGTTGTTGTACATAACTTTCGTTTTTTGCAGATTAATTTTAAGACCCACCTTTCTGCTCTCCTTGTCTAACTCCGTAATCATGAGTTGCAATTCGTCCCCTAAGTTACTCAGCAATGCAATGTCATCGGTGAAGCACAGGTTATACTAAGGTACTCTCCATTAACTCTTATCCCTAACGTTCCCATTCTAGGATTCTGAAAACCTCCTGTAAGCACGCGGTAAGTGGCATTCGGGAGATTGTGTCCCCCTGCCTTACACGCTTCTTGATTGGTATTCTGTTGCTTTCTTTATGAAGCACTATGGTAGCAGTTGATCCCCTGAATTTTTTCCAGGATGTTTATATATACTTCATCCACGCCCTGATTCCGCAGTGTCTGTTTGACGGCTGATATTTCTACTGAATCAAACGCCTTCTCGTAATCTATGAAGGCTATGTATAGTTGTTGGTTATATTCTGAGCATTTCTCTATTAACTGATTGATAGTATGAATGTGGTCGATTGTTGAGCAGCCTGTTCGAAATCCTGCTTGTTCCTTTGGTTGATTGAATTCTAATATTTTCTTTACTCTGTTAGCAATTACCTTTGTAAATAGCTTGTATACTACACAGAGCAAGCTAATCGGCCTGTAATTCTTCAAGTCCTTGTCATCTCCTTTCTTATGTATTAAGATGATGTTAGCGTTCTTCCAAGACTCTGGTACTCTTCCCGTCAGGAGACACCTCGTAAACAGGGTGGCTAGCTTTTCTAACGCAATCTGTCCTCCATCTTTCAGCAGATGTGATGTTACCTGATCCTCACCAGCAGCTTTGCCTCTTTGCATGCTCTCCAAAGCTTTTCTGACTTCTTCTATTATTACTGGTGGGGTGTCATCTAGGTTGCTGCTAGTTCTTATAGTATTAAGGTTGTGGTTGTCCCTGCTACTGTACAGATCTCTGTAAAACTCCTCCGCTATATCAACTATCCTATCCGTATTGGTAGTTATTTTGCCCTCTTTGTCCCTTAGTGCATACATCCAATTTTTGCCTACCCCAAGTTTCCTCTTCACTGCTTTGACGCTTCCTCTGTTTTTCAGAGCGTGTTCAATTCTCTCCATGTTATACCTTCTTACATCGGATACCTTACGCCTATTATCCACTTTGAAAGTTCTGCCAGTTCGATTTTGTCTGTTGTACTTGAGTCTTTCATGATTTGGCGCTTCTTAATGAGATTCTTCGTTTCCTGGGAAAGCTTGCCAGTGTCCTGTCTGACTACCCTGCCTCCAACTTCCACTGTACACTCCGTAATGATACTCGTCAGATTATTATTCATTGTATCTATGCTAAGGTTGGTTTCCTCACTAAGAGCTGAGTACCTGTTCTGAAGCGAGACTCTGAATTCCTGTACTTTCCCTCTCAGTGCTAGCTCATTGATTGGCTTCTTGCGTATTAGTTTCTGTAGTTCTTTTCTCAAGTCTGGGCGAATTCGAGACCGTACCATTCTATGGTCACCACATCTTGCACGATGCCTGGGTGTGCGCTCATTATAAAGTCTATTTCGTTCTTCTTTTCGCAATTAGGGCTCCTCCATGTCCACTTGCGGTTTCCTCGTTTTCGGTAGAAGGTATTTAAGATCCGTAAATTATTGCGTTCTGCGAATTCTACTAGTAGCTCTCCTCTGGCGTTTCTAGTGCCGATGCCATAATCTCCTACTGCCTGGTCTCCAGCCTCTTTCTTCCCTACCTTTGCATCTTCCATCAGTCGCCCATCAGTATTGTATACTGTGTTTTTACCTTACTCATTGCCGATTCTACATCTTCATAGAAGCTTTCAACTGAAGCGTCATCATGGCTAGATGTAGGCGCGTAGGCCTGTACCACTTTCATCTTGTATCTCTTAATCAGTTTAATTACGATACCTACCACCCTTTCATTAATGCTATAGTATTCCTCTATGTTGCCAGCTATGTTTCTGTGAATTAGGAACCCCACTCCGAGTTCTCTTCTGTCAGCCAAGCCCCGATAGCAAAGGACGTGCCCATTCCTTAGCACCGTATAGGCCTCATCTGTCCTCCTAACCTCACTGAGCCCCATTATATCCCATTTAACAGCCTCTAGCTCCTCGAATAGTACAGCTAGACTTTCCTCACTAGATAAGGTTCTAGCGTTAAACGTTGCCAAGTTCAGGTTTCAATGGCGGCCTGTCCGGATCCAGAGATTCTTAGCACCCTCTGCTGCTTTGCAGATCTGACCGCCGCCGTGGTCAGTTGCTTTGCAGCTGCTGGGGACTGAGGGCCGTGAGTTATTTGACGTTTGCATGTGGGAGGTAGCGGCCAGATACTGCACCAGGGTTGCCAATCCTTCTCTGGTGAGAAAGTGTGTTCCCGGCGGTGGTTACCGGTGAGGCCGCACCCCAGGCCTCGTAATGCAGCTCCATCAACACACGTTTTTTTTTAAAATCCGGTGTGGAACTGCGCGGCACCGGGATTTGAACCACGGACCTCTTGCATGCAAGGCGGGTGCTCTAATCACTACGCCATCGCTGCTGATTTAGCACTATCATTGCATAGTGCTAAAACAGACGAGGTTTTTTAATGTACACAGGTGCTTGTTACAATAGTTGTTTACAAAAATAATTAGCCAATAACCCAAAATAAGCAGCTCCCTGATATATATTACTACATTATATATTAGGTACACATATATTCACTTTGTGCTGTGGGCGAGAGCTATTCGAAAACATACAGTGTGCTTCAGTGAGCCATGGCACAGCCTAGAAAGGACACTTGCTTAATTTTTACATGACAGTAAATAGCAAATAGTCTGCAATAAGCATTTGGTAGTTGTGGTATTTCTCACTTCATTTTCAATTTTCAATGAAAATGCTGTCATCCCTCATTAGAGTGCATAAGTTTTTGGCATGTACAGAACTAGTTGTGTGTTTCTCGGATAACACACACTTTCATCCTAGAGGTAGGATCCCTGCTTTAGCTGTCTTGGCCATAAACCCTGATGCAATTTTTGTATTTGGTCATCGAATCACAACCTGTAGTTATTTTAACACATGACTGCCTCAGCAGTAAACGCAGTCTTGCATATGTTGCCTAATTGATGTAGTCATTTCTGTTTTTAAAAGGACTTCAAACATATCTGCTGAAACACTCTACATGCAGTTAGTAACACCAGAATAAGCAGAGTGAATGACAATGAAACACTATGGTACACAAAATAATAGGAAAGGTTTAGACATACAGGTTAATTTTTTGTTTTTACACAATATTAGGGGAACTTAACACTTCTCGCTTCTATAAATGCGTCGTGGTTTTTTACAGACACAACATCGTGTGGTAATTCGTTCCAAAGACAGAGTGCGCAAAACAGAGGCGAGTTATAAAAGACGTTAGAACGCGCACACAGAACTAAAACTTTGAAGGGTTTATCTAGGCGTGGCAAATAGCGATGGGCGGTAATATGTAAGGTGGTAGCAAATGACGAATGATCATGATAAAGTTTCTAAAAGTGGGATAGCAGGGCCAGTAATCTTGTTTCCTCTAGTAATTGGAGGCTCAGCGATGCTTTGATATTAGTGATGCTCAAATGACGAATGTAGTTTCTGGTTATGAATCGGGCAGCTTTATTATGGATGGATTAAAGAGTGTTAAGTATGTTTTATGTGGGTTACAAATGAATGAGGCATATTCTATTTTTGACTGAAGGAGTAAGGTGTATGCCCCAAATTTTGTCTTCAAGTCAGCTTGGCGTAAGCGGCATCTAATGAAATCAAGTGTTTTCGATGCTTTAGATGTTATTGCGTCAATGTGGCCATTCCATTTATCAGTAAGAGAAGTCTAAGTCCTAGTTATTTCCAAGTTCACTTTGGGCGCACCGCAAACAAACACAAGCGAGACAGAAAAAGAAGGTAGCTCAGAATTAGATAGGTCGTGAATAAAGAAAAGTTTCAGGCTTGCAATAATGTGGGCTGAACCAAAAAGAGAACTTGTAGCTTGAGAGTAATGCAAAAAAAAAAGAACACACTGCACACACAGCAATCTCACATCTACTTAGCGTTTACGTTGCACCAATGGTATCTGCTATGACATTTGTACAATGAATTGTCTTTTTGATGTACAATGAGACGATAAATTGTTACTCCGCGGTTGAATATCTCAATTCTGGTTAATGACCTCCTTTTACTACCTGTAGGAATTAACGTAGCACCCATGTTTTAAGTTGCGATCCCCATTTTTTTACTTAGTACATTAGTTCTGCATGAGGTAATAGCAACAAAGATGAAGCAAACTAGATGACATAGGGACGCTTCCAATTTACCCCTTACATAGCAAAGGATGCTGAGAACGCAATAGAGCTTATCGTTTCCGTGCACCGGCAAAGCCATTATTCGCGCCACCGAACAGCAACCTCGCAGTCTGCAGGTAAGTGATGACCGAGGCACAAGACAGGAAATAAATAAGGAAATAAATAAGGAGGCTAGCCAGATGTCAACAGTCTCGAGACCGAAAACACTCGTTGGCCAAAAGCAAATAAAGGAGAAGTGGTGCCTTTCAGAAACTGTATTATTGGAGGTGACGGCGATATTTCGTGCAGAAGTTTTATGAAAATACTAAAATTACAAAAAAGTGCATCGGTATATCCGGCCAAGTTCATTTAATGTGCAAATTTGTGATGCGGCTTCTAAGGAGGAATATCGAAGGGGTGTGATCGTACACGACACTTTAATGACGGTGTGTGAGTGACAGTATGTGTAAAGGGGAAGAAAAACTGAGACAAGTGGTGACCGTAAACTCTTTCACTGTGAGACTCAAGCAACGTGGCACCTCGGACGCAATTTATTGATCGGGAAAAGTAGATTTAGAGGCTATAATTATTATCTGATTCATTATTAGTGTTGATCCTAAGGTGGTCGACTAGACCTGCTCGTTGTGTGATGTCTGCGTGTTGCATGATAAGACACGCGGTTGACAAAATTAATCAACTACATTATCGTCCGCTAGAATCTTTTTAAACATATGCGAGCGACATGATGATGTATAGAAATGAGTTGCTATGTTCGTCACTAGCAACTAAAGAGCTAAGCTTGCATTTAAACGAGAAAAAAAAATATAAATAAATAACGTTTCGAAGGCACACATTCGTGCTTAAAAGAGACGTTTAAACCCGTAGAAGCCGCAATAGCTACTCACTGTCTTACATCGACAACACTCACTTCTATTTCACTTCTTCTTTATTGTAACCGACTAGTTCGTAAACCAC
Organism: Rhipicephalus microplus; assembly: GCF_043290135.1. Taxonomy (NCBI): domain Eukaryota; kingdom Metazoa; phylum Arthropoda; class Arachnida; order Ixodida; family Ixodidae; genus Rhipicephalus; species Rhipicephalus microplus. The sequence continues at coordinate 400,013 of NW_027464692.1, read as the reverse complement.
TATACGTACTGGTGGACGCATGTGTTATGCCCGCATCTCGAAACTCAAGTAATCGTGATTACTTATGAAGTCTAAGAAATTCATCACAGAATTAGCAGTTGTTCACAATGTGAACGACTAAATTTCATCTTTACAAATATTTTAGCACTGAACTTTATTCTCGTCATGGATATCTGTTAAAGGTATTGTACGCAATATGAAAAAAAATGTTATCCTTTATTATCCGAGTCGGTGTGAACGTTAGCGTTAAAACATATGTAATTTGCTAACTCCAAAGGAGCACAACTGTCACGCCCAAAAACGTTCAAGGGGGAATGTTAAACTTTCCAGATGCCTTTCGGTAGATATGGGTAATAATCTGATGCCCCAGTCAATTTATACAGCAGGAATAGTATGCATACTGATTACTACAGGGGAAAAATATCTGCCAAAGAGCTCAGAAATGTTTTTGAGAACCATATATTCAAGAAGATCGAAGAGCACTGTACAGGCCTTGTAGGCCTTCATAAGGTTAATATTTCGTATTATGCAGAGGTGTGCTTTTTTGTTTCTGGAGCTTAACTATGGCGGCTCTTCTGAATTACTAATGTTAGTGATAGATGGCTATCGGCTGAATGATAATGTAGAAAGCAGGGCCACACGTGCTCGCTCTGAGAACGTTTTCAAGGGGGCATTGCGTACTTCTTTCAGGAGCGAAATGAATTCCGTGAGCGATGAAGGAGAACACGTGGGACGTTTATGCATGCAGATAAGCTCTGCATGCATGATTTATGGTTTCTTTCACTTAAGTATTAAGTGTTCTTCATGATGTGTTTCTGAGTCGCCGGAGACGAGGTAAAAGACCAATCAATGCGACTGAAATTGTCACACTTACTTAATGAAATAATGAAGGAATAAATGAGGGAAAAAGTTCCAGACTCTCATTCTACCGAGAAAATTTGGGCAGGAAGTTTGGTGCATGTGCCCCTGAGGTGCTTTTTCTTTTTTCGCATTGTATTGCACAATGCCCCGTTGAATAGTTTTCTTCCTCCATGCTGAGAATCGCATATTCATCCACTTGTTTAGAACTGAAACACTTTTGTAGATAGAGGCAATGAAGACGGCCATAAGTTTGTAGGACAAGTAGCATCAATAACGTCAATATGACCGTCTATATGACCATTGTTGAGACCATCGTTGTGACCACCCACATGACCGTCGTTGAGACCATCGATATTACCATTGACATGACCACCCATATAATATAACAGTCGATATGATAATTGATGTGACAAGTCTAATAAGTAATGTCGATAAAAGATAAGAATGCCGCAGCATAAATGGCTGATTTCGGGCAAACTTGCCGTCGAGAGATCATCAATTTCTGAAAAACTGCGTATACGAATACGCATGTGAGCGGTACACTTTCGGAGACCTTATTTTTGTACATCCATATTTCTGTGCACCCTCGAATTTTCTTTCTTTTTTGTGTTTCTGAATCTACAATGCTAATTCGAGAGGTAACACCAGATTCGCATAAGTAATGTCTCAAATAACAAACAAAACAGCTTTAACTTCATGCCCTGATTTTTTTGCGTGTGCTAGATAATGCAGAATTTTGGAGGATTTGCAACTGTATTGTATCGGTTCAGCACCGAGTAGCAACAGAAGCATATATTTGTACCTTAAGTATATGACCGGAATATCCCGTATGACCCGTCTATAGGGGGGTGCTGTAAAGCTCACTAAACGATGTTAATGTCGTAATACGAAAGGTATGTTGTGCAGCCTGTAATTTTAGGTTGCCGTGGAATACTCAAAGTACATTTTAGGGCTGTGTAGCCTAACAATATAAGTATTAGAGAAATGCTATCGCTGAACTGGCCCAGTTCTGCTTAGACGGCACTTCGGTCATTATGCTTGTGCGAACGTATTGTGCTCCAAATTTTTTTTTGTTTTTGCTGTGCGAGATAACTTATTACGATGTTTGGTCTCCAAAATATGTACGTCCTAATTAGCGAGAAATAAGCTGAAAACTAATGCCACAAAAATATTCAACGCGTCCATGCTGCCGAACAGAATCGGCAACAACGCACAAGTTTACAATTATTTAGTGCTCTCATCCGTTACCCACGCTGTCAGTTCTTGGGTAAAATTTTCATGTTCAATGTGACGGCACAAGGTTGGTTACAGTATGAGTTTTATTTGTGATAATATTTATCTTTCGTATTAGCCAAGAGAAGCAACAAAAATCTTGCCTCTTTATTTTGAGCCTTGCAAAGCACATCGCCTTCACTGCATTAGGAGTTTTAGTGAGGCGAAGCCACAGTTGCAGGACATCTTTGAAGAAGGCTTTCTCCCCCGTGGCATCCATTCTCTTCACACTTTGTGCTCTTTTTATACTACACTGGCTTGAACACGTAGCTGGGCTTGCCTTGCTTTGTGACTGTATATTTCACAGAAAAAAAATTGCAGATCCCACGTACAGGGAGAATCGATGATATGCGAAGCACGAATGAGACAGGTTGATATGTCATACTTGGGTATTTAGCAGCGCGAAAAATGCACAAAAGACAAGAAAGGGACGAGACAAGCACTGACTTCCAACTGAAATTTTATTGACGAGAAGACCGTTAATATGCAATGGAGCACAAAGAGTGAAAAAATGACGTATTTTAAGATACAAATTATCAACTAACGCCATGCCTGCTGCGCCTACCCTCGCACCTCAAGAAACATATCTCTTTATCTGAAAGAGCAACTGAAGGCTTGCTTACGCATGCGCCGCTTTCAAGCTCCATTTGAGCAGCCTCATAAATTATACGCACGTTTTCCTCTTTAATCTTGCATAGAACTGTTGTTTTTTCAAACAGCGGAGTGCACCCACACGTGCTCACGTGTTGCGCTAAGAAGCCATCTTTTCCGCCACGAACATTATTGGCATGTTCCCGTAAGCGATCGTTAAGGCATCTGCCCGTCTGGCCCACATAACATGCACCGCAAGAAAAAGGGGTCCTGTAAACGACGCCTAACGCGCAGTCCACAAACTGCGTTCTGTGCCTCACCATACACCGTTTTCTCATACTCTTTACGGGGCAGGTCCTGTTTGTCAACTGGGACAACTTATCAGGGGCACTGAAGACCACTTTCACATTGAGGCGCTGTCCTATTTTCTTTAGGCGGTGTGACACAGAATGCATGTACGGAATAACCGCTACCTTTTCCCTCTTCTCCGCTGTGGTGCCATCACCGTTGCAAACAGTGCCCAATCGTTTCCTTTTTCTGTGCATTGCCTCCGCCACGGAAATGAGCAAAGTGCGAGGGTACCCTTCTCTTTCTAGGCGCTCCGACTGTGTCACTGTGTCACACCGCCTAAAGAAAATAGGACAGCGCCTCAATGTGAAAGTGGTCTTCAGTGCCCCTGATAAGTTGTCCCAGTTGACAAACAGGACCTGCCCCGTAAAGAGTATGAGAAAACGGTGTATGGTGAGGCACAGAACGCAGTTTGTGGACTGCGCGTTAGGCGTCGTTTACAGGAACCCTTTTTCTTGCGGTGCATGTTATGTGGGCCAGACGGGCAGATGCCTTAACGATCGCTTACGGGAACATGCCAATAATGTTCGTGGCGGAAAAGATGGCTTCTTAGCGCAACACGTGAGCACGTGTGGGTGCACTCCGCTGTTTGAAAAAACAACAGTTCTATGCAAGATTAAAGAGGAAAACGTGCGTATAATTTATGAGGCTGCTCAAATGGAGCTTGAAAGCGGCGCATGCGTAAGCAAGCCTTCAGTTGCTCTTTCAGATAAAGAGATATGTTTCTTGAGGTGCGAGGGTAGGCGCAGCAGGCATGGCGTTAGTTGATAATTTGTATCTTAAAATACGTCATTTTTTCACTCTTTGTGCTCCATTGCATATTAACGGTCTTCTCGTCAATAAAATTTCAGTTGGAAGTCAGTGCTTGTCTCGTCCCTTTCTTGTCTTTTGTGCATTTTTCGCGCTGCTAAATACCCAAGTATGCCATACCAACTAGCCCAGTCAACCGCTCTATTTGATATGTCATTTTCAAATCAGCAAAACATTACGAGGTGGAGGTAAATGATGCCGTACATGACTTCCGTGTCATGAATATTATGCTTGGGTGCGTTGTTTACCTTCGCATCTATTCACTTCACGTGATACCAAATGAAGTATATGTGGCACTAGCGAAACAACCGCGAGCACGCTATGAGCGGGGTATGTTGTCATGTTCTTATATGACACGAGTGTCAGGATTATCATGTTTGCACCAGTCATATATTTCGCCATCCATTGACGTCACGTAACACCAAATTTGGTATATGTGGAGCTAGCAAAATGGCCACGAGTGCATCATGAAGGGCCCAATATCCTCCAATGTAGCGTTGACGCGCGTGCACTCTGGGCACAGTGACGCTACGTTAGCAAAACGCGAGCACTCAATAGTCTGACGCTGGGCACGACCGGCGCGACCAGCGTCCGTCGGCGTGGCCTGACGGTAACCGGTGCGAAATACGACATGCTGCATTTCGCACCGATGCGTTACCCAGATAACACTGCGGCTCCCTCTTTTCGTGACGAAGGGGCGCCAGACGCGCTGAAACGCGCATGCGCCGAAGCAACGCAGCGCGGCGCGCGCCTGCGAGTATATGGCAGAACAGGTGCCTGGCGTCGCAATGCCGGCGAGACGCGTCGAAATGAGAGCGGGCGAGCACACGCACTGGGTCACGTCGAAATGTATTGGCGCCTTGACTGTGACATGTAGTCATATTGTCCCATGACACGCATCTCATGATTATCATGTTTGCACCAGTCACATACCTTCGTCACATACCAGCTTCGCAACATGCCATGTGAACGAAACCACCACAACAGCTGCAGGACTAAGAAATGCAAATAATCACATTCATGACATATATGTCATGTTTTCATGTTGTCACTAGTATTTTCTTCATACAGTCATGTTATGCCATACCAAGTTTGGTATCGATACCATGACCGAGACGGCCAGGAGAGCTAAAAGTCGTAGCCGGCTAGATAGATAGATAGATAGATAGATAGATAGATAGATAGATAGATAGATAGATAGATAGATAGATAGATAGATAGATAGATAGATAGAGCTCACGAGGCAGTCAAAGCCCTCTTGCGCTTTATGAGGACTACGGTCGTACGTGACAGCCTTTGACTTTGCAATAGTGCCAATTTTCTTGCCTCTTTCTCTTCTCTCTCCTATTTTTCTGTCATCTTTATACGCTCCTTTCTTATTCTCCCAGTGTAGGGTAGCCAACCGGGCATGTGCATGGTTAACCTTCCTGCCTTCTGTCTTGTTTTTCCTCCTTACCTCCGTTATTGCGGTGCTCCCAAACGTTCCGCATGGAAACGACCACAGTATTTGGCCGGTTGTGCTGCTTCGACAGCATAAGAACGATGATGATGGCTGTGCGATGAAGCTAATTTTGCTAGTGGCAACATAAGTGATAACAGCTGCGTCTGCTTATCGCTGCGATGAATCATCGCGAGGCAAGCATATTCCTGCCATCACGCTCTGCAGTGCAATCAGGGCGCGCCTATAGGCGCACAATCGGGCAGGTCACGTGGTATTTTATTGCAATTAGTGGGTGTCGATATATAGTAAGCAGAAAACGTTATAATTAGCAGATTTAAATTAGAAACACCTTAACAACACGCTTTGGAAACCTATGTACCATTTTTTTTCTTTTCTTCATAAACATTCTAGCAAGCTTCGTTGCTTCAAAAGTGATATGAGTAAATGTGTATAATTAGTCAACTAAGCGTAAAACAAGTGCTAGTGTCACTTCGTGCAATAGTAAGCAACACGCACTTGGTCGCATCGTCATAGCGTGCGCCGACATAAATTTAAACTGTAGCTAAATTCAGCGGGAATACGTTGGTACATGGCGCTACATTCAATGCGACGAATGGAGCCATTTGCCGGCCATTAGCTTAGGCAACGGTCACGAGAAACGGTGATATTAAAGCAACCGAAAGTACTCCTCGGGGGCGCTGCGAGACGACCTAACTTCTCAGCGACGCGGCAACCACGGCATTCTTGCTTTTTCGCTTACGCTTTCGTTCAGTCGTGTTTTTCATGTATCTCTCCACCAGGCTACGCATCAGCACAACATTGTGACACTAACAGGAGCTAGATAGAAGTAACTTGCTTGATATAGCCTACAAAGTATCTTGAGATAGTCTGGAGAATGTCAGGCTTGCGCCTGACATTCGGAGGTGCTGTTCTGTGATTTCCCAAGGGGTGCAGGAATTTGTATCCGCATGGGAATAAAAGAAGCCTCAAGAAGTACCAGACCAGTAAAGCGAGGAAGAAAAAGAAAACCGAGGAACTCTATTAGGGTGGCCACGTCGCAGTGTTGTATGTGCCAAGTAGCGTCGACGGTGCTTGACAGTCGTTTCATATGTACATACACGTCTTACAGAATTCCATAATCAGTCAGGGTGAAAATACATGCCGTGCTAGTTTAGCAGGTGATCTACTGGTAAGCACGCGGACGTGGGTTTGATTCCAGGCTAAAGTGACAATATCGCCATAAAGGCTAAATGGAAGAGCACCCGTGTACTTACAATTACGTGCACGTTAAAAAACACACATCATATCCACGGAATGAATAATGATGAGTGGGGGGAAGCATTGGTCAATGAAACCGTGCTTCAGTCCATGCGACCGTCCGTTTGTACGTGCGCCCGTTCGTGCGTCCATTCATGCGTTCGTCCACGCGTCAGTCCATCCGTACGGGCACCCGTTCTTGCGTCCGTCCGTCCGTGCGTCTATTCGTCCATCCATCCGTCCGTGCGTCTGTCTGTCCCTCTGCTTATCTGTCTGTTTGTTCGTGCGTACGCCCATGCGTGTGCCCAGCCATTTAGTCAACACTTCAGGTACCGCCATCCAGCAAACAATCCAATGACTAAATGAGAGTATGTACCGCATTTCTGCTGTAAGCGCTTTGTTAACAGTGAGATAGTAATAACGACGCTGTGCTAAGTTTTTCGAAACACGTGGACATGCGGATATGTGCCTGAGGGCGGGTATGTGCCACTGGTATGCGGGTATGTGCCACAGTTTGCGTGCTACAACAACGGGACGCACAAGCCACGCCATAAGAAGCTTTGCCCTTAAGTGGCCAAAACAAACCTGGAGCCCTTTACTACGGCACGCCTCAGAATTATACATTGATTTTGGCTTGTGAAACCACGGGAGTTATTTTACATTATTGTCATTTTTTAGTATACCACGCGACGTATCTGGTTCATGCAGCCTAGAAAGCTCCCTCGAGAAACGTATCTTGATCACCTCTTTCACAGACACCAATTATTGAGTCTTCGTGTATAGTGTTCGAGTATAACTGACTGAGAATATCGCTGTGCTCCCATCAATGAAGATAAGTTTAGGAGCTCTAAAGTTCGGAAAGTATCAAAACACTGCTCATGTCCAGGAGTTCTTACTGATGAGAGTTGAATCTCGAGAATGGTTGTTCGATTAAGATGTATGTTTGCTAGTGTCAGCTGGGTACCACCAGCAATAGGTTGAACTATGTACAGCTATGCACACCACTTTGCTGTGAAGATAGGCATACATTCCACAAACTGCACAATGATGACAGTTCAGATAAATTAGCAGTGACAGTGCACCGATGCCGAGCAATGCACACATGTACTGACACACGCCAGGTCACACAAATGAGAGATTTCGAAGAAGCCGACCTGGAGATTACAGTGTTATTGGGCAATATGGCATTCATGTCTTCGGAGTCAGTAGCATTCCCTCAAATTTTGAAGTCAGTGCTGGCATAAGGCTGACACCTGTCTATGTAATCCTTATCAGCACTGGTGCCATTTTCGGCATTAAGTAAACGGACTCAGTTTATTTCACACCATCCAACGCGGCTTCTTGCGCACCTTATTCGGGTGTCAAGCTGCGAACGCCGACAGACATTCCGGCATCTGCCATCCGCACTCCCATCTAGTCTTTACGGTTACCACGAACTCCTAATTACGCGTCCAATGCTTATCTACTCCCCTTGATTGCTTGAGAGCCCTCTGTCAGGCCGAGACTGAATGCCATTCACGGAGCTCTGAGTACGTCCTTGTGATTATATTGTGCATGTTTCGTATATCTATCCTGTTGAATGTGGTAGTATAAATCGAAATTATAGTCATTCTAACTTTTGGCCTACGTAACGAACGACCAGACTAAGCTCGAAAGGACGCTATGTTCACTTTACCGAGGCCGTTCTCTTTGGTGATGACTTTTTTGATGTGTACTTACGCTGCTACGTATCGTAGGTGTATTTTATAAGCGTGTGAACTTGAACCCGTTGGCATATATGCGTTGCAGTCAGCCACGCGATACAGCGAAGACATAACATGACTTAGTTCTTAGTTTTCATTTCTTTGTGATTTATTTTGTTTTACAATGCTTCCTAACTATGTTTGTATCTGTTATTCCGCTTATATATTTACTTATTTTTAGTTATTCCTTCCGCACCCTGCGTTTTAAATGCGAAGCGTTTCTTAGAAAACTTCGGCAAATTTGAGCGTATCTATCTATCTATCTATCTATCTATCTATCTATCTATCTATCTATCTATCTATCTATCTATCTATCTATCTATCTATCTATCTATCTATCTATCTATCTATCTATCTATCTATCTATCTATCTATCTATCTATCTATCTATCTATCTATCTATCTATCTATCTATCTATCTATCTATCTATCTATCTATCTATCTATCTATCTATCTATCTATCTATCTATCTATCTATCTATCTATCTATCTATCTATCTATCTATCTATCTATCTATCTATCTATCTATCTATCTATCTATCTATCTATCTATCTATCTATCTATCTAGCCGCTTACGTTTAGGTGCTTTCGTGGTGACCCCCTCAACTTGGCGTGAATCGAAATTAGCAAGGGAGGGTGAGATGGTTTGACGAATGTGACGCGCTGGTCAAGACATGAATAATGTCACAATGTCGTATGTGCCGCTGGTATGCGGGTATGTGAAACAAGCGATTGACACTAACCAAGAACATTGAGAACACACACGGGCAATTTTAACTGAGTGTTAAGCAATACCCGACAACGGTAGCGTCAACCTAACGAACGCATAGAATAAATGCCAGGTTTAAGAAAAACTTGACATAGGCAGTGTTGACCCCTCGACGAATGCAAATAATGAATTTCAGGGTCGCAGCAGGAATCAAACCCAAGCATTTTGCGTGGCAGTCAAGCATTCTACCCCAGAGCTACGCCAGACTTCGGAACTACTTTTCGAATAGACGCTAATATTCTGAAACGTCAACAGTGGTTGCAGTGCTGCCTACCAAATTTCATAAACATTACATATGTACTCCTTTGATACAGTCGTCACGTCGGGTTAACATAAATTGTGGTTAGGTGGCGTGCGCTGAAGTTGATTTATGCAGCAGTGTCCAGGGCCGGCACTTCGCAAGCATCAGTACTTCATATCAGCTTGTGGTGTAGCTAATACGGATCTTCCAGTTGACGTCGTTGCGTAAGTGCAAACAACTGGTTATATTAACATGTGCAACTCTCCAACATATGTCTGTGCCTGCAACATGTGTACATATATTTAGCGTCATTTCATGACGTGTCACTCAATGAAAAAAATTGCAATATGGTCACCTTCTCTCCGTATGCTTCGCATACGCCAATTCCCAGGTACGTGGGATATGCCGCTTTTTTTCTACTTTACTATAACTTTTCTATTTCTTCCTCTGTGCCTGGGCTGTCTTACTGTTTCTCTTTACTAAATTTTACATTCTCATTCTGTGCTGTCCTGTTTTGTTTATTTACTTCTCGCCCTGTTACTGTTTTTATGGTTCTTTTTATCTTTTTGTGTTTTGATTTCCTGTATTTGTCTCTATTTTTCCTCTTTCTACCGCTTTTTCTCTCTCTATCTCTTTCTATCTTTTTTCCCCGTCTTTCACGTGCTAAACTTCACAAGCAGAAGTTTAGCTTAATGCTCGCATCAACTGCACTCGACTGTGTAGCTTGCCAAATTTTTGTGGGGCACACCCACCTGTCAAATTCTGCACGACGGAGCACACGTTAGACACTGAGACGCTAAACACCTTCGTTGTTTAAAAAAATGGCATGGGTAACGAGGTGTTTTAATGGTGTTATTACTTTGTTTTTGCTGCGTGCTCATTTGTGTGATGATCGCCTTTCGCACTTTCAACGGAAACGTAGCTATAGTATCATCTCTCTTCTTGCATTAACAGAACGGAAGGCGTTTATGGCATGACAAAGCAAGACAGATGACTCACGTTGGCGCAGCCGTTTTTCGAAGCAAGAAGATTTTAGACACACCGAATCACAGAAAAGTCGCAAAAAACAGCGTTAAGAAAATAAGGGTGGACGTGCCTAATAGAAGGTGGCTCTAGTAAATGCACAACTTACACTTTGTGCCCTTCTTGTTTAAATCTAATTTTTGTTATTTGCATGGGGTTTGTCACCTCAAGGCTGAACAAAAAAGAGACGCTGTTGAACTCGCTTGCAGTGGTGACGGGATGCATCAATCATATCCCCTTTGTATCTCACAGGGCTTGTCGCAGAAATGCCATGGTAGAGGCGGTTGGTAGCTTTTTTTAGCGGACTGACTATTTTCGTGCTCTTTGCGCATCTCTATAGTACGTAGCAATACGTTACGCATATAATGTAGCGGGATCCTATTTACCGATGTTTCTGGATCGTGGGTAATTTTGGTCCCTAACCGGCCCTATCACAATGCTCTCTTTGGCTGCCGTTATTAACCGGTGGATGTTTATACCTAGTTGTTGCACAGTGTCTGTGTGTGCCCCATTGTCGAACATTTTAGTCAAGGCAGGATTAACGTACTAAATGAAAGTATGCATGCCACTGATAAGAAAAAAGAGGAAATAATTAGTTGTGCCGTCCCCTCGCTATACATCATTTTTTTATCGAAGTTATGCATGACCATCTCAGCAGCATGTGGCTTTGCCGGTCGCCCAACCACTTTTTTTTTATTCAGAAGTTCAATGGCCATCGTTTTTTTTATCACTTTTTCAGCTTACAGGAACAATGACCCGGCGACCTAATGTTCCTGGTCGTGATAGATAGCAAGGTTCTGGAAGAGAATGCCGTAAGAAAGACACAGTGAGGTTTCAGGTTTCGGAAAACGTAGCCCAGAGCATGCCCGGCACCTATGCATATAATGTGCTAAGTAAGAACGAAATACGCATGACGTTACAAAGAAAAACAAAAACAAAATTGTTTTGCCACGTGTGATGTCTACGTTTGAATATTGTCGGGAATTTCTTTTCAACTTTTCATATTCCGTTATTTAATTTTGCCTTTTTGCATAGCTGTAAGGCTGGTGAATCCGCCCTCAGAAGCCGAGTAAAAAAGCGAGTGAAAATTGTTTTCGGGCCATGAGGAGCGAACAAAAAGGAGCGATCATTAGCAGAGCCCATATTGCATGTTAAAACGATTAAATCCGGGTCAGCTTGTGTAACGGGACCAGTAGTAATTTTACGCAAAATAGAATAGGTCAATATGGCAACCTGAGTGTAAAGGCTCGACAGGCGAGACAACTTCATTCATTAGGCCTACAGCTCCGAATGCTTGAAGTTATGATAATATCAGCAGTACTTTTGCTTAGTTAGAAATAAAAATGGCAATCGGTTCCCTAGCAGGTGAGATTACAATGTATGGACAATATATCCTCAGGTGCGATGTCATTCTCACCCCACATACTATCCCTCGTTATTGAAATTAGCAGAGCGGATATATAAACCACATAACTATAACCAACATAACAAAAATAACAGCCATACTCATGCAGCCTATTTCAACTCTACCGTTACCAAAACGCTGTAGTCTCAACACTATCATGGTTGTTTATAAAATATTGATGGACACTCTCAAGTGAAATCAGCACAGCGCGCTTATAGAGCGCATAAACCTAATCGTAATAACTAAAATATTAGCCATACTCATGCAGTCAATTACCCCTCTGGGTTACGATTACCGAAGCCCTATGCTTTAATTGCAACCAAGGTTGTTTGTTAAAGTATTTATGGACCCTCCCACCGTGCTACAGGCATCGATTAACTTTGATTGCATATTACATAGATGTAATGTATACCTACCCATGGTGACCGAAACAAACAAAACAGCGTCTTAGGCATAAAACGAAGCTTTACGCCCAATACCCAAAGCTGTGTATCGGGCGTGAATACAGATACTGAGTTATTGCATTGAACAATTTTCGAAGGATTACATGGACTTCCTCCCCATTTTGTAGCCATTCATGGTTGGGACTCTCGGCACGTTGTCACCCCTCTGACGGAGTGATGTCGAGTCGCCGATACAAGATTTTCATGGAGAAAATTCTGTTGTTGCCCTTGCTTGTTTTATTTAATATTCTCCTTTGTCCCGCAAGACCAACTTGAGCCAGTATATAGTATATACATCTCTTGTAGCGACTGCACGGTTCCGCTTTCTTTGGGCACTGACTGTGGGAAATAGTGAAGCTAATTGTTACGGCAACTGCCTCAGCGATAGACACTGACTACCTTCCGGTGCCGTCCTTGGTGGAGCCACTGACTTGGTGACACCTACACGTCTCCCCACGATTTCTCTCAGAACTATTCAATCAAGTTGTTGTCACCGTCGTGACGGGACGTCAGCTAACGCTGTTACTATCTCCTCACCGATTCCATACCACGGTAACTCGAGCACTGGCATAGTCGTTACAATTTACATGGGTTGTCACATGATACTTCGAAGAATGGTGTCTCACTAGAATGCTTACGCATTGTTAATGGATAAAGCGTTGTAAACGTTGGCGTAATAAGCATAACTGTTTATTCTTTCATTCAATTGGTCGGTGTGTAAGCAAGGGAAGTATTACAAAATAAATCAACATTTTTGTCTTGCAATTGTGCCCTACATGGCCGCTTTAGTCAGTTTTAGAAACTTTTGTACAGTATCTACAAGCACTATATAGTTTTGCTTTGCGTGTGGTTACTGTTCCGCCCGCCATTTGTATGCTATTACTGGCTGCATTCTCTGAATCAGTGACCTCAATGTTCTTACGTGACCTGCATTACAACGTGTAAAACCGCAGAACTCAGAAGCAAGCCATGTAAACGAGACCAAAACATTGCTACGCAGCACAGAATGGCATTTCAGTGCTACAGCTCAGAGTTTGCCGGTGCTGTAAAGGGGTGCGTCGCGACACCTTTACAGTACAGGCAAACTTACCTTTTGTAAGAATGTTTAGTTTTTACTGTTCAGTTTTTACTTCCATCTCATTGCACACACCCACTAAACGATCGTCCTATCTCAACACTGACAAAACATGCTGGAACAACAAAAAAAAAAAAAGACCGAAAAGATGTGAAAGAAAGAGCAACGATTCTTTGGACATATGTTTACTGCAAATCGCAACAAAATGGCCACGTGAATTTCGCGTTACTGCCTCTGGGACGGTTTCGTGATTTCCCCAGAGAAGCGTACAACTACTGTGAGGTGATCATCTAATGATATTTTTTTTTTCAAATATGCGCACTGGGTCAGGAAAAGTAAAATACTTCGTAACGTGCATTAGGTTGCAATTTTCTCGTTCGTGCTTAGACCTTGCCGAACAGACACGTTTTGTTGGTGTATTTTCGCTTGGTTGAACAAGCAGTGTTGCTTGCTGAAGAAGATTTTACCTGTCGTGTACGTCCGGGAATGTATGCGTTTTCTTCCTAGTTTTTTTACAAATAACTTCATAGACCCAAACTATATACTATACCATCTTTAACACTCTTTTACACATGTGTAGTGACGATTGCTGCGCTTCTAGTTGCAAAGAGCCTGTGATTTCTGACAGATATTGTTTGTTTATCGAGGCAGCGTGCTTGATGCTTTATTTTTACCATCTTTGTGTGGCACAATCATTAGTCGCTGTATGTTCAGACTTATTAAATTGATCTGCGTTGCGATTTTGTGTCAGGGCTAAGGAAGTACCAGTATAAGCTTCTCTTTGCGTATTTCATAGGTTCAGCATTGCTGCCCGCCGCGGTGGTCTAGTGGCTAAGGTACTCGGCTGCTGACCTGCAGGTCGCGGGTTCGATTCCCGGCTGCGGCGGCTGCATTTCCGATGGAGGCGGAAATGTTGTAGGCCCGTGTACTCAGATTTGGGTGCACGTTAAAGAACCCCAGGTGGTCAAAATTTCCGGAGCCCTCCACTACGGCGTCGCTCATAATCAAATGATGGTTTTGGGACTTTAAACCCCACAAATCATTCAATCAGGTTCAGCATTGCAGCGAGCGCTTAAGAATTGGAAGCGTCTGTACGAGGACTAAACATATTTTATTGTGATATCAGTTATATGGACAGTCTTGGTGAGTTTTTGTCGTTGCCGTTATGTCGTGTATAAAGTCCAAATTGATAAGATCTTCCAGCGCATCGTACATTCTTCACGCGGGCAATAGCGCGCTAGCGGAGGCGATAAAAGTGGCTGAAGCACACATCAAATGAGCCGGCCCATCTTTATTGTTGGAAGGGTGCACGTGATAACATTTTTTTAGACAGGCCGTTCAATGTTCAACAGAAGCAAGGGGAGTATGCTCGAGCAGCAACCGCGAACTTTGATTTTGTGAGAACGGTCGCCCTCGCTGACGCGCGTGCTATCTCGCCATCTCGGCAGCCACCAGTGGGTGGTTCATATACCATTCTAGGTGCTGTGTTCTCAACGCGAAGAGACAGTACTAAAAGTGTCCCTGGAGCAGCGGCATTCTCTTACATCAGCGTTTTGTAAAGTTGTGCGAGATCGGATCCAAAAGGGTTAGCTACCAGCTTCACATCTATAAAATTAAACTTAGTTTCTCTCACTTTCATTTATTCACCCTTGCGGTCAAAACTTTTTATCATGCACTCTAATCAAAGAAAATAGTCTCACAAAGATAAAGCATTTTTGCTTGTTTTACGACAAAGTTTGTTTTAAGCTGATATTAATATGATACTCCGTAGCGAACAGTCTGAGGAAGACGGCGATCAAGTGTTCCGTTATCCAAGCGCTCCTCTCTGTGCCCTCTGGTTTTTTCGGTGAAACCTTCAAGTTTTTCTGGTGCCTCGGCTCCGCCTCTTGTGGCCATGGACGTGGGGCCTTCCGAAGGACTGCTTGGCCAGACGTCATCTCGGCTGACCCCCACAAGGAAGAGAGGAACTTCACTCAGTGACAGTGAGGACACAGAGCTGTACTCAGCTGCCTCGGAAGTCGACTCATCCGACGATGATTTCATTCCTGTCCAGAGCAAGAGGGCGAAGAGGAAGATCTTCAACGCAGACCCGCACACTTCTGCGAGTACAGTGAATATGAAATCAAGGCATGAAAGCTGGCCACACGTCATCATCTTCGTGCCAGAAGAGTCCTCAGGAAACCTGCGACTACTGAACAGGCAAGCTCTCTCCGCTTTTTTGGAACGTGTGGTTCCTAATGAAATCAAGGGCATCAGAGTAAATACGCGAAAAAATATACTCGCCATAGACGTATTCCACGTAAATGCACTTGGACCACTCAAACAAGTGACTGAGCTAGGCGGCATCAAAGTGCGCCCCTTTATACCAATTGACAACGCACCCATAGCCTGTGTGATATACGGCGTAGACATTGCGATTCCCAACGCTGACTTGCCTACTCTCATTAAACCGGCAAATGAGGGTGCTGTCATCACTCAGATATACCGCCTTGAGAAGTCACGCTGTGTGAAACTGGTATTCAAAGGCGATTTCACACCATCCCATGCCAAAGTCGGACATTTTAGACACCCTGTTCAGCCTCTTGTGTAAAAGCCATTTCAATGCCACCAGTGTTTTAAACTAGGTCATGTCAAGGGCGTGTGCCCGAACTCGCTACAGTGCCCCTGGTGCGCTGAACCCCAGTCGGAAGATGCGTGTCAATCTACATTTATTAAATGCGGTAACTGTAATGGCTCACATACTGCCTCATTGAAAGACTGTCCTCGAATTCAAAAGGAGCGCGTGGTGCTTAAGCAAATGGTCAGAGGCGATTCGACCCACAGGGATGCTGCCGAAACAGCCCGGCGTCGGCAGCGGCGTCGGCAACATAGTTCGACCTCAAAGACTTCACAAGCTCGAAACGACAGCACCACCTCTACTGGCGCACCATTAGGTCAGGCCGCAACAGGACCGACTAATTCAAAGAAGACTGCGGGGAGAAATATCGCCACAGAGGAATGATCTTTCCAAGTCGTCCGCTAACCATAGAACGTCAGAAGACCACACCCACTCTGGGGCCATCACCAACCACTGTTGAAACACACAAGAAAGATGGTAAAGTCATAAACATGCTTCGGTCTCTCATGAATGCCATCCGAGATATCTTGTTGGACATGGGGACAATGTCTGCTCGAAGCGCTCTCGAAGTGCTGGACGCCTCAAGCCCAGTACTTGAATCGCTCGAGTAGAAATATGGCTAACGATCGCCATCATTTCTGAGAAGTCAAGGAAGCATCCCTGACTCAGTGGAACGCCAGTGGGCTAAAACCGCGTCTTTTCAGAATTTCGTGAGTTAGTGCGCGTGCAGTCATCAGCATTTGTGAGCCCAACACGCGTGCGTGCTCTCCTCCCTCTCCCTTTTTCCATCTTTCAAACTCCCTCATCCCTATCCCCAGTGTAAGGTAGCATACCGGAAGTTCCAGACTGGTTAACATCCCTGCCTTTCCTTTCCCTCTTGTTGTTCTCTCGTAGCCAAATTGAACGTCGTAAATTTGTGTTCGACATTATCGTATAATAACCATTTTTGGGTGGCGTACACAAAGGCCGCCTCAACCAGGAGCAGGTTACTTCAAGAGCGACTATCAATTTTATCAGTGGAGCACACAACAGATTCAAGGCTCACCGCTCATGTCGGCGTCTTTGTAGGGAGTCGTTCTTTGAGCTTAGCCTGGGTAACAGACGTGTTCATGTATATTACACTGTTGACTGTGCACAAACAGCGTTCTCGGCCGAATAAAGATTGCGTTTTACCCACTTGGATTTACGAACCTCAGATGCCCGCTGATGACTGGTCGGTGCCAAGATTTCTGCTTCCTATCGTTGCTTTCGCGTCCCCTAAAAAATAACGTGGCCGTCTCTAGAAAGTTCTTGCGTCTCTGAGTGAAGGAAAACAATGATGTGGACTAAGCATGCGCTGAAATTTAGGAAATGACTTTTTGGCTTTAGGTTGTTCCAATCGCTAAGTACCTGCTTAGCTGTACGTTTTTTTTTTTCTGAAATAAATCTTAACGCTTCGAAGAAGCTTCGTGTTCGTTCCCTTAAAACTGAACTATTTGTACATTTGCAATTGTGAGAATATTTGCATAGTGGTCCTGCGAAAATGTACATGTTGGAAGCTCTTGCGAAACCGAAACCGAAATCACACGAAAACGGACTACTTGGCGTAGTAACACATGTGCAGAAGCTCCGCCCACGTAGCTTCGGCTTTGCTGCCACAGAAAGTGGTCGCCGAGTATACACTACCACAGAGCCGCTCCAAGTCTCGCAACTGCTTTGGTTTGTTAAACATCAATTGTTGATGCAGTACTGGCTAGGTAGTTTTATAAACATTACATGTGTACTGCTATGGTAGAGGTATAGTGACTAGAATATACTTAGTATATTCTAAGCACTATAGTACAGATGGCACGTCTGGTTTGTGTAAATTGTACACTTAGGCACCATTCACCGAAGTTGGTCTACGTGGCACTATCCTGACCTACCGTCCCCGCAAGCACAAGAGCTACATATCACCTTACTGCTTCTGGGGCTAGTAATACCCACTTTGCTGTTGGCATCGTTACGCAAGTGTAAACAACTGGTTATATAAAACATATGCGACTGCTTAATACGTCTGTGTAGAACATGTGTACATATCTTTAACGTAATTTAGTAACGTTTCGCTTAATAAAAAAGCACCCCATAGTTACATTCCTCGCACATGCTGCGCATAACTTCGGTTCTTAGGGTATATGTGGGGTCTGCTGAATTTTTTGTGTCACTCGAAGTTACTTTGTGTTCAGCAGCAGACATTATCTAAGAGTTAAACGCACTGGGAGCCTTCAGTGTGGCTGCGAAACTTTCACTATATATGCAAAGTAGAACTTATTTTGCTTGACGCTCTATAGCGTTCATAGGAATGGGATTAGCATTACGGCATCATGCGCAGCGAAAAACAAATTGTACGGTGCTGTCTAGAAAGGCAAACACTGGTTACATCGTCACTATATGCAACGATAGGAATGGGAGCGAATTGAGTATCACTGTAAACGGCGTAAACACGATGATACAAATATTTACATCGAATGCTCCACAGAATAAATTTGTTTGTAGCTATCGGGCTCTTTGCATGACGTAAATAGTTTAGTGTACTGGAAGGGGCTGGATCCCTACGTTTCAAACCTTGCTGAACGAGGCCCTGTATATTGTAACTGTTTACGCTAGTAGCGTATACATGTTAGCAAACATGTAAACTAACGCAATACAAGCAGACGTGCACACCTTTTTCTCTTTTGTTTTAACTATTGAGGAGTCAGTTTGGTGCAGCTGAATTGTGTATTATTATTTTTATATGGTTCTTCTTCTGGTAAATTTTACACTGTGCGCGTCTGTTCGCTTACGTCTGTTTCAGTCCTTGCTGTCCTTTTTCATTTCATTTTATATTACGATATTTATATATAGTTTGTTCTCACTATTCTTGCACTATACTTTTCCCTATACTATTATTGCCTTATATTTTAGATGTCGCAACGCAGCTTTTGTGTTTAAATGTGTTTTGTGTTTAGCATGGGAGATATCATGAAACACATTACTGTAATTTTGAAATTTCGTGGAGGTGTCCATATTTTGTTCCATGCGCCACTATCGTCCCACAGAGAGAGAACTTGTTATAATATACTTCACATGTACGTATGTATGCTTCATCGCAGGCCACCTTCCCTTGAGCAACAGTAAACCAATACTGAAGGCCCTAAAACCCACTGGAGGTACAAGAAGCTTGTAGTTCCCCCGATCCTGGAAGCCATACAGAGGCGCAAAACCCCATTACAATAAGATAGTAATTGGCACACTATATAGTTATTTTTCATTTTTTTAAGCCAGTGAGGCCTGCTGTTTCACCTATCAGATAGACCTTTAGTATATAGCTTTCGTAAGTGAAATATCCACAGCTCTGCTTCGAGAGATAAGATGACATGCACATCAACCCGGCATATAGCGCAACTTTTTAACAAGCTTTCCCTTGGGTGATGCTCGCCGCACACAACTTGGGTTCAAGCGTTTTATTTTATTTAATACCCAGCAAGCAGTCGTTACATAAAGCTTCCACTTGTCCTTTGGTATGCGCGGAATTTTATTTTACGGGCGACCTGATCATCAGCCGCAAATGATCCCTAATGGCATCGTTAGCTTTCGCTGCTTGTCTGAAGTGTCGTGACATCTGCCTCGTAACATCGTGCAGTGGCTGAAGCAATTAGACCTCCATTGAAGCAGCTCGACGTGCAATGTTGCTAACAGCTTCGCAATGAATTGATTGATATGTAGGGTTTAACGTCCCAAAACCACTATATGATTATGAGAGACGCCGTAGTGGAGGGCTCCAGAAATTTTGACCACCTGGGGTTCTTTAACGTGCGCCCAAATCTGAGCACACGGGCCTACAACATTTCCGCCTCCATCGGAAATGCAGCCGCCGCAGCCGGGATTCGAACCCGCGCCCTGCGGGTCAGCAGCCGAGTACCTTAGCCACTAGACCACCGCGGCGGGGCAGCTTCGCAATGAAGAAGAGTGGAAGAGTTGTAACGTGTTTTCGCCGACAAGGGAGAAGCGGCAGTTGCAGTTGATGGAACATGCAGTTGGCTCTGTCACAATACGGGGCCCGAGAGGAGGAGGGAACGGGGAGGCGCTGGGACTTGGGTGCATGTAGGCCTGTGTGGGATGAGCTTGTGAAACGCTTGTTTCGTTTGTCGAGCACGCGAATGAAGGTTGACGAGACGGCATGATGAGGGTGTTGGATGTCTATTTATAGTTTGCATCTTCACGATAACGTTCTACATAAACGCTGTAAGGATTATTAAAACCGAGATGATTAAAAAAACGTCGTACTTCACCCTTTCGTAAGTCAAGTAGAGTGCATGGTGTATCAATCTTACTTTCTTTTCTTTGTTTAATTACTTTTTATGCTTTGAAAATGCGTTCATCGCGGTATTTCCACAAATTGGTTCTAAGAGAGAACGGAAGAGAAAGGCGAGCCCCGTAACTGTCTGTTTCAGCGAGCGACACATCAACAGTAGCTCACAAGGAATGGGGGTGAGGAGGGATTAAAAGGATAGAAATAAAGGTGTAGAGAGAGAGAAAGAGGCATCAGGTAAGCCAGAGAGTGACGACATATCGAGGTAATAGGAGAGATAGGAAAGATGGAAACACGGTCACAGGAGTCCGAGGACGGGGCACCACTTGCGAGAGCTCTTGCCGGCGTCAGGAGGTGGCGTAGAGCAAGTCCAGTTGGTCAGAGCTACACTGTCGTCGGAGTTCGGCGTCAGGAGATGACGTAGGGCGAGCCCAGTCGGCCAGAGCTACGCTGACGTCGGAGATCACGAGGGCACAACCGGGTGGCACGGAATCCAGCGAGCGAGGTATTTCCATTACGAAAAGTTGTCGCTGAACATAGATTTGATGGTTCTCCTAAAGAAGTCGAGTACAAAAAAAAAAAACTGTCGCATAGATTTTGAAATACGCGCAATGCTGATTGTCGAGTGGATTTTTACCTTTTTTGAAATCAATCAATCAATACATCAATTTTTATATTAGAAATTTCGAACCTCTTCACACGAAATAATTTTGACAAAAAGGAAGCCGAAAAGTGTCACTTAACAGAAGTTTAAAGCTCACGTTTAAAGGTAAGTCATTTGCAGGACTTCTCAGGTGTAAGAGCTGAAAGGAGCGCTCGTCGAGGAGTGCTCGGTTAGTGCCGTATGGCCAAAGGGCAGCTGCTCGCAAACAGGCGTACATCAGAGCAGATTCAAGTGGACAAAGGAACTACACAGCCCACGCATCACTTTCCGTTGTTGCAAGCAGCATGTGGACCAGTGAGCACAAGGCATCCAGGCCGAGTGAACCAAACAAAACGCAAGTGAACTTAACAAAAGACTCCCGCGGGGTGTTTCCTTGCCCAGATGCGCCGGCTTGAAGGCCAAACCGATTTAGTTGCAGAAAAAATATATGATAATACGGTTAGTTGTGCGGGGCCATTATTTCGCGGGAAGACCCGGAATGACGCAGCTGGTGCTGAGGATCACTTTGTGACCTCCAAACATCGCGTCGGGTGGGTTAACCGCTAAACGAGGTTTTTATTTTACAGAAATCGATTGATATGTGGGGTTTAAAGGCCCAAAACTGCCATACGAATATGAGAGACGCCGTAGTCAAGATCATGATAATAAGGGTTGCAGCGCGAGCACGAATGTGCTAGAAAAAACAGACGAAAGTCGAGGTATGGAAGGCAAAGAGGACAACACGAGCGCCGTAGTGAAGGGCTCCGAAAATTTCGACCACCTGGGGTTCTTTAGCCTGCATCCAAATCTAAGCACACAGGCCTACAGCTATTTCGCCTCTATTGAAAATGCAGCAGCCGAAGTCGGGATTCCATCCCATGACCTTCAGGTCAGCAGCCGAGTACCTTAGCTACTATATCACCCCGGTGGGGCTCATTTGCAGAAAGGTAACTTCCTTATTCATTCCTGCTCCGCACACTTCTGATTTATAGATATTATATTTGGCTACCCTGTTTGCGAGTGCTAAAAGTTGATTTTTTTTTGCTCGAAAAGATAGCCTAGAAGTTTGCTCACAGTTCGCGCTGCCCGTTACTCGCCCTTTGGGGTGAAACATAAATTGTATATTCGAAGCAACATCTATTTGATTGAAGACATGCGCAAATTTTGAATTGCCCTACGTGCTCGCGGATGTTGAAATCTAAGGGGGAGGTGGTAGGGGGGAGCTGCTGCAAAACAGAAGAAGTGATAATAAGAACAAACTTCCAAGGACTTACTACAAGGCCAATGCCAATCAATACTCTGTCTTCATGCTGTTGCTGTTATCGTTCTGCTGAAAGGTACGCGATTTTTCAGTTTTTCCTTTACAGCCCCCTCGGCGTAATCACTACCGAAAGCTGGATATTCACCAGACGACCAAGTTAATGTTAGAAACTTTATTGCCACACACGGTTCGTCTTTTCGCTAGTTTTATTAAGTGACAGATTAAGCGTACAGCAACATCATAAAACTTATAATACTATCCCTTCTGTAGAAACAAATGAAACGTAAAAATTGTAAGGAAGGAATGACTTCGACAAAGATGTCACGTCACCCCTATTTCCCACGTGCGACTTTCTTTTTCTATGACGATGAGACGTTGTGATGACATTCCAGCTCATGGGTCCTTTGGAATATGGAATGAAAGAAATGTACGTAAAAACCGTTATATAACCTTTGTGAATATGATCATCTTGTTATAATCTGCTCTTTGTGTCTCTAAAAGCACTACGATTAAGCTTCGTAAACTTCGTTCTCTGAGGGACTTTACTGAATAAGTACCGTGTGAGCTAAAAAGGAAAAAAAAGAATACAGGACACTGTAAACATCGTAAAAACCTGGTCACCCGCAGACACGCACATGAACAAATAGAGGGAACGACACCAATGCAGAGGTATGTCACATCCGCTTCAGGTGATTATCTTGTGTCATTTAACCATCAGTGACTATTTATTGAAAAGAAGTATCGCCGCTGAAAGAAAAAAAAGTCACAGCATATCTGCGGACTGGATGACGATAAGTGGGACGAAGAGTTCATCAGTCCGTCCATCCGTTCAAACGTGCACCCGTCCTTCCTTGCATCCTTCCGTGCGTCCATTAGGCTGTCTGGCAGTGCATCTGTCTGTCTGTCCATGGATCTGTCTGTTTGTACGCTCATCCATCCATCAGTCCGTTTGCTTGTCTGTTTGTCCGTCCATGCGTCTGTCTGTCCATCTTGTGAACACTTCAAACACCACCATCTAGGACCTGTTTATATCATCTGCATCGGTTTATTCGACCAGTAACTATCACCTAGTGGTGAATCCTGAAACAAGGTGGCTACGTACTACATTCATCGGGGACGACCAACCCACGCCTTAAATAGCTTCGCTCCTAAAAAGGAGTAGCAGCAGACATATAGAGCTATAGCCCCTGAATTGACACTTACGACAGTGCGCATGGGCAGCGGATGAGAGCGTCAGTTTATAGGTTTTCTTTTGCTGCATAAGAGCCTTGAGTTGATAGTAGCTCTGGTGTCATTCCATGTCTTAGACCACGTGCCTATCTACATTAGCAAAAAGTTAATACGATGTATACGTACCCAGTAGCTCGTCTTTCAATATGACTCCAGCATAGTGTAAATTCCAAGGTGTGTTAGGCGAAAGCCTGTAGATATTCGACTCACCAATGCGTTTTGCTTGTTTTTCTTTGTTTTTTTAGTCCCAGCAAACACGGGATTGGTGAAAGAATGTGAGGGCGAGTGGCCAGGCAACAGCTGTGGCAGTGCGACTGTTGGTATGCGCCCCGGTGCCATCAGGTGATTGCTGAGAAAGTGCGAAGGAGAGATATCACAGCTGGCGCCATTGCAGGGCACGGACGGATGGACGCGAGAATGAGACAATAAAAGCTGTCGCCCTGAAAAATGCAAAAGCACCACCACTTCTCCAAACAAGAAGGTGAACGGAAATCGCCTCCAGGTACACCCGCAGGGCCCACTTCTTCTGGTGCCGCTTTTCGCAGTCGCATAAAATGGTGTATAATCGGATCGCTGATGCTGATTTAGCCGCCAGCCGAACCGCTTTATATTTACCATCCTAAGACAAAGGAAAAATGTCTGAAAGAAAGTATTCCATCTTTGATTCCGAGAACCTTGACGAAACCTTTCAAGACGCATTGTGTCGCTATTGACTTTGGCGAGCTGCTCCCTTTCCTCTCGGCATAATCGAATCAGTTGACGCTTCGATCGGAAACGCAAGTGAGACCTGAGAAAGAAGGAAAAAAAAAGCAAACGACAAATTTAGTGGACTGACTCAGACATCAGGTACGAGCGTGGGAAAGTGAAGACAAAGCGGGAGAACGACTGTCAAAGGATTCGCTTTGGTAGGCATTGCTGCCGGGAACTATCTTCCGTCGTGAGCAATTCTGCGCCGGAGAACTCACCTAAAAAGGCGAGTGATTTCACCAGTGAAAATAGGAGCAAAAAAAAGGAAGTTATTCTGACACGTCGTAACTTTTACTTAAACGGTGTAGAAAATATAGAAAGATTACGATATATATATTTGAAGCTTCCTGGTCGATGCGGTTGCGTAGTGCGCGTATTGTAATTGTGGGATATGCATACGCTATTTGCTCGTGTTCCTATTTTTTTGAATTGGCTATGACTTTGTCAAAAAAATATCACGAAATAAATATTGCGATATATATTAGCAGACACGACCACAACGCGTTCGCGTGTACATGTAAGTTCATGTAAGAAAAGAATACCAGTTTGTGCACCTTTTATCCTGGGAACTCCTAACGTTTGAAGAAAGGAAACGTTATCGAAGATTCTAAACTACACGGCTAGATAAACAACCGTGATGACGGGCGTCTCAAACGAAAAGCTATTGAAGATTCTTTAATTACGTGGCCAGGTGAATGACCACTATGGTGTGCGTATCAAACCATGCAATGAAAGAGACGTCAATGTAGCCTTACGAGAAATTGCGACACTCAACACCGCACGCTGGAACGCGTGTCAAACGCCACTTTCTCGCAGCGAACAGCATACGACTAAAACCGTTGTGGACAGTTTTCGGAATTTGCATGTAGTATTTTGTGTCATCTCATATGTCGCCTAATTGGATGTTTGTATGGCCTCCGTCACAGCAGTTGCAAAAGTTGTTTGATGGTACGGTCTTGTTTCATGACAAGCGGTGCCGCAAAAGACTAGCAACAATCCGGCTAACTTCATGACGTGGTTCGTACACGTATCAGCGTCGATAGAATGAAGGTGAACTTTGATGATTGTAAATTTGACGATCCAATGATTGCTCTTCAGATATACATGATTCAGGAAAAACAGCCACATGTTGTCCGTTGTCTTAAGAAGAAAAAGCTGCGTTACACTATATACAAAAGCTGAGCATTTGACAAGAAGGCAGATAAAAAGTGGAGGATGTTCAATATTTGTAAGCTTAACCTAACTTAAACACATGGAACACAATATGTGCTAGCGCTGCCTGTCAACGTGCAAGGTTTGGTCTGGTTACAAAATTTAATGTTGAGAGACTTCGATGAACGAACACAGCGCAAAAAAAGTACATTTCCGTCCCTCGATTGGTTGACGAACTTAAGAGATAACTGAGAATGACACTGTATCTCCGTGAACGAAGATTCCCAAGTGACACGCACCACAGAATCATCGTGCACGCCTTGCCATAATTCAGCTATGCTCTTCGAGTTCAGCCACCAGATGTGTACCAATCTAAACAAGTAGAGGCTTTGAGTAGAGGCCTAAATTGGATATACGTTGAACGCATCGTGGTTCTCACGAGCTATCTCCTGGTAGCTACATGTGTCAACTTTATGTTCATATTTAGCAATTATTCTGCCTCACAGACGCCTCACCCCCACCCTCGTTTCTTGTGATTTTTCACAATTTCTCAACTCCGCATTATCGTGGAAACATGAGAGTTTTTTATCACTCTCTGCTCAACTAAGGTTGTGGTACCGACTACTCAATTACCGCCTGCTTTCCATTACCACGTGTCACTTGACTACATCGACGGAGCCTGTAGCAGTAGTTTAGTGGTTGTAAGCACTTGTCTTGTTCCTTGCTCGCTCCAGTTTGTCAGCTTTTTAAAGAAGACTACAGATTATGGGGACTAGGCAAGCAAAGAAATATTTTCTCTTGATGAGGTCGTTGAAGGCGGCTAGCACCCAAAATTTCTTGGAATGAGTTGTTACATACGGGACAAAAAAAAAAAAACAGAAAAGGCGTTTTTTGTATTTTTGTGAGTGACTCCTTATCATCAGCATCTGTTTGTTCTCTTTGGAAAACATGGTGGGTGTTACAAATGGACTTTTTTGTGATGTCAGTCTGACATTTGCTTTGTTAAATATTTATTACAGCTTGTAGCTTCCGAACTTGAACGTTCATGTTCAATGGAATCACTCTCTCATATCGGCAGCCTCATATGCATCAATACTAAAAGAGTTTTCCCACACAACTGCGTCGTGAATTAAGATGACGGATCAGTATCTGTAGGGAACCACAAGGTGAAGTTGAGGTGTACCACCCAGATTGTGCTGGCCATCGTGTGTTCAAAATTAGAACTTGCATCATAACTGACGTTCCTTGCTGTGCGATTCTCTCTAGTTCTACGGACACGCTGTCCAATCCGCCTGAAAGATTTAACATGACTGTCGCATCAACAAATGAATTTATTGAAACTCCATTACGTTCTTGTCAAGCAAGTGGGCATAGTATTTGAAAAAAAAATTCATTCGTACGTTCGAAAATGGCGCGCATACAAGTTTTAATCAGCAGGTTAAGCAGATTTGCTTTTTGGTGATAAAAGCTAGTCGTGGGTGGCGAGTGCGATATTATAGGTAGTTAATAACGATCATCCATATTTGAAAGCAGTAGCTGAGTTGTCCTCAAATATTGTAAGCATAGACGCCAAAATATTCACGCCAGTAGTTTTAACGATCCTAATTAGACTAAAGAAATGCCTCAGAAAATGCCTGAAATGAACGAAACAATGAATGAAAGTTATTATCTTTCAAAGAAAATGCGAATAGTGCTCATGCGGAAAAGAGCCTGTCGCTAAAAGAAGTAATTGCTGTTTGTGACCCAGTAATAAAACAAAAAAAAATGTAGTTGCGACGTCATTTGCTATTCCTGTGAACAGACTGTGTTTTCGTGACGTTCGTGCTGAGTGGATGGTTCTATGAGTCGTTCCGCACAGATGTCCCATTATCTGCTACTTCAGAGGGCCAGCAGGAGATAGCAGGCCTTGTTAAAGCCTGTCGGCATATTATATTATCATTTTCGGTGAAGCACAAAAGCGGAATAAGCACGCGAAAGGCAGTAAGAACAAAATTAATTGATATAATATGAAATATTACAGAGCAACTCGTTATGACGTAAATGAGGTGTTTGGTGAACGAGTAATAATATTTTCTATATTAACACAGCAATCAAAGAAAACTTACGAAATATCAAAATAAAGAATCAACATCATAAGTAGGCACTCGTAGAACGAAGTTGAAATCATGGTATTCTGTTACTTCAGATTATAATTACACTTTACGTACAATTGGAGGGCACCGTTCCACTGTGTAGGTCCGGAAGGCTACTGCGGTGCGGATATTCAATTTCATTCTGTAAGTGTGCTGGTATAGAGTGGTTATTATCGAGTGTGATAATCGCACACGATAGACCACACTGCGGGTACGTAGCTACACCGATAAAGGCCGTATTACCTCTGCAGCGTACACGAATGCTCAAAGCAGCCAATGGCCATTTACTACCACTTATAGCATTTTCGGGTACGTCTATGGGACGAGCGAAGGGTGAACAGTTTGTGTTTGTCCTTTAAACGTAGTAGTGAGTTTCTTGCTTTAAGCACTGGCATTATTTGGCTCACATGTTAGCAGGAGTTTTGATAGTAGCTCAGCAGCGTTTCCTGGCCACTTTCAAGAAGAACCTTTTCAATTGTGGCGTCTGGTGCGGCTTGCGTAAGGTATGTGTACAATGTGATGCCGTCAGTGAGACTATGTAGGCTACAGAAGGTGCCACACCAGTTACAAAAAAAAAGAGATATAGCCAGAGAAGGAACGACTAGGCGGCGTTTTGACAGACTTGCACAAAGGCGGCTTATATAGTTTTTTTAAAGCGAAGTTTTTCCTCTACTCAATAAATTGGTTCTATGAAAATACCAGGTACTTCTCTGGTAGGAGTTTGGATGACTGTAATCATGTATGAACACACTCAGCATAAAGGGATAACGCTGAGTATCGTAACGGCACAGATGAAAACCCCCATTGAGCTCTAATGTTTGGTGCACATTAATTTGCATCGCGAACATCCTGGCTTGTCACGTAGTACCACCTTCAAAGTTCGGAAAAGCAGAACTTATTGGTGTTCTATGTTTATTTTCCAAGAAGGAAAAAAAAAGAATATGCAAGTTCATTTTCTCGTTTGAGAAGAATTCTTGAAGGAAACAAACCCTGCTCTTTCAGGAGCAGCCTTTTTTTGTGCTTTGAGATATCTTTCACAACAAGAGGCGCAGGAAATCGTATCAATGCGATACCCTTACCCGCACTGCCATTCACTAACAGTAAGCACAGTTCTCCGTGCATCCACGTGGACGATTTTGGAAGCAGCGGTGGGCTGAGGTCCGCTGTGCAACGAGTGCATCCTCAAATTTGAAATTGGAGCTCTCGTGTTCAAACACGGCCTTATCTGTTCGGTGGAGCTTGATGTTTGGTACGTTTGTGTCTGCCCTGAAAGGTACGTTGCTGTGTTTGCTTAAAATGGGGAATGGAGGAGATAGGTGCGACTGTGCACGTAGTACGTGCTTTATAATGCCGCGTGGTGGGTTCAGGTTGAGTGCATATTTGGGTGAATTTTTCTGGGAGCACGTGGGTTTGTATTTGTCTGTGAGTGCGTGTGCGGGTGTACCCTGTTTACGTGCAAGAGCTCAGGGCAAAGGGAGTCTCATGATATCTATTTCTGTATGTGTTTTCTATGTCCTTTTTTTTGAAGGACTGCACAGTAGGGTAGTCTCTCATTTGAGGCCAGTGTGTGCTAGTAATGTTGCAAACAATGGCACTGCATGTAATGAAGAAATGTAAAATGCCACCCGCTGCGGTGATAGCGGTGCTAGAAGACTGACTCGAACGTTACATTATCAGATGCAGGCCCCGGTCGCCTCATTTTAATGTTTGAGGCCTGTGTGCTTAGATTCAGGTGCACGATAAAGAAGCCCAGGTGGTAGAAATTTCTAGAGCCTTGCCCTATGGTGAGCGTTATAATCATATTGTGATTTGGATATTCAAAAAGTTCAGAAATTTAATGCCGCGCACATAAACGGACCTACATAAGTGTGGTGGAAGCACTGGCTGCGGAGGGCATTGTCAACAAAAGCAGTTGGTAGGAATAGACCATAACAGCTCATGCTGTAAAATTAACGTGAGATTTCAAAGGGAAGGAACGATTTTTGGTCGCTTTGGACAGCACACATCTTATCCTATTCTTAGAGGCTAGGGGAATTCCTGAAAAATAAGGAAACATAGATGCATAAAAACAACGGTTAGTTTTTGTGCTGAGAGGCTTCAACAAGGCTAAAATTATGGTAGCCTCGAGGTTTAGGCTATACTAGCGCTGATGTAAACATTCACACCTATTAAATGGCGAAATGTTTACTTATCTGTCTGATGTAACACGCTGAAAAGGGTCTTTAATTTACAATATATAAGGATGACGATGATCTTGTTTCGTTTATTTGCAGAAATTTTGTTGTTGTGAATATTATGAATATCTTGTTCTGTTTATAGAAGTAATGGCTTGCACAGGGCCTAATTCTGCTATGCAGATTGAGCTCACAGTGGCACGTTCAATAAATAGGCGTACAATTACGTGCGCAATATGATGAAATCGTCATTGAAAGTATAATTTCTTCGACAACGGGTTAGATATGGAGGCTGCCTCGAAAGACCACAATTAGTTCATGCCCATTGTGAAATCTTCACATGTGGAGAGAAATTTGTTGCTAGCATGACACCCTCCGGTATAGAAACATTGAAATAGGAGCACCAGTTCTATACCCTTTGACATCAACAGAAAATCGGTTCCTGTCTTGCCTTGGTGCCTGAATTTCCTACAAGAAAAACGAGCAGATGCCACACGCTGGCTAGCACGAAAATGAAGCAAGAATTGTGTCATAGTTAAGCGCGATGCTACGCCTGGTGGTTCTTGTTGGATGCATATCCAGAGAGATATATCTTGTAGCATAAAGTGGCAGTTTAACTATTTCTATTGAAAGAGCTAATTGCTTACGCACTACTGAAGTTTGTGTGCATCCGCTAGTCTCCATGTACAGTTTTCAAGTTTAATTTCACGTGTTAATTGACGTTGCCAAGTCATATGCGTCTGCAAGCGAATTATATACAACACGCACATAAACGACGTACATAACACGATTTGCAACTCATGTTGCAAATTGCGAAAGACTGGTTATTTCCAAGTTTTTACAGTGTATAGTATTCTTACATGAAGTCCGCACTAGGTGCAAATACCATAAACCGTGCCTAGTTTAATGTATTTGACTCATGGGAGCGACAAGGATATTACACGCAACATTATAGGTCAACCGATGGTTTCATAAATACGAGAGTGGGTTGGGGAAAAAGCCCCAGGAGAAAAAACACGGCCATGCGTTGTGGCATGGTCCTCTTGCACACGCAGTCTACGAAATTGAGCATCCAGCTGGCTTCGAGAGGATGAGTGAAATGTACTGCTAAAAAAAATTTCTTTTACAGCGAAAGATGTTATCAGAATACAACAAGGGTCG
Organism: Rhipicephalus microplus; assembly: GCF_043290135.1. Classification (NCBI taxonomy): domain Eukaryota; kingdom Metazoa; phylum Arthropoda; class Arachnida; order Ixodida; family Ixodidae; genus Rhipicephalus; species Rhipicephalus microplus. The sequence continues at coordinate 369,306 of NW_027464692.1, read as the reverse complement.
ATTGAGCCGTAGTCATCCGTCGCCGCCGTCATGTGCGGTAACGACTTTTGCGCGAAGTAAGAAAAAAAAAATAAGTAAGTAAGAACACCATGAACACAACGAAATTCGAACTGGGGTAACCTGCGTACCAGCCTTGTATTCTATCGCCCAGCCACGCTGGCGCTCGACGCTCCGTTGCAAACTGGCCGTAGGGTGCCTTGATGTCGGGAAAGAAACCTCGTTATTATGAGCAATGAGTCATTTTATGGAATGTTCCGAAGAAACAACCATGCGTCATACAATTCGAACTGCGCAACGAGTGAATTGTCGAGTGCCACAACCCATTAAAAAAGTTTCAGGCATAATTTTTTATCGTCGTCAGCCACGGCATAAAGAAATTGCACAAAATTCCTTGCAAGCATGTTGCGAGTACCACGCTTCTCCGAAGAATGACGAAATACGGCATAGTAATCGTCTTCTTTCTACACAAAAATTATGAGCTATCGTGTAGTGGGCACCCTGCAAGTGTGATTGTAAGAGTTAGCCAAATAGTGTTTACAAAAGGCTCTGAAAGGTTGCTTTTCCAGCTTTCGCTGTGACTGTGCAGCGCGTTCCGCGCAGGCCTGGTGGTTTCTTTAAGGCAGCTTTCCGCGAATATTATAAGTTATAGTAAAATAGTCAACGGAAAATTCATAGCCTTCTGAAGAAACAAGCTCCACTTTACCGACACAACGTACTTAGTCCACTCTTCAGACTTCATCAAAGGTGAACTACCTCAAAAATCAATACTGCATGCAGCCAAAACCTCACCGTACACTAAAGAACGCTACTGCACGCAGGGCACCTTGAGATGACGAACAAAAATCACAGCATATCTACGAAGTGAGAGATGATAAGGGGGACGAAGCGCTGGAGGGTTTCATCGCTAAGCCGTGAACCATCGGCGAATATCGCCCACTACATCATCGAAGACGTGACAAACACTGCATATATTTATACAAAAAATTTTATTATTGTTAAGTGGTAGCTATACGTCGCTTCCATTCCCCATTCATTATAACGGCTTTATGGTCCGCGAAGTGATGGATCGGCGATGGGGCGTAGTGGGATGTTTGAGAGGACGAAGTAGTGGGCAGCCTGCAAAGATGGAGCTATAGGCAGTCACGTAGAAACAAGGGATGGACTTAATGAAAAAATCTATGGTTCGTTAACGTGCACCTGGATACAAGTACAAGACCATCTTGCATTTTATATTTGCTACTCCTCAAGAGTATTGGTTATATGGTCGCTGAAGTGGTGGATCGGTGATGGGGTGTAGTGTGATGCTTGCAAGGTGGCTACATACACCAACGAAGAAAGGAGAAGCTAGTGGTTTCCCCCTCTTTCACTGCGCCCTGCTCAGCCTGTATGAGTACTCTTCACCCTCTCTTTCTTTTCCCACCTCCTTGCTTTCCTACACATGGCTATCGTATGTTTTCTTTCTATTTATGTTTCTCTCTGTTTGTCTATATGCCTGCCAATTTATTTCCCCTTAATTATTTTGTTTTTTTGGTGTTTCGTTGTCTCTTTCTTTTTCTTTCTATATTTTCTAGTCCTGTCACCCATAGCAACGCAATCATATGGTTCCCATATATTCTCGTTCGACTAGAATGCCTATATAACAGAATTTTTTTTCGGTGATCTCCTCCAGACTGTGGGTACCCAGTTTGAATCTCGCCCCACCAAGAAATATTCTTTCCTCAAGTCCCTCCAACTTTTTTCTCCTCTCTACTGCTCTTCTCATCTCCTCCTGGTTTCCGTTTTTCAACGCATTTTCAAGCGCAGAACTCAGCGAAGCCAGGTGCAGCTGTGCCCAGTGGTTGTTAGCGAAGGCGAGCATCTGTGGTAGATCCAGCGCGCTATCTTCAGCTTGCCCAGTTCCGCTCTCAAATATGTTGAAAGTGAGTTACAGTGCATATACAAATCGCGTCTCGATGTTATAAACAACAGCACATCAGTTATCAACACATGACTGTCCAGTCTGTAATCGTATACGCCGCCCCTTGGCCCATTAACCAAGCGAAATAGTTTATATTAGCTTAATGCACATAATTCTCAAGACATATGGTTATACACGTAAAACATATAAATATTAACGCATGCTTTATTTTTTCGCGAGCTTAAGCTTTTGAAGTCTTCTTGCGCATGCCGTTGTCAAAATTAGTATTAAGAATCATAAGCAATGGTCACCATGCAATGAGAACGTTTCTCCGAGCCAGGTATAACGTTCCAACTACGTTTAACAAGCTCAAATGTCTTTGTTATACAAACGGGCTCCCTGACAAAAAATCAAGTAAAAGACTATAGGTGATCGTCTAGGGTCGTCAGGACGTGAGCCTTCATTTACTAGAAAACATGGCGATAATGAACGGGGACACACGGAAAAACAACGCAGCGGGCGCTGAGAAAACTGCGCAAAGCGCGTTGACGATATCCCGACGAGGGCATCAGCAGGCAAAAGTGAAAGCGGGAGCAATCAGATCATGAGGAGATGGCCCCTTAACATGTCAACCAAAGCAGGGCTCCAGTGTTTGGCGAGACAGGAGCGCGAATTCCGAACGCCTTGCCGCCCGGCATTATCGTCCATCACTCTGGCATATATCGTCTCCCCGTTTCCATCTGTGAGTCGCGAAAGGCGGCGCGAAGCGTCCCAGCTCGACGTCACATTTCTTACCCAACGCGATGCTGCGCAGTGTACCGGAAAAATGCGAACGTAACCTGCAGAGCATCTTTTCTTTGAAGAACAAATAAAGAACAAAAGGAAAGCAGTATCTGCTAGACGACCGTTCTTGCACCGAGTGGACAAAGTGGCATGAGTGTTTTGGAGGAACATCGAGTCTTATTGATTGATTGATTGATTGATTGGTTTATATGTGAAGTTAAACGTCCAAAAACCACCGTATGATTATGAGAGACGCCGTAGTGGAGCGCTCCGAAAATTTCGACCCCCTGGGAATCTTTAACTTGCAGCCAAATCTGAGTACATGGGCCTACACCATTTTTGCCTCCATCAAAAATGCAGCCGCTGCAGAGTCTTGTTCAGTCTTACGCACTGCAGCTTCACCTTTAAAAATACTTATTTTTGGAAACTAGTTGGTCGTAAATTCTGAAGAGTGCTATTTCTTGGTGTCCGTTCAGTTGAACACTTCATTACTGACACAGTTTGCTTTATGCACTAGTGTAGTGAAATAGTGCGTGATCTGAAAATCATTTCACTTTAGAAACAAAAAAAAATGTCAGAAAAGCAAATGAAACGTGCTGAAAGTGTTGCCCGAGTGCCAAACGTTGCTGCCACCTCACTGTGGGCGAAAGCTTCAAGGTAAATAGTTGCCGGCGTTTAAAAAACTCACTAGGTCATTTAGCTATTGAAGTGTCGCTGCGTCGTCACCGTTTTAGCATAAATATCACAAATTCACAACGGTCCTCTACCAGCGCTGCTGATGTAAATTAATGCAGCTGTACATGTAGATTTAGGTGGAAGCTGTTTTCTGAAATTCGGGCCCTGATTACAACCAGATGAGAGTGTTGAACTTTCCTGCCCTATATTTGCTGGCGGAGAGCAACGCGGAGAGAAACCTGAGTATTTTTGAGGAACTCAACATGTGTTAGCTTATAAGCCTAAATAGTCGTGCATTCCGTCATGAAGCTGGGTGCTCATTTTATTTTTGAAATCAATATGCCATATATATTATACGCGCTGACAATAGATAATGATAGATATGTGAAGTTTTACGTCCTAAACCCACCATATGATCATGAGAGGCGCCGTATTGGAGGGCTCAGGAAATTTTGACCACCTGGGGTTCTTTAACGAGCACCCAAATAGAAGCACACGGTCCTACAACGTTTCTGGCTTCATTGAAAATGCAGCCGCCGCAGCCAGGATTCGATCCCGTGACTTGTGGGTCAGCAGCCGAGTACCTTAGCCACTAGACCACCGCGGCGCGGGGCGCTGGTAATAGATAGAGTCAGCACATTTCTCTCACAATGTTAGTGTTTCAGAATTGGCTGACTTCCATTTTCGAGTGTCAACATGCTGTCTTAACTCAATAAACATAACATAATCCTTACGCTATTGTCACGTTTGAGACGTTGTTCATGATTACCATAAAAATTCAAATGTGTTGACGCTGCTATGACGTTTGCACAATAAACATTTTCGTATTATGTTGCGCTTGCAATTTAGAAGATAAAGACGCAGTTAGAAAAAAAGGGTTGAAATCGAGCAGCTCTGTTCAATAAGAACTCGGGTTTTCTGATTATGTAATTAGTTTGAACTTCTCTTTAGTAGCAGCTCCACGCGCAGTTGCCACGTGCCCTTATTTCTCTATTTTGATCTATTCATGTTTCACCGACAAAAGCTGTTGCGTATCACTGCTCGGCCCGGGAAGAGGGGTAGGGCTGTTGTATATGGCATCAAAAAATTAACAAAGGTGAATTGAAAAGTGTATGTATTGGGCCCTGAGTTATAAACTTCAAATTTTATTTGAAGTCAAGCACAGCAAAGGCCGGCATTTTCGGCGATGCAACTGAGGCAAGCGAGTAAGGGATGAATGAAGCAAGCCATTTTAGAGACGTGAATGAGCACTGCTGCATATTTTGTATTCGTCTCCGCCGTCCGATAGCTACAGCTAAACAACTACCAGCCCCCTTTTTCTCCATGAAATTCTAGCTTGAATTAAATGCATACGAGCAGACAAACAAGCAGCAAGAGTTTCAATTAATGGTGTTCCCAAAACCAAATGAAATGCTGTCGTTTAGAAAAAGTAAATATTATTATCAGACACTCGCTATTAAAGAGGAGAGCGAATTACTTCTGGTGAGCTAAGTTCATCAATGGACAACTAAATGCATACACAGGCACTCTTTCCTTCCTCTTTCATTGAAACGCAGCAGTCGTAGTACAGACGCAAACTCAGCAGTGCAAGGCCATTGCCGCACAGCCATAGCGGTAAATCAATGAAGAGGATTGGGCCAGTTGGTGATACATGATCGAAGTATACTGCACGGTAGAAATCATGGACGGGGAAAAGGCTGGTATCTGGCAAATGGCTAATGCGTGCAATGAATTCGATACTCTGCCTCGTGTTTCGGGTATATGAAATTTGTCGTTTGTTGAAATGCTAACCTTGCTTTCTTCTTTTTTTTCTGGTTTGTCAGATATAAATTGAGTTCGTGGTAAAAATTGGCCCCGTATCTGCGTCCTAATCTGTAATTGTCGTCGAAAGACATCTTGCGTGTGGAGAGAGTGAACAAAACGTTTATTTGATGTTCTGCGCATGAAAGTCGGTGAATGGTACTTCGGAGGCGCTTCGTTAGAATGCCTCGAGCATGCAGCGGAGGCGAGCGAGTGCATCAAGTACCGTCACACGTGAGACACGAGCGATATCTGGCAGTTATCCTGGAAAACAGAGCGCGCGCTGTGCGCGCCCGTCTCTGAGGTGATAAGGTGTAAATCGCAAGGCGGCGGGTAGGTGCCACCACCGTGTCGTCTTCACTTGCCGTTTCGTGCAAGCGTTGCGTGGCCAGCGCAGCGTTATAAAGGCTACGATCCTTAAAATTACGTATGTATGCATTTTATAGTGAAAAATAGATACATAATATTGTCGTCTTGTTATGGTGCCTCAGATATGCGCAATAAGTGTTTTTTAATTGACAATCACAAAAGTTCGCACACTGTATTTTGAGCAATATTGGTGGGCGCTGCGGATGGAGTGAGCCGTTAGGGGTATCGGCTGGTGCCGTTTATAGTACCGAGTATCGTTAGAGTAGACAAACAGAGAAATGGACAGACAGACGAACATTTTGCGTCGAAGGTTTCTAAGAAGGACTATCGTCTTTAATAAAGCTTCAATTGATAGCCTGCGCTCATCTTTTTCGTTTTTCCATCCGTGTCCACTGCTTTTGAAGTTTTCTCTTTCCAGAAGGTAGTGACTACGCTTTAAGCCATAATTTTTCGAAGTATAAAAATAGCAACCACTGCGCCATTATTTCTCTCTCTACTAATAGACAAAGCATGTGATATCGGTCAGTAATGAATCATGCGCAGTATATTTTTTTGATGCTCTGTGTGTCTGTTGACAATGAAGAATTATCGCTCAGCATATTGGAGTGGAGGGGAAAAGATTAAAGCCCACATGTCCTGCGCAATTAACATGGTGTCATCCTTCGTTGTTATTTTACTAATAAGTTACACTGCATTACATATGTTAACACTATTTTCTGCTCGACATGGCAATTTATACGGTTTTTATTTCAAAGAAGCTATCAGCACCATCATGGCTCTGTAGTAGAGTACTCAACTGCCAAGCATAGTGCCCGAATTCGAATCCCCGTCGACCCTGGGTATTTTTTTCTTCGTTTAGTTTTTTAAGTCTCTCGGTTGCACCGCCGACGCCGACAGAAGTGGCGATGGTGATGCCGCGCAAGACAGAAACGAGCCCTTCATAGCTGCGCTCTGAACTTCAATGACTTGATGTATACGCGAGAATCTATATGTATGCGAAGGAGAACGCACTGATAGTTGAAATAAGCCCACGGATCATGTATTATCTAGGTTACTTTATGTGAGCCGATAATGCTAGCGTCCTGAAGCAAAAACTGCTTAAAAATTTCACCACTGTCAAACTACACTGTTTGTGTGTATAGGTGTGCACGTGCAATAAGGCATGCACTGCATCAGAAAAGACTCTTCATTTTTTTTTTCATTTTCTTCGACATTCTGCATTCGCTACGTGTAGAAGGATGTTGCAACGCATTGTAGCATTAAGCACTTATGCACACACCAGTATTAAATTATACTACTGCACGTTTCTCCGACTACGTCATTCTGGTATCACTTGGGTTAAGGTGACATGACCGGCTGTATAGGAAATACATGCAATCGTCTATTGCTTTAGCTGCTGTACCAACTGTATTGAATAAAACATCTGAGTGTTTCCTGTTTTAGCGCTGTGGGTAGATACGCTTGACATTCAGTGTATGCATTTAAAAAAAGGGGGAATCTCAGTAATGTGCCACAGTATTGTTTAGATGTCATACTGTTTTTTTTTTACCTTGCGTGTGTCGAATCTTCCTGTGACGTCCGCAGCAGCTGTGTAAAGCCGGTAATTACAAAATTGATCGGATAAGTAGACGACTGGAAATTGAATTTGTGATCCCAGCTGCAGGGAGGCAGAAAATACATGGCAGTGAAATGAACACGGTGCAGGGGCCCTTTTCTGGCAACGAAACAAATAATATGGTAGACCTATTGTCTCCCAACTTTGCAGAAGACCTGTGGTGCGTATTTTAGCTCTCATAGGGCCGACATATTACGCTAGCTCATATGTATTTAAGGTGATTGTTATCCTCAACAGCAAAGCAAATGGAAGACTGGTTGTTTCTAAGTTTTTACAGTGTAGTGTTCTTACATAAAGTCCGCAATAGTTGCTACTTGCCTTAGTGTGGTGTCAGACATGATTTAGTCATAGCAAACAATGCAAACACTGGAATACAAATAGGACGTGTGTTTCATAAAGATGCAAGGACTACTTGCTTTTTCTCACTTTTTCTGTTCTCGCATGCAGGCATTTCGGGTAATTGTCATGGATACGATCAGATTATCGGAAAGGCCCACACACCGTCCTTTAGTCGAACCAGAATCACCAAACGTGTACAGCGCTACCATGGGAATGTACAGGGAATCGAATGCACGGTTGCTCGACACCTTCAAGAACGCGTTTGCTCCGACGCTAACCAGTAAAACCAACGCAAGTGACGACAACCTGCCAGCTCCACGGTTCATCGACATTGGATGCGGCACAGGAAATTTCACCCTCAACTATCTTCTGCCACGCTGCTCGTGTCAGTGCCTAGAACTTGTAGGCGTCGACAATTCGCCCGCCATGCTGGAATACGCGAGGATACATCACAGCCACGAGAAGATTAGTTACGGGCATCTGGACATCGTTGAAGGTGACGTGGACAGATTTGTGACAGAGCACGGTCTTTTCGCGCGTTTGTTTTCTTTCAGCTCAATGCACTGGATCAAGGACAAAGCTCGAGCTTTCAGAAACTCGGAGAAGCTGATGACACCGGGAGCAGAGTGCTTTATCGTATTCGAGAACTCTATTTCAATATTCGAGGTCTTTATGGCTCTGGCAGGTTCACTACGATGGAAAAAGTATGCAGAGGTAATACATTTCAACAAGTATCAATGAAAAAAAATCAGAGTGAGCAGTGTTTCTGCTTGTTATTGTCACTTTTGTTACATTATATTGATTCTTACGTATAGGTGGTCGCGCAAGTGTTTGTTGTATGTAATATCCATATTTAAGGCTGAATTAGTAGACGTTGCTATGTTTAAAGCTAATGCTTCTAATTATATGAATAGAAAAGCAGAAAAACAGCAAACTAAACAACGAGATAAAACTATCAAAGAGCCACAATTTCTGGGCAATGACATTTCGCGTTCGTCGTAGATGTCATTTATGTTTCAAAAATTTATCAATTTGCAGTTAAAACTTGTATCATCTATTAGCCCATCAACATATCAGTAATGTATGCATTATATATTGTGTGAAGTATCTCTTCGTACCAACAAATATGCGCTTTTTTTGCAATTTATGCAAACAGGTCCTGCTAGAGAGGGTTCCTAGCACAGCTTGCTGCATGGACATTACTTCGTTGAGGGCGCTGTTGTGGCGTGTCTTGAACGAGACGAACCTAACACCTCTCTCATGTGAGGTTCTGCGATTGCCAGTGGTCGAAATACCAAACTTAAACGACGCAATAGCTTTAAAGCTTCTTTCTATTATAACAACACTGCTTGTTCGAGTGGGTATAGGTGGCTCGAACGTGGAATACGTTCGCTTTCGCGTGTGACTATTAAATAACTTTGCCGGGGGCATAAGTCTGCAGTCTATTATGTTATAAATTTTTACCCATTATTTTGTATTCTGAGCCATTTCATAAAAGCGGTATGCGTTATTGATATCCTCAAAACGTTCAGCTCTCAACCACTCTGGTTTCCCCATGGGATCAGTAAACGAGCGAAAAGAGAACACACTCGGAGGATGCTTAAGCTTCATCTTTGGGATGAGTTTACTCGTTTTATTGCCGAATTTTTGAATTTTTGATCACGGAAACAATTACGATTTTTCGCACATGATCAACGACACTTTAACCGACAGTGTCACGCACACCAACTTTTTCTCAACACAAGCTTTTGAACGTTAGTATAGGACTATGATGAGTGTAGGCGAAAGTGTCATTATATGCGCCGACACCAATCTTAACCCTCCTCATTTTTAGAGCAGATTGCGTGCACATCAGTTGTTGAAGAATAACGTAGAGGCAGAGGGTCTATCAGTCTGGTTACACTAAAAAATCTAGTATATAGAATTCGATCACCAAAATAGGTTGCAGTGCACACTCCAGACATTACAAAGTTACATTTGTTTTTTTTCAATATTCTTGAAAGTAACTGTCGTCCTGAGAGTTCTAGCATCAAAAACTGGGGACCTTTCGGAGAGTCCGCGGTCATGTTATGGACATAAATATCTTAGAGATGACTTACTGATCACCATGCTTTTCCTGAATTCTTTCGCAGACCGGATCGTTTCCTACAATCCAATCTACCGACTTATCAAAGATGAAGAGAAGGATGAGCTCATTCAATCCACACAAAAAATTCTCGCCGAGAGAGTCCAAGGAATCACCGAAGGCCGGGTGCGGAATTACTGGTTTACTTTCGTTATCCACGCTTTCAAACCAACAAAGGCGAACCTCTCCACTGAGCTGCAGACTAAATAAAGCATGCTTCTTTATCGGAGTATTAAATTACGTTTAGATGCGAAGTGTCTTATTGTCAAACTCAATCCGGTGTCAGGACCACCAATACAGCGCACCCCTTCCCGTCTCTCCTCTACTGGGTTCCCTTGTCTGTTGCCTCGCAATTGTGCCGACGCTGGCGGCATTTGCTAGTCAATGCTCACCACTCCCCCTCTCTTTTCTCTGACTATCCCCTCCTAGAGGCGTTTACAGCCCCATGGTATCCTGGCTGCCATAACCTTTTTGATGAAGGCGAAAATTCTTGAGGGTCGAGTACCCATAGTTAGGTGCACGTTATGCAATCCAAGGCAGTCAAAATTTCCAAAGCCCTCCACAGAGGCAGTACTCATAATAATACCGCGGTTTTAGGACGTAACACAAAAAAATAATAAAGAAGACATAAAAAGTATGCCTCGCCAAGTAAGGATAACGTAAAGCAAGCTAGCAGGTGGTATCGTTGGTTGAAAGCGGCATCAGATGAAATAAACTTTTAGAGTTAAATGTTTAGGACATTTTTCGAACACAAACCAGCTAAGCATTTACTGTCCATGCCTTTTCCCCGGCCGAACCAGCTGAAATAGAATGCGGTGACATATTTTGGGGCCTGAGACTGTCCTGAATTGCGGTCTGAAAATTCCAAGAAGTTAACAAAAATTTCCTTTTCATCACTGCAAATTTTCCCTTTTGTTCAATGAACATTATTAGGTCTTTACTGAATGCAGAGTTACGCTTTTTACAGGATTACATAATTTAAACCTTTATTTGGGATCACTTTTTTTTTTCGTAGTGTGCCGCACACATTGCTTAGCCACCGAAGACCGATTTTTCTGTCCCCTTAAAAGGTACAAAGAAGTGGACGTGCACGCCAACTAGTGGTAAGAAGCAGCCTTGCTCCGAAGACAGAGTGGTGTCCTTTCGAGGGCTTCGTCATTAGCACTGTCATCCTGTATTCGCACTAAGCAGAGAGATTGGCAGCATCAATATCTTGCTGCGTCGCGCCAGGCCTGCCACGTAATTAGGGTCCGACGTGCACAGCTGTCACCCGGAAAATATTGATCGCCGAGTTCATTGGTGACATTTTTTGCAGTCTACAGTTGGTCGGGACAATTGCCAGCAAATCGATTAGCAATCATTTACTTGGGAAGGGAAGAATTATACTAATGATGGAAAAAATTGTGCTTCACATTATCAAGAACAAGAATGAAAGAACAAAAACATTGTTCAATTGGGCACAGTGAACGCACTTGCAATAAAAGTTCACAATTTTCGGGGAATAATTAAATCATCAGCCTCTGCTTAGACTTATACGAAAAAAAAGAACATCAATGTCCCTCCAATCGTTGCAGGAATAAATGAAAGCAACATTAAGCAAATCACGCGTTTCAATTGTACCGATGATTCCGCGGTAAACTGGCTACCACTGTATAATAATAGTTTAAGCTTCGCTGAGGCGACTACGGAAGTTTTTTAAGGCTTTGCTGCATTAGACCGCAGTTTGTTCAAAAACAACTTGCTGAAGCTTCGAAAGAGTGATAGTTCTTGCAGTTAGCTGATCGTCGGTGTAGGCGCTGTGTTACTGTACTGCTAGATTTGAACACCAAGCGCTCAAGGGAGGAGGAGGAGGAGGAAGAGGAAGAAAAGAAATGAGAGGCAGGGAGGTCAACCAGACGCACGTCCGGTTTGCTACCGTGCACTGGGGGAAGGGGTGAGGGATTAAAGAAGAAAAGAGAGAGAAGTGAAGGGCAACGTATGTGTCGATGTGACCTTGTCCAATGCACGCTTATAAGTGGTCGCGTAGTCCGGTCGTCTTTAGAAAACTTAGCAATGCCCACGTCGCTTTGCTGGCCAGCGACGCGTAGAGCCATGAGCCAAGGATCTTCGCTTCGGAAAAAGGTCTACTATCTAGTGTCTCTAATGTTTCGCGTAGGAAGTGGCGTTCGCTCGCAAAACGTTCACAAGAACACAGTAGATGTTCTATTGTCTCGTCAGTGTCACACGATTCAAATCGGGAGCTATCCGCCATTCCTATGCGAAAGGAGTACGCCTTTGTAAAAGCTACTCCTAACCACAGGTGGCACAGTAAAGTTGCATCCTGGCGGGAGAGGTCCGATAGAACTTGAAGCTTTCTCGATGGGTCCAATTTGTGTAGGCGGTGGTTCCTGCCACTGGGGTCACTCAGCCAAGTTTCCGACATGGTGTTAGCGAACGAGTGAAGGCCCCTTGCAGCGTTGGTTCTCGACAATGGAATTGGGGTTGTCTGGGCGTCCACTTGGGTGGATCGGGAGCATTAGCAGCAAGGTCATTACCGACAATACCACAATTTCCCGGTAACCACTGGAACACCATGTCATGTCCTTTCGATAAAACTTCGTGAATCACTTCTCTTATTTTATTCACTAGTTGTTGATGCTCCCTTTGTCGTAAAGCTGATTGCAATCTCTGAAGGAATGCCTTGGAGTCGCAGAACACCGCCCATTTTTGAGGTCGGGCTTCCGCGATATAAAGTAGAGCAGCACGTAAGGCGGCAAGCTCCGCTGCTGTGGATGTTGTCCTATGCGACAGTTTGAACTTTATAGTGACCTGGTACGTCGGGATGACAACAGCACCCGTAGAGCTGTCAGCCGAGACCGATCCATCGGTGTGAATGTGGGTCCTCTGGCCGTATTTTTCGTTGAGTAGCGACAATGTCACCTGTCGTAGGACCACTGTAGAACGACGGCCCTTGTTTGTTATTTCCGGAATAGTAAGGCACACCTGTGGTTTTTGTAGGGACCACGGAGGTGACGCTGGTCTTGCTGCTGGAGTGAAGCATGAAGGAAGGCATTCTTTATGTTCAGAAATAATCTTTGAAAACATTGCTTGAGGTCTTTGAAGTGGCAACACTGCAACATGGTGACCAGGAACTCGGCAGAGGTGTCTTATGTGGGCTCTCAAATTGTCAGTGGTGATGTATGTTTGAATTGGACGCTTCCTGCGATCATAATTGCCCCGTAGGTTGAGGTGCATCGCGGCAATCCTAAGCACACGCGTAGTGCTTGTCCTTGCAGACTTTCGAGGGTGCGGATGTTCGTCTTGCACGTACTTGCCAGTAATGGCAAGCTGTAGTGCAGAAATCTAGAAATCCCAGAAACAGTGCCCTGTATAGCTGCATCATTGACCTTATCGTTGTGCCCCAAGATTTTCCGCGGAGGAACAGCATTATATGGACGATGGAAGTTAGCCTTCTTTTCAGGTAATTGCAGTGGGCACTCCACGAAAGGTCCCTGTCAATAATCACACCCAGGAAGCGATGGTTCTTCTGGTATGGAATATTTTGTCCGTTGATGGTAACAGGGTGTTGTGTGATGGCTCTGCGAGTAAACGCAACCAATGCACATTTCTCCGTTGAGACGGAAAGACCTTGCTTGTGGAGATATGAGCATGTCAGGGTGGCCGCCTGCTGGACTCTTGCACGTACTTGTAGACGAGTTACAGCCGAAGTCCATAGACAAATATTGTCAGCATACATAGATATGAGGATAGTACTTGGCTAAATTTCACGAAGTCCTACCATCACGAGGTTAAATAAAGTGGGACTTAATACGGCGCCCTGAGGGACGCCACGGGACGTATAGTAATTGGGGGTAGGTCCATCTGAGGTTTGTACAAAAAAGGACCTTCTCGTCAAATAATCCTGGATCCATTAGACCATCCGACCACCGATTCCGACAGCTTCCAACGAGTCTAGGATGGCTTTATGTGTTACGTTATCATAAGCCCCTTTGACGTCAAGGTAGAGTGCCAGTGGTATGCACTTGAGGCTCTTCTGTTGCTGGATAAATGTTGTGAGACCAATCACGTTGTCAAGAGATGACCTACCTCGCCGAAAACCTGTCATGCAGTTTGGGTATACGTTGTAGCGCTCGAGGTACCATTCTAGGTTCCTACGCAACTTGCGAGGGCAACAGGGCGAAAGGATGTCATATCAAATGGTGACTTTCCTGCTTTGAGTAGTGGCACAAGTCGACTTATCTTATAATCCTGGGGAACAATGCCTGCCTGCCATGAGTGGTTGTAATAGCTTAACAACTGTCCCCTTGCCTCCTTTTGAAGGTTGGCTAGAGCAGCGTAGGTGAAGCCATCGGGTCCTGGTGAAGATGATCGTCGGGAAGCCGCCAAAGATGCGTCACGTTCTTCTATAGCGAAAAGATTGTCCATTTCAGAGATGCGGGGTTCAGGGGTAACACTCCTAATGGTGCTAGCGGACAAGGCGGACACACCAGCAATTCGCGTACAAAACACATTTGCCACTTCAAGTTGGGTGGGGTCTAAATGTAGGGCTAAAGCCATGAAAGGATGTCTTTGTGTGGGAGTCGAGCGTAGGCCACGAATAGTGCTCCAGATTCGTGACAACGGCTTTCGGGGATCCAATGATTCGCACAATGAAATCCAGCATTCCTGTTCAAGTTTGTCTAAAGGTCGTTGGGCTTTTTTCTGTATGCGTCGTGCCAGCCTCAAGTCGCATATTGCTTTCGTCCGCCTGTCTCTCCTTTCCGCCTTTCGGCGAAGCGTGCGCAGTTTTTCCAGTTTAACGTCGAAATCTCAACGCTTGCTGGTGAACAGGAGGAGACAGGAAGCTTCCCTCATTGCCTCTTTTTTGACATCCCCCAAGTTCTGGTCAGGGTCTTCACGGCATGTATTTTCCGTGAGTCGCTGAAATTTGGACCAATCAATTCTTCGTATTGTGGTCTTAGGAGAGGAGTTAGTAAGACCCCTTATTCGCATATAAGTTGAAATGTGGTCACTCCCATGCGTTTCGATGTCTCAAAACGAGTGCACTTGTGACCAAAAGTTTCTGGATACCAGAGTCAAATCGAAACAACTGCTGTACGTAAGGCCCCGCAGGTATGTAGGACTGCCATAATTTAAGAAACATAGGTTATGCTTGGAGGCGAATGACACGAGGTTTCTCCCTTTAGCGTTGATCATCGAACTACCCTAGATTAAGTGATGTGCGTTGAAGGCTCCAGCTATAACCCACGGGCCCGTAGTTGTTTTCAGTATGTCTCGTAGTCGGTCTTGTTAAAATCGTCCGGATGGTGATATGTAGACACCAATGAGTGTGAATGACACCTTTTCCTTTTTAACACGTAAGCAGACATATTCATTGTCATCATGCGGTTGAACTGCGTGATGCACATATGTGAAATCTGTGCGAATGTAAACAACCACCTTGCTGCGTTCCTCGCACGTTGAAGAAACGAAAGATTCATACCCTGATACTCTAGGAGGTTGTTGCACGTTTGGTTCACATATAACTATTATAGGAAAACGATTCAGGAATATATACTGACGGAACGAAGAGATGCGGGATCTCAAGCCTCTCGCGTTCCACTGCATTATAGACGCTTGTCGGACCTCGTTGCGGAAAGAGAAATCTGGTCGAGCCATGGTTGCTACTGGAGACTTGCAAATACTGGACTTAGAGCATCCAGTACTTGTATTGCACTCTGAGTGAGTGGAGACTTCAGGCTGCTGCACAGCTTTCGCATGGCATCCAGCAGTGTTCGAAACATTCTAATGACTTCTGTGTCCTCCTCAGGGAGCTTGTCAGCGGCTGGCTGGAGTGATGTAATGGTCAATGTGCACTTGTAATTTGCAGGTGGCTGTGATTTCGGCAATGAAGGCCAAACTTATTCGTCTGCAACAGTGCTGCTCGTTGGTTTGTTGACCGCGCTGGCCGCCTTCGGTCTGGGAGGCAAGGGCGGTGGAAGAGAAGGGTGGTGGAGTGGCGCTTTCGATGCAGCGTCTGCGGCATTCTTTTATAAACTTTGGCGACGATGACGCCTCTTTCGGATGGTCCTGGCAGCCTCTCGATGCGACGAATTGTCTCTGGACTTTTGTTTTAATACCGCTGTTTTTCTTTGGATTTTGGGGCATTCTTTTGACGAAGCTGCATGGGACCTATGACAATTCGAGCATTTGAGGGTAGTTGCTTCGCAGTCATCCGCAGATTGGGCTTCCGCGCAACGAGGACACACCGTCTCATTTTCGCATACGCTTCTCACGTGGCCCAACTTCATGCACTTATAACACTGTAAGGGCTTCGATACGAAAGGTCGCACAGAATGCCGAAAATGGCCCACCTTTACGTGTGAAGGAAGAGAGTCGCCCTTGAACATGATCTTCAAGCAGCGTGAGTTTTCCAAACGGACAACTTCTACGATGACGCTGGCTTCATGGGCCGGTTTGACCAGAACATCGAAGTCGGAGCTGGGAATGGCAGTATCCACATCATAGATGACTCCAGTGACGACGTTAGAGCTCACAGGAATGTAGGAGCGAACTTTCATTCCCCCCAACTCGTTGACGTTGCGCAGTATATTAAGTGCCGCATCATGTAAAAACATAGATGGCCAATACGTTCTTACATGTGTTCACTCCGATGTCTGTGATCTCGTTTGGCACGAGTCCTTCCAGCATCACCTAAGCAGATTGCCTGTTGAGGCGCTTCATGTTACCGTCCGGTACCTCAGGGGCAAAAAGGATAGTGTTTGTCACGGGTCTCCTTGGCACACTGTCGTTCAACGTACTCGATGACGAAGATGTTCTGACGTTCCACCTCTTCGCTTTACGGCTCAGCACCAGCTTAAAATCGTCGTCGTCAGAAGGCGATTCACTGCTCATTGAGTCAACAAGAGTGCCCTCGCTGTCGTAGTCGCTGTAGAGTCCCGCACGCTTCCTGGATGCGGCCACCGCCGACGCCGCCGTAACTGGCGGACGTCCGTGGGGGTCCACGTCCATCACCGACGGACACGGATGTGATATTAGCGAAGTTCACTTATAATTAGGTGAAAAAAGAGAGCACCTACTGAAACAGAAGAAAGAAAAGTGGATGAAAAAATAACCAGCTGTGAGCAGGAATCGAACCTACGACCTTCGAATAACGCGTTCGATGCTCGAACGCGTTATTTGAAGGTCGCGGACAGCCGCGTACCGCTGCGGCGGGAGCGAACTGCCCTTTTTTTTGCTGCGAGCGAATTCACAGCCTGAAAATAGCCACTTTTTGTGTCATGTGAAACGGCCTTTAGGCTGCTAATCAGAAGATCGTGAGGGCCACGGGGATCTCATTTCGATGGAGGCGAAATGGTAGAGACCCGTGCACTGGACAATGTCAGAGCACGTTAAAGAACAACAGACGGTCGAAATTTCCAGAGCCCTCCACTACGGAGCCTCTCATAGTGATATCTTAGTTTGGGAACGCAAAATGCCACACATTACTACTACTACTACAAATAATAATAATAATAATAATAATAATAATAATAATAATAATAATAATAATAATAATAATAATAATAATAATAATAATAATAATAATAATAATAATAATAATTAATGTTATTAGTAATGTGCATTCAGCAGGAACTGCCATTTCTTTATCTGCTCACTCGAACATTTAAGTTTCTTTGACATGCCAGGTAGAAGTGCTGACATGTCATAGCTATTGACATAGACGCACGGGGAGCGAGCACCGATAAAACGCGAAGCAGTATACCGTCTCGTCTCAAATAAGTCCGTGTTTCGGTACTAATCTTGACGTCTTATCTTGATTCTGTTGCTTCATACTTGTTTTTCGGAGTATATATCTAAGCCGCGGTAAAAAATCGCTGCTAAAGGATAGCTTGTTATAAGGGGCCCTTTGACGTCATATTTTGAGTATATACGCAAGTTCTGCGTATCTCGGCGCCCCGCCACAGAATGCTGTTTTATGACCTGCAGTCAAACCCACGCGGGTCGAATCCCCTGATCGAAAACGTAAACAACGCCGAACAAAAAGCCAGCCGTGCGAGAAACAGACAGCAAAAACGCAGTGAAACCTGGAGAAGCGGTCTTTTTAGAGTGGTTTGCTAATTCTCATTGGGCAACTACTACAGGTAGGTACACTTTATGGCACCAACTAAACCAGAATTAACCATAATTTTTATGAAGTACAGAGAAGTACCAACTTTACAGCATTGGTCATTCTACGGAAAATCGTGGCATCCGCAACTCCTCTGTGCGGCGTTTTGAGTACTTTGTGCCGTGGCTGTTGACAACGAAAAGTTGTGGCTAAACAACTTTATTGGGACGAGCATTCAACGACGCACTCGTTGTGCAATCCATTTATTCATTCATTTTATTACCTCAAAGGTACCAGTTGTAATACTACACGAGGGAGTGGGTGATAGAAAGGCTATTAATTTGAAGGTAGTTATGATGGAATAGTTTCAATGCGCTGCTTGAATGCTTGGATGTCGATGATGGTCGTGACCTCGGTGGACAGGGCATTCCAGTCTCGGGGTGTGCGTAGAAATAACGATTTGTGAAAGGTGGCGGTATGGGCTCGCACTGGATAGACGGCGTTACACTGACTGGGACGAAAAATGCGATGGGCTACTCCCATGTATGGGTTAACTGAAGGCAAAGAATGGAAGACTTTATAATAAAGGTTAAAACGTGTGGTTTGAAAGCGTTTAGCCCGGTCGGATAAGTTAATGCTTGCTTTTAGTGCCAAGGTTTTTGAGGCTATGAATAGATAGTATGAATCGGGCCGCACGGTTCTGGACAGACTCGAGGACGTTAATGAGGTTATTGTGGTGAGGATAAGAAATAACATGCGCATACTCTAGCTTTGGTCGGACAAAAGTTTCGAAGCCAACATTTTTAATAGAAGGGGGAGCGAGTGAAAGGTTACAGCGTAAGTACCCCAGATTACGATTACCAGAGTTAATGATGCGGTGAATATGACATGTCCAAGTTAGGTCACGCGAGATAGTGACACCAAGATATTTAAACGAATCAACTGTAAAAATCTGGTCGTTATTGATACTGTATTTATAAACAACGTGATGATGATGACGGTTGATAGACATTAATAGTTTTAGAAGCATTCAAAGACATGAGCCAAGATTTAAACCAGTTCTGTGTGTGGGTGAGATCACATTGTAATATGGAGCAATCAGATGGGTTGGTTAGGGCGCGGTAAACAACCCAATCATAGGCGAAAAGACGGATGTGAGAAGAAATGTTTGAAGGGAGGTCATTAATGTATATGAAGAAAAGGAGGGGACCAAGAACGCTACCTTGCAGTACACCTGAAAGAACGGGTGTTATCGATGAAGAGCATGAGTTGGCATGAACGGATTGGTGACGGTTGGTCAAAAAGCTTCGCATCCCGTTTAAAACACAAGGGTAGATGCTAAGACGGGATAGTTTTAATGAAAGACGACTATGGGGAACCTTGTCGAATGCCTTTTCAAAGTCTAAGAATGTTGTGTCAGTCGGAATGTTACGGTGTCACACAATTCGCATTGTGTGACGCCTGTTTGTTATTTTACTTTCCTACCACACTCAATAACACATGTTAACGCGATTCCTTGCCCACAGTGACGCCTTTATAGGGTCTTTTTTTTGGAGGCATTTAAATTTATCGGAGTTTTATGTCACAAAACCACGATAGGAATATGAGAGACGCATTAGTGGAGGGCTTCGTTAATATCAACTATCTGGTGTTTTTTTTTCGTGCCATGACAAAACACAGCACACGCGCCTCTACCATTTCACCCCCATAAAAATGCGACCACTGTGGCTGGGATCGAACCGGCGACCTTCGGGTCAGCACTCGAGCACCTTAGCCACAGATACGCCATGGTGGACGATTCCGAAGGCATTTCAAGCACCGGCATGGCGTTGTGGTAGAATACTCGATGACTGTGCAAAGGGTCCGGGCTCAGAGCCCGGCGGAATCGGAAAGCTTTTTGAAAGCTTAGAAAGCTTTTTGTGCCTTTCTTTTATTTCAATCGATAGAGGTTACGGAGGCTGATGGCTGTAGTGTTAACGGACAAGTATACGACGCGATCAGCTGTTGTTATAATCTTATAACAGCTTGGGCCGAAGAAAAATGGCCATATGAAATCAGCCATGTTTCATTGTGCCCTTCCTCTTTAAAACAATGAGTTGCCATTTAATGGGGTGACAGGAAACGCAGATTAATGGAAATGAAAAGAAGTCTAAGCCTGTACAAAAGGCACTGCACCGTCACAACGACAGCTGGAAGAGCAGAATTTCAAGAACCCTTGTTAACTCTCTTTGTTTGTTTGTTTGTTTATTTATTAATACTGTTGACCCTACAAGGATCGTTACAGAAATGGATGAACAATACAATTCGATAATAAACATTCACGTGAACATGATGACATGATGTAGCGCTACTCACTACAGAGACATAATAAAAGCAGAAAATAAGACAAAAAAATCAAAATCAAATCGGATACTAGAACATTTTTCTTCATTTTTCTAATTTAAAGTGATGGCGGTTACGAACACCGATGGTGGCGGCGGAAAACTACAGCGCCGGAAATGGCCCTTGTAATCTCGTAACAACTGTAGCTGTTAAAACAACAAAAAACAACAACAACCTAATGTTGACACGGAACTCTGGAAGTATGTGAAGTGGAATGGTCTGCCAGTTGAAATTAGCTTACCGAACGCGTAGTAAGTTGCGTTCGGTGAAGCCACAATGCTAGTTTTCTGAAGCAAAAAGGGCCTCAATGTTTCGCCATTGTAAAAACGCCTGTGTTTGTATGTAAGTGCCTACATGCGGTGAGGCATACACTGCATCAAAAAAAGACTCTTCTTTCGTTATCTTCGGCACTAAACATTCGTTAGCTGTAGGAGGATGTCGTTACGCATTATAGCATTCCGCACCTAGGGACCGACCAGTAGTATACCACTGCGCGTTTGTCTAGATACGTCGTTCCCGTATCACCATGGACTGATATTTCGTGAACTGATGTATTTGGAATACATGAAACTGGATATTGCCAGAGTGGTTGTAGCAGCTTTTATGAAAAAAAAAAAAAAACCTGAATGTTTCATGTCTATGCCCTGTGTGCTGATATATATGACATCAGGCGTATATGTTTGAAGAGAAAATGGTAATCAAAGTAACGTGCCACAGCTTGATTGACACGGTATACTGTTCTGTTGACTATGAGTGTGTCGAACCTTCTTGTGACACGTGCAGCAGCTGTGAAGAGTGGTAATAACAAAAGAGACCAATAGGAACTTAAATGCAATTATCGATGCCAGTTTTAAGAAATGTACAGATGGCAGCGAAATAAATACGGCTGCTGGACACTTTTCTGGCGTTGCAACCAATAATGCAGCAGTTACGCAATCTGCTAACCCCGAAGAAGACCGGTGTTGCGTATTCTAAGAGTGGTATTGACGACGTATTATTCTAGCAGATAGAGGAACGTATAGTACGCCATCGACTAGACTAATAATCGCAGAAGAAGGTCGTGCAAGCGCTACTGGGCTTCTTGCGAACTACTGGCCTGTGGGAACGACTTTCAGTGAAAGTGAATCAATTTGTGTGTGTGCGTATGTGTCTTCGTTTTTTCTTGTTTACTTTTATCTCTCTTTCTCTCTTTCAAACCCCTATTACCCTATTCGAGGGCAGGGTAGCATACCCAATATTACCATCTGGTTATTGTTATTCTAAACAGCAAAGCAAGCGAAGGACATGATTGTTTCCAAGATAGAGAGAGAAAGAGAGAAGAAAGGCCGGGAGGTTAACCATAGTGTAGTGTTCTCACATGAAATCTGCAATAGTCACCTTTATTAGTGTGGTGCTGCTCCTGATTTTGTCCTAGCAAACAATGCAAATACTGAAATAGAATTGATACGCGCATTTCATAATGATTCAAATGGTAATCATTATTTTTTTTGTAATATTTTTCTAGCACACCGGTAGGATAGGTTTATTGTCATGGACAAACTCGAATTTTCGAGAAGTCCTACACGCCACCCTTGGTACGAAGCGGAGTCACCAGCCGTGTACGATGCCACCATGAAATTGCGATGGGAATCAAATGCGCGGTTGCTTGACACCTTCAAGACCGCGTTCGCTCCGACGATAACCAGTAAAACCAACGCAAGTGACGACAACCTGCCTGCTCCACGGTTCATCGACATTGGATGCGGCACAGGAAGTTTCACCCTCAACTATCTTCTGAAACGCTGCTCGTCTCAGTGTCGAGAACTCGTGGGCGTCGACAATTCGCCGGCAATGCTCGAATACGCCAGGACCCATCACAGCCACGAGAAGATTCGTTATCTGCATCTAGACATCGTCGAAGGTGACGTGAACAAATTTGTGACAGAGCACGGCCGCTTCGCGCGTGCGTTTTGTTTCAACCTAATGCACGTTGTCAAGGACAACGCTCGAGCCATGAAAAACATGGAGAAGCTGATGGCTCCGGGAGCAGAGTGCTTTGTCTTATTCGAGAGCTGTGTCCCAATGGTGGATGTCTTTATGGCTCTGGCAGAATCACCACAGTGGAAAAAGTACGCAGAGGTAGTAGATTTCATTTACTGTCAATTCTTTATTAATATCTGGTATTTTACGTCCCAAAACCACGATATGATTATAAGAAACGCCCCAGTGAAAAGCTCGGGAAATTTCGACGGTGGTATTTTCAATGACCAGGGTATTTTCAATTCGGTTAGGTTAGGTTGACTGTTATGTGCGTGAAAACCCAGATGTTCGTTCGACATTCAACCCGTTTGAGGCTGAGCGAGTAGACGGTGAAATGTTTGCACTCAGCGTTTACTATGCCTACGCATACAGAAAAAAAGACAACATATTTATGTATCCCCTAAATTTATCAGGAAACTAAAATACTTAGCATTTACACTTTGTTTCGGGGCTGTATGTCTGTTGGCATTCCGCACTCTCATCAATTAGCTTTTAAACTTGTTCTATATATATGTCTTTTAGCATTTCAATGATATAATGCATGATATATGGTGCCTCAGGTCTCTTCATGGTATTAAAGCTGCGTCGTTTTTAAACCTTTTGCGAACAGGTTCTGCTAGCGGAAGTACCTCGTACTGCCCACAGCACGGACATTGCCTTGTTGAGGTTATATTTGCTTGATGTCCTCAACGAGACGAACCTAAAACCCCTCGCCTGTGAGGTACTGCGCTTGCCATTGGTCAAAATACCAAACTTAGACGACGCAACTGGTATGGTGATGCCTTTGCTACTTCTTTCTATAACAACATTGTTTGCTCGTGTAGTGTGTAAAATTTTGAGGAAACAATTCGTCGCAATTTTTCATAAGGCGGTTTATATAAGTACCTTGCCTGTGGCCTACGTTTACTTTCGTTTTCGCGTGCCTCTAATAAACAACAAAGTACGCCTAATGCATACGTCGGCAGTCCAATATGATATAATATTTATCCATTATTTTTTACTGTCAACAATATCGCATATGAATATAATGTGTCATCTTTTTATCTCAAAACCTTAAGCTCTTTGTTCTCCTGCCTGCTCTATGGAGTCTGTAAACAATAAAAAATATAACAGTGTGGTGACAGTGACTTCAACGCCCACTTTAACCTTACTGCGCTGCAGTATTACATAACGCGTTCAGCAGTTGCAGAAAAACAACGCAGAGCGTTCATTACCTAGATAGGCGAAAAAAAAAAAAACTCTGTGAATTGTATTTCACCATTGAAATGGCTGACGTGGTTGCTTGGGCTAGTTGGTACGACCTGATTCACATAAAAAACAGCGCCAATAACGAGGGACAAGAATCTTATGTGAATCATAGAAATGGGTTTTAGTGCATACTGCAGACATTACAATGTCACAAGGAGTCGCTAATGTCTTTTTAAATAATGTGAGATCCTGTGAGTTCCAACATCGACAGCTGCATACCTTTTGGAGAGTAATTGGTCATGCAATAGACCTTAATATGGTCACAGATGATGAATTGTTTATTGTGCTTTTCCTAAATTATTTTGCAGATCGTATGGTTTCCTTGAATCCCATATATCCACTGATAAATGACGAAGAGAAGTATGAGCTTATTCACTCGACACGTAAAATACTCGTCGAGAGAGCTCAAGGAATCACTGATGGCCGAGTGCTGAATCACCGGCTGACTTTCGTTATCCACGCTTTCAAAACAACAACAAACACGAACGTATCCACTCAGACCAAATAAAGTGCTCTGCTTGAACGGTTGAGTTTTTTTATTATTATTCCATGTTATGCTCTTTATTAGGAACTTATATCGCCGAATACCGGAAATACTATGTTATTGAAATGAACGGAATAATTACTATGAAATGCAAAGAAGAATTGGAAATGTAATATTAATAACAAATATTGGGGTTTAACGTCCCAAAATCCCGATATGATTGTGAGAGATGCCGTAGTGGAGGGCTGCGTGAATTTTGGGGATCTTGGGGTCTTTTACTTGCACCTAAGTGTTAGCTCACAGGCTTCAAGCATTTTCGCCTTCATTGAAAATGCCGTAGCCGCGGCTGGGATTTGATGCCCTGACCTGTGGGTCAGCAGCCGAGTGAGTGCCTTAGCCACTAGACCACCATGGCGGGGGAATTAGCTATTCAAGGGCTCGTCCTTCTCTCTTAGAAGCAATAGTAATGATGCTAATATATGTATGACGCTAAAATGAACAGACTCATTTGAAACGTACAGTCTGTCGCCTTCGTGAACGCCACGATCACGTGACATCGTTACTGGATAGGCGTAGCCGGAATCACACGCAGCGAGGAAGAGATCGTGATTACTACATTTGCTAGTGGAAACCTCTACGCGGGAATTATTTGCATAGTAACCTTCTAAGTATGTGTATAACTTGCGACCTTATGGCTACCGTATGGTACTAACCTAGCCAGTACGGAGATTTTGCTCAATCTGTTGGTGGTGAGGACATACCGTTGCGCCATCTGCCAGAATCCTTTTGTGACGTTTAAAACGACATCACGTGATACCGATTGTTCGAAGTGTTCGACAACTTCTGTGATCGAAGCTGTTCAGCCGTGGCTGTTCTCACATTGCAAGCGTTGCTTGTGTTTGCATTAGCTGCTAAGAAACCAGAGGGTTTGCCAACAAAACGTTTCAGCGAGCCAAAGTGCGGTCAACGGCATGTCGTGCCCTTTCTACGGAGCTCGTGCGCATGGCGCCATAGACGCGGCCGAGAGGTGACGTTTCGATGTGTGTGGACTGCCGCGCACGATCCACAGCGACACCTCGCTGGAATTTTTAAACTGGTATCAAGTGGCTGAAGGTGAATGATGCTTTCACATTAGTTATTAAGGTGGTGGTCCTACTCCGAACGGAACCACTCCGCCTTTTACGCATTGTTTGTGGATGCACTGGGCTCGCAGCGCTACACAAAGAAAAATGAATAGGGCTACTTAAAAACGCTTATTATCCCCTCTTTTTCATAACATTTGATTTTAATGCCTGGTCGGAAGCGTTACCTAGTAGCAATGAAAATAGTGTGAGCAACAAAATCATTTTCACTGTACAAGCCTCCGTTGTACTGCGAGTACGACAAAACTATTGAACGTAACAAAGCGGAATTCACTGTGCCTTTAGACGAAATGCCGTAATAATTACAATTACCGTCTCTTGTCATCAGCGACTCTGCTGGTCTCTGGCATCAACCGATTCGCCTACCAGCAGCGCAGCACATCACGGCTTGTAACACGAGGACAGCTGTTCAAATATGCGACCAGCTGAAGAAAGCCTGCATTTCTCGCGTGAATAAACATCGCAAATTCCTATGTGTACACTCCCGGAAAGTCCCATGTCGTCCCAGTTTCCTGTCACCGAATATTATTTCCCCAAGGCAGTACCCGAAAGCTTTTTTGTGAAAGTAATTTCCGCACATGCGATAATGAAGGCGGGGTCGATTTCCTATTCTCGGCTTTATCGAATATGCATCCCGCTGCTTCTCGCTTTTAGGGTATGCGTGGCAGCCCACACCAGGGCGAGTAATAGAGACCGCATAATGTGTTCCATTAACCATGCGAGGGCCGAACAGAACGGTTGCAGCGATTCCACGCTTCGGCAATAGTTCTTTCCAGCCAGTGCAAATTAAGGTGATGATTTCTTGTGCCTACAAATCCGCGAAGTACACCGTCACATTTAGAGAATGTTATACCGCCGATTCGGGACACAAAATATGCACGGACGTTCAAGACGAAATGTCGCTGCTGAGTGGGCTGCACATCTTAAGATGAACGCTGAGTTGTTTCGCCAATTTCAGTTTTATCAGTCAAGTACATCACTGCCGCGACGTTTTGAAAGGGCTCATTCACATTAAGTCCAGCTTGAGTGCGTCCGGCACTGCGGTATAGAGTTGCAAACAAACCTGTTAGCTAGAAAATGAACTGCCTCGGCGTGGAAAGCAAGCGCGCCGCACTAACGACGGCATGCAGAAAAGCAAGGATGTGCACAGGAAACTTCTTCTCGGAAGACGTACCAATCGGACATTGAGGCACGTTCGAGGGGTCTGTGATTTCTCCGGTGCTGTTCCATCTCTGCATGATCGGACCGTCGAAAAGAGTGGCTAGCGTGAACGGCATCAAGCATACCATCTACGCCGACGACATCACAATCTGGTGCGTTGGTTTCAACGAAGGCCGGGTGCAAGATGCCCTTCAAGAAGCAGTCGCCGAGGTGGAATCGTACCTGCGCCAAAAGGGACTCAGATGCTCACCCGCCAAGTCGGAGTTCCTGCTCTACAGAAAATAACGCGGTGGCCGACCTAAGCAATGGAAACCCGTCGAAGAAAGTGATATACACATTTACACGAGTGACGGGGAGGAAATCCCGAGGGTAGACACTATCAGGATCCTCGGCATGTTTATTGAAGCGAAGGGTGGCAACGGCACCGCTCTACGAAAGGTTGTCGCCAAGACTGACAACGCTTTTCGACTCGTCAAAAGAGTCTCCGGGAGACATAGAGGCAGTAAGGAAAACAATTTGTTAAGGCTCATCAATGCGTTTGTGCTCTGGCACTTTTCGATTGCCATGCACAACTGGCTTAGGTGGCAGTGAGACAAGTTTGACGTGATTATCAAAAAGATCGTCAAGAAAGCACTGGGGCTTCCCGGACGCACACACACCGAGAACTTGATCGCGCTCGGTGTGCACAACTCTGCTGCCGAGATAACGGAAGCGCAGCAGCGCTCGCAGCTGGCTCGGTTGTCCACTACGATGGCTGGTCGACGCATACTTGGCGAGCTAGGTTTTAACCCTTTGGAGTGGAAACGAATAGCGTGCGTATATCAAAACATATACAGGATAACGTCATTGTTTCCCCAATAACTCGTAACACTCACCCTGTACAAAATGAGGGACGTCGTCGGGCAAGGGCGACGGCTCTGCTGAAGCAACAGGGAAAGCGTGGCGAAAATTCAAGTTTCGTTGACGCTGCAGCACATCGAGACGGCTAGAAGTTCGCAGCGGTGGTCGTGGACCACACAGGCTCTACTACGAACTGCGCCACGGTACGCACAACTAACTCCCAGGTGGCCGAACAAGTGGCCATCGCACTCGCTTTGCTAAATGGTCGGTGCGAAGAGGTGTACAGCGACTCAAAATCCGCACTCAGAGCCTTTCAAAAGGGCCGCATATACACACAGGCCACCAGGATTTTGAACAGCTCCACCAGCGATACGATTGTCCCTCACACCATATATTGGTTCCCCACGCATGTTGGCTCCGTAAACGGCGTTGCACCGAACCCGAACGAGTCGGCCCACACAGCAGCGCGCGCGCTCACTGACCGCTGCTCTCGACCTGGACGATGGCTCCAGTACCGACGGCGTGGGACATAAAGACACACCTACTACACACAACGACATTACTAAGTATTACTACATGGCGAGGCGGGCATTCCCAATGCCACATTCAAAACTCAATAGAGCACAGGCCGTCTCGTTGCGCTTACTTCAAACCCATTCGTACCCGTCGTTAGCATACCTAAATGCAATTTATCCTCACAAATTCCCCGATGCCGCCTGCGCCGCTTGAGGGCAGACCGCCACATTGGCACACATGCTCTGGGAGTGCGGGTCGCTTACACCGACTTATGCAAACCCGAATGGTATGCGCTTCTGCACAGCCCAGAACTTCAGGACCGAATCCTGCCCGTCCAGTGTGCCCGAGACAGGGCCATCAGGCTAGACCTGCCGGTCCCTACGTGGGAGTAGTCGGGTGACGCGTGGCAACCTTAGCGTCCCCACTGGACAATAATAAAGTTGTCACTCACTCACTCACTCACTCACTCACTCACTCACTCACTCACTCACGTGATGTCGTAAACTATGTCACAGCGACAGCAGTGCTGGACTTTTCAGTGGTCACCCTCGCTTCCAATACACCAAGTATACCTGCGAAACTGGGCGAATAACTGTGTCAAGTCTACAGAATACATATCCAAGTATGACCGTCTGTCGTGCTAAATATGCGTCCCGAGCTGACAGATGCTATACAGACGATATTTTTGCAGCCAGTTGTGCTTACCTGTCGTCTTCGGCGAACCACAAGGAACTAGCGGCCTTCCACGGCATAGTGCTTTGACCGGAATTCAGGCACCACGCTGGAGCCGCGCAACGATGAGCAGCACGAATGACTTATGACACCGAACGCAACCATTCCTGTCAACGAGAAGCCCCGCCGCGGTGGTATAGTGGCTAAGGTACTCGGCTGCTGACCCGCAAATCACGTGATCAAATCCCGGCGGTGGCGCCTGCATTTCCGATGGAGGCGGAAATGTTGTAGGCCCGTGTGCTCAGATTTGGGTTCACGTTAAAGAACCCCCAGGTGGTCGAAATTTCCGGAGCCCTCCACTACGGCGTCTTTCATAATCATACGGTGGTTTTGGGACGTTAAACCCCACATATCAATCAATCAATCCTGTCAACGAGAATGTAAGTTTTGCTCGGCTTCATGTTTACACGTGTTCATGTTTTGCAGGGATTATACCTCCGCCAGTTAATTGTATCGACGGACGCATCACGGTTCTTGGTATAAAGCTTGGCAAGCATGGTGAGTTGATGTGCGGAGATAAGCGATAAGTGCTACGAAAACCGGACGCCATTGTTGGCATCATCGTACGCCGCCAGCCGCAATGCGAGACTGAACTCAAGCAAGAAAAAGAAAGTGAAAGAAAATATATCACATATAAAAGCAAGAATGAAGGCGTTGGAATGAAACACGATTCCCACATGTGAAACATTGAATTGGTATCATTTTAGCAGCGAAGTTGTTTAACCGATCGGTAACTTGTGCCCCTTCGTGCAAAACTCGACAGGAGGGCATGCACCACAGAAATTGGGCAAGCCCAACTACTGAGTACAGCAGCAAGAGTTCATCATCATCATCATCATCATCACCTACCACGGCAGCACACCAGCCACGGTGGTAGAGTAGTTATGTTGCCCGACTGCTGACCCGCAGGTCGCGGGATCAAATTCCAGCGGAGATGGCTGCATTTTCGATGGAGGTGAAAATACGTAAGGCCCATGTACAGGTGCGCGTTAAAGCATCACAGTTGTTCTAAGTTTCCGGGGTCTCTAACAATGTAACGCTTCTTTTTTGTTGAAGATGAAACCCCAGCAGTTATTATATTAACAAGCAGTTTAGGCTTCGCTTTGCATCTTTTTGTTCACCCAGTCTTCCCTTCATAAATGCGCTCTTCCGCTGGTAGATAGCTAACTATGTGTGCAGAATAGAATAAAGTTGGCTGAAATTACACTTTGAAGTCTATTCTAGCACGTTTTTTTTATTTGAGAGAACGGTGGCGTATAAAGGTGTACACAATCAGCGATGTTGCCAAACTTGTAGTGGCACGGTAAGCAAAGGTCACCTAAATGTGAAAATTCAAATTTATACAGTGGAGTTGTAGACTTAAGCATTCGATCTTCTCGTTTCGAGCTAAGGCAAGATTACAATGTCGCGCACAGTTTGTGATAGGAGTTATGCTATAGGGTGGCATACTGTTTAAATCGTTAACCACTTTTTTTCTAAACGGGCGTAGCCTAATTGTAAGGACCGCATGCGTATAGCTTTGTAAATGGGCTCTGTCAGTGGTATTGCTTTGCCTATTTAACAATGGAGAAAACACTTGTGGCATGCCGATGCAAACCAGATATTCACAAAGCAGCCCAACGCCCAACCACGGGACGTCTAAACTTGTTTCTCGTTGCATGAGCAGCAACGAAGTGTAGCCTTGTACTTGAGTCAGAAGGCAGACACATAGAAAGCACCAACAATATTAGTTCATGCGTCGGAGCCATCTCTATAGCTGTACTGCGTGCCTGTGTGAGCGAGAAAGAGAGTGAGATGGAAAACGTGTGTGTGTGTGTGTGTGTGTGTGTGTGTGTGTGTGTGTGTGTGTGCGTGGTGCGTGTGTGTGTGTGTGTGTGTGTGTGTGTGTGTGTGTGTGTGTGTGATGCAGATAGAAGGCTGGCAGGTTAACCGAAGGAGATACGCAATGGTCTACACTGAGCAGGCAAGAAGCAATAGAATATGAAAGAATGAAGCCGAAGAAGAGTCCTTGAAAGCACCACAATGCCAGTATGACGAAAACACCAGCCCAGAGTTTGCTTTAGCTAAGTTAGGCCCGGAAAACAAAGGACCACGAAAAACTTGAGGCAAACTGGAGGGCAGTTAGGAAAAGAATTGCGCGACAAAGCATCATTCAACGGATCGCACTGGGTGGCTCAAACCTGTGTCATTCTGTCAAGTGGTTTAAGACCGATGTAGCCAGAACTGCTTTCTGCACTGAAAACAGAAGGAAATGACGCACATGATCAAGAGTCGTCGGCGTCGCTTAGCTTGTGAGAGCCACGTGCAGAATTGGTAAATGTGCAGAAAACACGAGAAAGTAATGAACTTCCTTTATTGAATAATATGTGGGCTTTAACGTCCCAAAATCACCATATGAATATGAGAAACGCCGTAGTGAAGGGCTTCGGAAATTTTGCCCACCTGGGGTTCTTTAACGTGCACCCAAATCTGAGCACACGGGCCTGCAGCATTTTCGCTTCCATAGAAAATGCAGCAGCCGCAGCCGGGATTCGATCCCGCGACTTGCGGGTCAGCAGCCGAGTACGTTAGCCACTAGACCGTCGCGGCGGGGCAGAAATGAACTTCTGAATAATAACCTGTGCCAGCGTGCAAAATAGAAAACGCAGGTAAAAGCAAGAAGCCGAACGCTCAGTTTTCAGTTTTTCTGCTGTTGGAATTTTCCCTGTTTTCTTTTTTTTTCTGTGATGTATCTGAGCCCCTCTTGCACTGATAAGTCATTGTTCTTGCAAAAGTTTCACAATAACGATGCATTCAATGGCAAACTATTCCGCGACTACCCTACCTTATCTGAACAGGCCAAAATATCTCGGTTCTGCGAAAACCATTGCGCTCATTGTTTGCAGATGGGGAGAAACTGTGAGCAGCATCGGCGTGTGCAAATTTAAAGAAAAGTCCGTTTGCCATGCACAAACAAACAACAAAAAGAGTGCTCGGATTTCTTACGTGTGTTTCAAGCGACGGCGAGAAGCATCAGTGGTCACGATCTTGCAGTATTCTTTTTATAGTAGTAGCGTTGTTCTCCAAAAAGCACTGACTGCGAGATTGAATGTGAAATTGAACTGCGGCTTCGAAAACAGGCGATGCAAAAGGAGGGGAGCTCAGAGTGCAGAAAGTGGGACAAAAGAGAAATTCTTTACTTCCTTCCAACCCTGAATGCGTGTGGGGTCTCGTACCCTCAATTGCAGGTTTGCTGAAACGAGATATCTTGCGCTCAGGAAATGTGGTACTTTTTCCATGACGCAGTGGAGTGAAGAGGAACATTGCATTTATTCGCTTAATGCCGGTACGCTCCAGCCTATTTAAAGCCGGTACAGCAAAAAGGCTTTCCCTTTTGTGTCTTTAAAATTGCACCACGCAGGGGAAAAGAGCCATTACGCATCTGAGCCGCATGAACGAGATTTAATTAAGTGTGCTCAGGTTGAATTTACAACAAAATGATTGATTGAATAACGAGAGAGAAAACAAGAGCATAGTGAGCATGAAATTCTCTTGTCAGTGTGTCCTTATCGGGGGACAGACTTCGCTGAGGAAATGGAAAAAAAAGGGGGTTCAGCAGCTTCAAGTTGTAGTGATGGGGATGAAGTGCGCACATATGTTTTTTTCTTTGTTTGTTACATACAACTTTATACGTGCAAGTTTTCACCAGATTTAGCGTGTAAAATGGTGAATATGTCAATTCAAGCCACCCTTACGAGGCCCACCAAATCGCTACTTTTACAGTAATTTTTATCAGTACTCTTTTCATAAACCTAAAGGAGCTATAATTGTTTCTTTTTGAAAAAGTCACAGTTTTGCCGGACAGCAGGCTTAAATTTTATTGTACACCTGACGCAGAATCAGCTGGTTGCCTCTGCCATTTGGAGTGCCCGTCGCACAGCTCTCAGAGACTCCCGATGTGATTTCCCGTCGACTGGCCGTTGACGACACCGTAATCGAATGATCCACCAGCACCTTCGAAAGCGAAACACAGAGAAAGCCTACGGATCGAAGCTTCACGCAACCGGAATCCGGGCTGGCGTCAGGAGCATTTGCTCTGTTCCTATGCGGATCACGCTGTAGCAAACATGGCTCGAATGCCAAAGTCGGAGCCTGAAACCCGAAAATCACTCACTTCCGGTAACGGGCTGATACATATTTATTCACCGCGTTTTGTCCTCTTTTTCATTGTTGAAGCATTATTTATTAGCTGATACGACTAGTAGCGTTTAGTAATTATTAAGTTGTGGCGTTCCACGCAATGGCTAATGGACGTGCATCGGTAGTCCTGGCTTAATCACTTCACATCTGGTCAAACAGCTATGACTCCGAAATATGAGCACGTAACGGTCTCGGGCTATAATTAATCGTCGAACATGATGCATGTACAAGTGTAATTAGGCTAGTAGCAGGAAATACATGATCCGACACTCTCCACTTTTCCCCTACTTTTCCACTCATGGTAAATCAGCCACATTTTTATGGTTTATATTAATGAATCGGTTACTACAAAAGTAGTATTTATTTATGTAACTACTTTTTGAATACATAAAACCGGGAATACGAAACGACCAAGTGAAAAACACCGTGAAGAAGACGACATCGCGTCGTTCAGTATAAAGAAAAGGAACACTCGCTTGAATAAATGTTTCCGCTAAATAGATGCTCCGAAGCAGCACAAGCAATACAGAACAACAATGGTGTTGCGTTTCGGCTCCAAAGGTGACTGAAAGTTGTCAGAGGTTGTCTTGAGAAAAAGGTGCCACCTAACCAGATGATTATGACCATACTGGCACAGAAGCTAGACCAGAATAAATAAAAGCTATTTGCTTTCGGGAAAATAAAGGTGGAATGTAAAGGTAATGTTGTCTTTTATGGAAGACAGTGCTGCTTGCGATCATTGCGGCAGCGATGAAACGATAGAGCACGTTTTCTGTAACCACCCTCGTTACAGCGTGCAAAGATGGCAGCTAGCTGCTGCGGTAGCTTGCCTTGACGCCAGACCCTTGCCAGAACTGCAGCAGCGTTTCGGCCTTGAAATTTAGTCGGCGTTGGTTCTGTGCGAAGACATGATCTGTCTTCGCACAGAAGATCAGTGAAGCCCTTATTGAACTTTTTGCACGGTAGTGCCCTATTGCATAGGCTATAGCACCCCAGTTCACATTTTAAATGCGAAGCATTTCTTAGCGAACTTCGGCGACTTTGCGCGTATCAATCTATCAAGCCACCTACGACTTTTAGCTCTCCTGGTCGTTTCAATAATGTTATCAATATCATACTTAGTATGCCATAACATGACTGTATGAAGAACATAATTGACTAGTCATACCATAAAAATCTTGACATGTATGTCATGAATGTCATGATTTACATTCCATGGTCCTGCGGCTCTTGCAGTGGTTTTGTTCACACAGCATGTTGCAAAACTGGTATGGTAAGACATGATTGCATGGCGGACACTAGCGACAGAACCTAGCATGAAAATCATGACATGCGTGTCATGTAACAACATGACTCTATGCCACGTTCACGAAGCGCTCGCGGCCGTGTCGCAAGTGTCACATATACAAAATTTGGTATTACGGTACGCGAATAGGAGACAAAGGTATGTGACTGGTGCAAACATGATATTCATGAGATGTGTATCATGTAACATGACCACATGCCATGCTCATGATGCGCTCGCGGCCGTTTCGCTGGCTTCACTTATACCAAACTTGGTAGTACGGGACGAGGGGGGGGGGGGAGGATAAACAACAAGAGGGAAGGCAGGGAGGATAACCAGGCACATGCCCGGTTTGCTACCCTACGCTGGGGGAATAGGAAGGGGGCATGAATGGATGAACAAGGTATGATACTGGTGCAAACATGATAAACATGATATGCGTGTCATGTAACAACATGACTATAGGCTATGCTCATAATGCGCTCGCGGCCGTTTCCCTTGCTTCACATGTGCCAAACTCGGTATTATGTGACGAGAACGGACGACATAGGTAAATAAAACATCCAAACATGATAATAATGACATAAGTGTCATGTAACAACATGACTAAATGCCACACTCTTGATGCGCTCGCAGCCGTTTCACTAGCTTCACATATGCCAAATTTGGTATTGCGTGACGCCAATAGATGACGAGGGTATGTGACTGGTGTGAACATGATAATCATGAGATGCGTGTCATGTGAGAACATGACTACTTGCCACAATTAAGGTGCCAATACATTTCGACGTGACGCGGTGCTGACGGACGCTGGTCACACCTGGCGTCAGACTATAGAGTGCTCAAGGCTCACCTGAATGCTCGAGGTTTTGTCAGCCGGGTAGGTGAGCCGCCAGTTTCGGGGAGGTCCGCAAGAGATTGGCTGGTGTCCTTTCATGACATAACGAATCATTATAAACTAGAGCGGAGGTTTTATCCACCCCCGCACAAGCGGTTGACTAAGGCGCAGGAATGCGTCTGGAGAAAACTGCAGACGCGATCTTTTCCCAACCCTTACGTGTTGAACAAAATGTACCCGGAGGAGATTAAGCCGCAATGCAAATGGTGTCAGGCTGTGGCAACATATGATCACATACTTTGGGAATGTATCATAGTGCCGCCGCCGGTGGATATTATGCGTGATCCCTCTCTTGAGCACTGGGAGGCCGTGTTGACCAGCTCAGACCCAGTCGTCCAGTTAAGGGTCGTGGTGTGGGCCACACAGGTCGCCGCCAACCTTGGGTTGATGGCCATCTAACACGGAATCATCCTCAGTTGCTTTCTGACGAAATAAAGTTTTTCCATCCATAGAGTGCTCAAGTTTTGCTAACGTAGCGTCGCTGTGCCCAGCGTACGCGCGCGTCAACGTTACATTGGAGTATATTGGGCCCTTGATGATGCGCGAGTGGCCGCTTTGCTAGCTCCACATATACCAAATTTGATGTTACGTGACATTGTTGGATGACGGAATATGTGACTGGTGCAAACATGATAATACTGACACGCGTGTCATGTAAGAACATGACATCATACCATGCTCATAGCATGCTAGCGGCCGTTTCGCTAGCTCCACATATACTAAATTTTGTATCGCGTGACGTGAATAGATGACGAAGGTAAACGACACACTCAAACATGATAATCATGACACTGAAGTCATGTACGGCATTATTTACCTTCACCTCGTAACGTTGTGCTGATTTTAAAGTGACAAATCAACATTTCGCATTCGTGCTTCGCCTATCATCGATTCCCACTGTACGTGATATCCGCCACTTTTTTTTCTTTTTCGCATGTCTATTTCGGTCTTCGCTCTTGGCTTTCTTTCTCATCTTTTTCCTCATTCTCCTTTCCCTTAGTGCAGAGTAGCAAACCGGATGCTCCAATTTCTGGTATAACCTACCTGCTTTTCCCTCATTGTATTCTCTCTTTCCCTCTAATAAAGTTTTTTTTTAGTTTTAGATGATATATGAATATTAGCTTATATTCTTGATGGTGATAGATTGATATCTGTGGTTTAAAGTCCCAAAACTACCATACTATTATGAGACACGCCATAGTGGAGGGCTCCAAAACTTTCGACCACCTGGGGTTCTTTAACGTCGCCCAAATTTGAGCACACGGGCGTACATCATTTTCGCCTTTATCGAAAATGCAGCCGCCGCAGCCGGGTGCTGATATTCTTGAAAACAGCTCCTTCATCTACTGTCTTCTGATGTTTGACAAACCCGGACTTGGAAAAGAGCACTGCTTCGGAATTTGAAAGCAAAAAGTTATTTTACCGCATTGTCCCTACGGGGAAACGGCCCGCAGCGCACTGAATAGCGTAACTCGCAATTTTCAATGAAGTTTTTAATCCATAAATTTATTACATGCCTTTATTTTCCAACGTTCGTCATTCCTTCTTCGCTCTTCGTCTTTTTTTTGTGTGTGTGAAACCATCCACCGCGCCGACTAAACCAGCCAGTATTACCTTTTCTCAAAGCAGTTAGAAGACTGTATACCTGTGTTTGGAAGTAAGCACTTTGTATCTGTGAAGAAATAAAAAAGTAGTAACAAGTACTAAACCTTAACTAGGCAGAAATTAAAAAATGGGCCAATTTCGCTAAAAAAATTTAAAAATCTTGCCTCTTTTGTGAGCAACGTAAAGGGTCCCTTTTTATGATTTCTTTTTCTTTTTTGAGTGCTTCATTGTATCATGAGAGTTATAAACAGAGGAAGAAGACAAGGAAGCTTATCATCCCAAGGGTGGGTGTGAGCCACGAGTTTAGGATCTACATCTACATTTACATCTACCACTTCTTCTAAATCTGGGCCTGGAAATATCGGAATTAGGTGTTCTCTTTTTCGGAACCTCTACTCTGGGCTACAGTCTGTCACAGCGATTTTCTTCGCTATCGAGGAATTTACCAATCAGGCTTAAAAATATCTGTCTATCTTCATCTTTGAAATATTTCATGAATAATAATTTGTACTGAGATTCGCTATATTAGTTATTTCCCACCTATATTTATTACGATAGAGGAAAAACATTTCCCGGCACTTTTCGCCCTTCCCAAGTTTTTCTGACAGTGAGTTCGCCCAACAAAGGCATTTTTTGGTGAACTAAAGCCGAGCTATACAAGTCAAGAGTCGGAAGTCTCATTTAGTGAAAGTTTAGAGTATCTTATGAAGCCTACGTTGTATTTCTGTGGACCGCAGAAGGTGTTTAGTTGTTGATGCCAAGTTGCGATGAAACTGGTGTGTGCGCCAAAATCTTCTGACGTAAGTTTTTTTTTTGCGTTAGCCTCCCAGAATTCGGCTTCATTTAGTGCAGTTCAGTGCGAATTCCTCCTGTCCTCTTCTTCGTAACAAGGCACATTTCACGATAACGAAATTAACTAGACAATACAGACACAATCACCTTCCCCCTTCCCTTTTTTGTTTTGGCGGTTAGCTATTGAGAGCCTTCAGAACGTGATTTCAGGCTGAATAATTCGAATTTGCTTTGCTGATTTACCTGTCTTTTTTTAACCATCAAAAGTGGTCACGGTGAATAAACTGTCCACCGTTATGTTTGAAAGGAGCAGGGTTTTGCTGATGTGCAAAATTCTGCTGAACAAGATTAATAGTAGTGTTTGTTTGCCAACAGCGTGTCTTCACCTTATATTAAATGTTGTAAACAAGCGTTCAATTTTTCTTTCTAAGAATACTACACTCGACTGGTGTGCTCGAAGTAGTAGATCTGCTCTTTATATTTAACTTCAATCAAGTCGTTTTTATTTCCTTTAGATTCAAGTGTGTTCACGGATGTCTAGGTACACAGACTGCGCGATAAAGAGAAATTGTTGCTGAAACGCATAGAACACCATCCGTACGCCAGTGTTCTCGCGGTCACGAACATCCCTCCCGCTACAGGTTACTACGCATCGCCTTTCATCGATTGGCAATCGGTGCTTTTATTAGTTCAGAACTTGTTATTTTGGCGGCTGCATTTCTGATGGAGGCGGAAATGTTGTAGGCCCGTGTGCTCAGATTTGGGTGCACGTTAAAAAACCCCAGGTGGTCAAAATTTCCGGAGCCCTCCACTACGGCGTCTCTCATAATCATATGGTGGTTTTGGGACGTTAAACCCCACATATCAATCAGAACTTGTTATTTTCATGAGGACAGACTCGTTTCTTACTTTCTCTGCGAGCATATAAAGTTGAGCTACCAGAGTTCATATCATACGAACAAACTTCTTGCGCACATTCTTATTTTTGTAAAATACGCAGTGGTAAAGCTAGTTGTATTGCGAGTGTCTAAGTATATGAGAAGCCTGCAAGCCTTGCTCACGCTGGAAAAGTAATTTAATCGCTTTATGGGCTCCTACCAGGGTCTACCATTTGTTATTCACACAAAAGCTGCGCTAAGTTACCTGCTGCAACCGTGGTTCGGGGATTCCTATTCAGAAGACAAGTTCAGCCGAAGTTGTGGAAATCTTATTCAGATGAGAGGGCAACTCTCTATAACTGCAGTTGGGGGCTGCATCCCAGAAATGACACCGACTAGCGAATTTGTTGAAGCTGCTTGTGGACTCTTTATGTTGCGTGAGCTAGGAAAAACGTAAAGGGTTTCTAGTTCTGCATAACAACTTCGAAGAACCAAGTTTATTTAGATGCATAATACATGAGGCAACAAGAAAACCGAAAATTTAACACACAGGAGACTTCAGCTGTAGCAAGAGAAGACAAGCGTAAAGCAATCAGACTTTAGATGCTCCATAGACTGTGATTTGTAACGCGAGATTTAAAGCAAGTGCTGCTTGGCAACTGGATAATTCGGCAAAAGTGAAACGTAGCTCTGGGCCTAGACAATAAACCTACCAAACATGCAGTTGACTACATAAAGTGAGGTTGAACTTGTGGTACAGAAAAAAAAACTCCCAGCGTATTAACGGAATGCATCACGATGAGTGGGGCGAAGCGTCCGTCCGTCCGTGCGTCCATCGGTGCATTCGTCCCTGCATCCATCCATTCATCCATCTATCCATCCATCCATCCATCCATCCATCCGTCCGTCCGTCTATCTGTCCGTCCGTCCGTCCATCCATCCATCCATCCATTCATCCATCCATCTATCCATCCGTCCGTCCGTCCGTCCTTCCATCCATCCATCCATCCATCCATCCATCCATCCATCCATCCATCCATCCATCCATCCATCCATCCATCCATCCATCCATCCATCCATCCATCCATCCATCCATCCATCCATCCATCCATCCATCCATCCATCCATCCATGCATCTGTCTGTCTGTCTGTCTAGTGAACACTTCAAGGAGCACCATCTCGCAACTTTTCATCATATAATTAGCATATAGAAGTACCACCATCCAGCGGGTATTCCTAGGGCTAAACGAGAGGTGGCACTCGCGCACTTTCTAATGGCCTGCGCTTCCTGTCTACTTCCCACCTTTGACCTCCTCTAGTTAATGGCTTTATACTAGTTCCCTATAATCACGACACTGCGACCCAACCCTCGATAAACCTGTTTAGAAGAATTTATTGTCACAAACAATAAATTTTGCTATACCAAAAAAGGTTACGCCCAGCGAGTTTAACGTGACAACCTTTTCTGCTCAGATAGTGCTCAAAGTGCGTCCTTCTGACACTAGTTTGTTTTTGTAAACATCAAATTCCAGGCCAAGTTCGATGGAGACTAAGTCACCGATACTGGTCTCTGTAGGTTGTTTCAGCAGAAGCAACTATCTTTTTAATTATGATTAACGTGTGCGTGTTTCCACCACCATCTTTATTTGCTTGCTAAATGCGGTAAAGCAGCATACAAAATTGGCAATATAGAAATAAGTGTAAGACTACGAAGAGAAATAAAGCGCCAGGATGAATTTTGAACGCATATGCATACAACCTTTAGGTACGCACTAAATCTTTCAAAGCTTTCTCTTATACTTTTATAAAAAATCAATGCAAAATAGTGTTAGTGCATACTGTAACCGTTCCTCATTGACGCTAATGTCAGAATATTTAGTGCACACAAAGCTTATATTATTGCCATATTCAAGATGGGACCCAACATTGCTGTCATAAAGGGCCTTTTGTTATACCAATAAGCGCATAAGTGAATTAAGGGGCACTAAAGGCAACAATTAGGTCAACGTTGATTGTTGAAATAGTGGTCCAGAAACCTCGTAGAGTCACTTTTGGCCAAGGAAGGGGTTGTTTTGATAGAAAATCACATTTTAGTGGCCCGTATCGGATTAGTGCACTTCGAATTACCTGCCTCAAGAATAGGACCGACTCCCGTCACTTTGGCGGGCACAACATTCAATTGAATTCAATTTTTTATTTCTCTTCACACTTGAAAGAGAGGGGACTGGACTAGAAGCTTTTAAAGCTTGACAGAGGTCCTGCCCCCTTTACGAATGACGGCAACACATTACAGAGAAAGAATAAACGCACCACATTAAAAACAAAGTACTACACGATAACAACACAGTTGCAATTAAATAAAGAGAAAGTTTGTATGCATCAATATAAATTTATATATGTACACACAAGAAAATATGTGCCTATGAATA
Source organism: Rhipicephalus microplus (assembly GCF_043290135.1). NCBI lineage: Eukaryota > Metazoa > Arthropoda > Arachnida > Ixodida > Ixodidae > Rhipicephalus > Rhipicephalus microplus. Next base: position 329,003 of record NW_027464692.1, on the reverse strand, counting down.
GAAACACGGATTTTGCGGATTCGTATTTGCATACCCGATACACAAGTATATGCTGGTCTATATACGCACCTGTATACGCTTTTTGGTAACATGTTCTACACTAGTAAACCACGAGGGTAAGGAAAGGAAGAAAAAACTCCCAAGCATTTCCCCGAGGGTGAACATGGTTAAGTGCGAATACATGGGGTGATGCTATGAGGGGTATTTATTAATTCGCACTATTATATTTATTAATCACACTATGGTGCCTTTATGGTGTAATGGTTCCTGGGAATCGCAATTAGATCACACGGGGGAGTTTACGTTAACTCACTGGCGAATGCCAACGGATTTTAACTTTACTCCCCCTCACGACCCGCTCTCGACAGGAGACTGAGAGAGAAGGCGGGCGCGCGAGAGAGAGGGGTGCGCGCGCAGCTGCAGCGAGTGAGGAGAGCGGAGGAGCGAGAGAAGGGGGAGGGGGTATAAGGCGCGTTACTGTCACCAACGTTACTAGACTATTCTAGTAACGTTGACTAACGTTGAATAGTAACCTATTCTAGTAACGTTGACTGTCACTGATATCAGCGTCGCGTCCGTGGCTTATTCGGTAGAGCGTCGCGCTTCGGCCCGCCAAGTCCTCTTTCTTTTAAAGATAGAGAGAAGACTGCGGACGCCGCCGACGGCGGTGGATGGTTTGGGGTCGCTTATAAAGTGTATTCACACTTAAAAGAAATATATTATGTACAACGTTAGAAACTTCTGTGGCACGACTGACAAACTAGACTTATTTCTCGATTGCAGTTGAGCAGAAGATCGCAATCGGCCTTTGTAAGCTTTTTTAGTATCACTATCACAGTATGTTTTAACGATTGTTCGTCATATTTGCTTCGAGGTATAGGGACATGCCATTTTTTTCTTATGCCTAGTATGACGAATACTGTGGTGTACACTCAAATCATCCAGTGAAAGTCTAATAAAATTATTGGACTTTACATATGACTTGTAGGTTAAACTTAAGCGATTATCGTATAAAAAGAACACAGGTAGAATTTTGAACTTCGCGAGCAGATGTTTTGTAAAATATAAGCGTGGAACGTTGGCAATGGATGATGATGATGATTTTTGGGGTTTAACGTCCCAAAACCACGATATGATTATGAGAGACGCCGTAAAGGAGGGCTCCGGAAATTTTGACCACCTGGGGCTCTTTAACGTGCACCCAAATCTGAGCACACGGGCCTACAACATTTCCGCCTCCATCGGAAATGCAGCCGCCGTAGCCGGGATTCGAACCCGCGACCTGCGGGTCAGCAGCCGAGTACCTTAGCCACTTGACCACCACGGCGGGGCCGTTGGCAATGGAGTGCCCAGCTTTTTTTTTTTTTTTGAAGTAAGTGCAATTTCGTTGGGCTTTTCTTTGTAGTCGTGACCCAGACCAAGTTGCAGTATTGTATAATTGAAAACACTAGAGCACTGTAAAGGAAATTTTAATGTTAACTGGAAGAAAACATTTTAAGCGAGCTATGGTTCCTGCAGGAGAAGAAAACTTTTTACTTTATTGATTGATCTCTGAGGTTTAACGTCCCAAAACCACGATATGATTATGAGAGACGCCGTAGTGGAAAGCTCCGGAAATTTCGACCACCTAGGGTTCTTTAACGTGCAACCAAATATGAGCACACGGGTCTACAACATTTTCGCCTTCATCAGAAATGCAGCCGCCGCAGCCAGGATTGAATCCCGCTACCTGCGGGTCAGGAGCCGAGTACCTTAGCCACTAGAAAGCTACTAGGGGCAAGAAAGCTTTTTACTATTACGTTCGACGTGATCGTTCCAACTTAGGTCTTTCGAAAACGTCACACCTAATGTGGAGACTGTGTTGACAACTTCTAATTCATCTGCACCTATCTTCATTTTCATTTGGCTTTGCAATTGTTTGCCTTTTGCATATAAACCACGACTTCTGTCTTGCTGGCATTCATTCGTAAACAGTTCGCTTCAGCCCAATTTTTAAATTCTCTAAGCGTTATGTTCCCTTGATGATCAAGTTCAGTCTGAGATGTAGCGTAAATAAATATCGCTGTGACATCCACATAGGAGCTAAATTTTGCTTTTTTGAATTGTTTGGCATTTCATTTAAATAAATTATAAACAGGAGTGGCCCACGGATGCTCCCTTGCGGAACTCCGACTCCTACAGCCTGAATACTAGATTTTTTTTTTCCTGGCTTTAATTATCGTGCTCTGTGCGATAAGTAAAATTCGAAGAGCTCTAAGGGCCAAACAACGAAACGTTCCTTTCCTCAGTGAGGAAGCCTTCATTTTTGTGAGGCCGCCTTATGTCACTCTGAAAGCTTCCTCACTGAGGAGCCCTCGGTAAAGGCTTCCTTGGCGCTTCCTCAGCTTAAGGTTGCTTTGGGGCTACCTTCGTGCGCCCTTAGGTCCGCTCCTTGCCCTGAACGAGCGCTTCGCCTCACAGCTAGCCCACGTGATGTTTTCGTTTTCGAGGCAACCCTCCCACCCCACCTCTGCGGGGAGACACGAGCGGCGAGCGTGCGTGCACGGTGCCAGGCACGACGGCGCGCAGTGTTGCTAGAATGCACCACGTTTTGCGCTCGACTACGGTGGCTTTTCACATTCAGTAACCGTAGTTGGAAGAAAGCGTACACGCGTCTCTATATTAACACTTCAATTTGGAAGTGATGTGGTGACCCAACTTTTTTTTACAGAATAAACGCTTGTGAGCAAAGCTTATATTCGATAATCTCGAACGCAGGAGCGCGGCAACCATTCCTCCCGCGAGGACGGGTTAAGGGAGCTTTCAGAGTACGCTTGCTTCCTCCGTCGGTACTTGGTTGTAAGGAAGCCTCACGTAAGGAGAGGACGCGGTCAAAGGAAAGGAACGTTTCGTTGTTTGGGCCTAAGGCTGTACCACGGATACCATAAGCGCGTGACTAAGTAAGATTTTATGAGTCACAAGATCAAATGCTTTCGAGAAATTTATGTAGATTTTTCATAATTAACTTTTCATAATTAAAAGCTTCTAATATTGCTTTTAGCTAAGAGAGCAGTCTTGGTGGAACGGTGCTTCCTGAAGCCACGTTGATGGTCAGCTAATAATTTATTTTTGCCTAGATATGAAAATATTTTAGCATGAATATTCTTCTTAATGTCTTTTAAGAATATCGGTAGAATTGATATTGGGCAATAATCACCTGAAACATTTTATCGTCTTTTTTAAATACTGTCTGTAGTCGAGCTATTTGCATGTATTTTGGAAATCGGCCAGACGATAGAATCACGTTATGAGTGTGAGCTGGACAATTAAGGTCGCGTTTACGCTGTAGAGGTCCTATTTGTATACCATCAGTGCCCTGCGCACCTCCGTCACGAATCTAGGCAGACGCGGTGCATTCTGGGTAACGTTGTCGGCGCAAAATGCAGCATGTCGCATTTCGCGTCGGTTGCCGCCGGGCCGCGCCGACTGCGCGCCCACTGGCGCTGGTCGTGTCTGGCGTCAGACTATAGAGTGTTCGCGTTTTGCTAACGTAGGGTCGCGGCGCCCAGCGTGCGCGCGTCACGTTACGTCGCAGTATATTGGGGCCCCGCTGCGGTGGTCTAGTGGCTAAGATACTCGGCTGCTGACCCGCAGGTCGCGGGATCGAATTCCGGCTGCGGCGGCTGCATTTCCGATAGAGGCGAAAATGTTGTAGGACCGTGTGCTCACATTTAGGTGCACGTTAAAGAACCCCAGGTGGTCGAAATTTCCGGAGCCCTCCACTAAGGCGTCTCTCATAATCATATGGTGGTTTTGGGACGTTAAATCCCACATATCAATCATTATCAGTATATTGGGCCCTTCATGATGCTCTCCCCGCTGTTTCGATAGCTTTGCATATACCAAGTTTGGTATTACAGGACGGGAATGGACGACGAAGGTATGTGACTGGTGCAAACATGATAATCATGAGATGCGTTCCGAGGAGCAGTACTGTTGTCGAGCGGAACGATCAATCTACAAGATTTATCGCGCAGACTATGCACACACGCACGCAGAAGAAAAGTGATATCACCACGTGGCTACGGCGCCTCGCATTGAATTTCACTACGCTCATGACGTATCCACTCACAGCCACGTTGCCAGCATGATGCGAGATGCGAGCGCCCCCGGTCACCACCTGTTCTTATATTTATCAGCAATATTTGGTAGAAGCAAAACGAGCAGCACGAGAGTGCTGCGTGTGCACCCTCGCTTCCTTCAGAGTGGACATTTCCATGCTGCAGGTGGAACGAAAGAAGCTGTCCGGAAGAGGGTGTACGCCCAGGAACGCGATATGGGAGGCACGTGTTGTCAAAAAATAATCCAGGCCTGCTCACTACACTGGGCATGGCCTCTGACGTCACTCAGTTTTGACACTCGTCTCCTGCCGAGTAGACGTACGCGTGCATGCGCCCGCCGTTCGAGATAGAAGGATTGCTAAGTCTGACGAAGCCTGTTCGTAGAGTGCTGGTGTTTCTTTTGGCGACTGCATGGATATGAACGTGTTTTTCTGCGTATGTGAAGTGCGGCGGGGTGATGTGCAGTGCTTCGTTCACTGAATATTTGCGTAGCGTACACCTGCAAGCTCTCGTAATGGAGCAGTGCTGCGGACCCAGCTGCCACCGATATTGACAATGTGCCGAAGGTTCCAGTGTTTTCATTAACGTTCTCTCCGTGATTCTAAGGCATGTGTGCGTCTGCACTACTTGATTATGAGTTGTTTCAAAAGCGCCACTTTTAGCACGTCCAGTTCTCTCTGTGAAATGGTGTCGTGTACGCTTCTGAATTGTTAGCGGAAGCCTTGATCTTGAACACTTTCACCCCCGCATTAACAAACGCTCCTCGACTCGACTTTCACCCTTCACTTGACAGAATTGAGCACTGCGCCACCGCTCGGCTAAAAATGGCGCTGTGCTACCTAAGAATCGCAGCAGATTATCGCTGATATGAAGTGACTTGTCGTGACTAGAGACGGCGCTCCCATCGGCTTTCTAAAGTGAAGGTGGAACGTTGGGTGAAGGGACATTTAAGAATACAGGGGTCAGCCGAGTGGCGCTGGCGCTCACCCCCACGATAACGTATCGTCCCGAGATAATAGGGAGCTTTAGAATACCGTTTGCAAGTGCTGCGGGCGTAGCGGGCGTCATATAAGTTTTAGAATAGCGTTTGCCCTGCTGCGAACCGCAACGCACGATCGCAGCGACACCTTAGCCTCGAAACCAGCGCTTGCGGGCCACATGCAGGCCGCCATCGCCGCACGCAATTTCGGATTTTCTGCGTGCGGTCCGCGAATGCCGACTCGCGTTACGACGTATGCGCAGTGGAAGCGACCGCACCGCAAGGGCTCGCGGTGCGCTATTCTAAAACTCCCCAGTGTTAGGAACTGCATAGATTTTGCGTTTTTGACAAGCGCGTTTGACGAAACGTGGTCTGCTTGGCTGAAAATGACGACGAAGTGAAGTAGACGCAGCTTCACGCTCCACTTAATCAGCCTTGTTTTAGGTTCCACTGCTCGTACCGCAAACATATCAAAATAAAGCAATATTTGCCACGTGGTGACGTATTCTCAGAACAGGCGTTATTACTTCAATGTCAGTAAACATTTGGCTATTTGCGCATAGCACCTCGGTCTCATTGCAACACCTCCGGTTCTTTTATTTAGATGAGGGAAGGAGGTCTAGTGCGTTATGTCGTGCGTCTGTTACGTACTACGTAGAATTTCTTACCGCTGCTGTGATCATTTCTTGGTAGTATTATAATTATGCATCAGTCTCTTCAGTACATTCACCTAATCTATTGTCTTTAAAATATCTGCTTGTTCTCTCTATGAATTTGCGTGCCTGTGCATACCTCTGTGATTTTTCTATTTTGTAGCTTCTCAAGAAGGTGTATGTGTAGTAGAAAGCCTGTGATAAAGCGCTTTGTTAAATGTTTTTTCATGTATGTGAGCTTCATTTCAAGCCGGAACACTTGGAGATGACTACCAAGCAGACCGCTCCACGAAAATGCACAACAGAACAAACGCACTCACTCAGCATAGAAAACTGCAGAAGCTTAGCAAATAATAGGAACACTTTGTGTGCATCTCAAGGACTGTGTGTGTGTGTGTAAATAAAATTTCGTCAATAAGATTCACCTTAATTACTTCGCCTCTTTGTTGGGTCACCAAATATTACTACTATAAGTTAGTCGCGTATTCAATAGCGCGAAATATTTTTCTACGTTCAGATAAAATAAGAAATGCTGAGAAATAAATCGCCAAAGAATTTAACAATACGATCGTTAAACAAGTGCCAGTCCGGGCACAAAGGGTTGAATTAAGCTGTTGTACACGTGTAAAACTTGCTGCGAACGTTATATCTGCTCATCGAAGGCAATGGTGGCAGTGGCTTCACAGTCTCCCGTGTGCCCTCGCTCAGTCAAGGTGCGTGGCGTCGCAGCTGCATTGAGCAGGCTTGATATCTAGGTGGCATTGGTTGAGTTCGCAAAAAGATAGCGCGACAATCACGTTAAAGTCGCTGCACGGTTAAAGGCCAAACCTCATAAGCGCGAAAATGCACGCGACAGCGACAAGCGACGTGACGTAGATCGGCTTCGCGCGATCAGTCGCTAGCACAGGCCAACCTCATTCACGCGACGGCTTCGGCGAGCGAATTCCACTGTTGCTAGCATGAGGCCATCTACTCGCACCAAGAAAACCGCGTAGCGAGCGGTATGCAATTTAAAAATAAGATATATTGTTGTGTAATGAAACGGAAAGTGTTTATTATTGCCTTGCAGCACTTTTTTATATGCACATGCGTAATAAACATTGCGTTATTTCTTGTTGCGCATACGTGACTCGGGCAGGGTCACGTGCACCTATGTTGTCTTTGTCTTTTCCGGTATTTCGCTATTGGCTGCTTGAGCCCAGCACTTCCGGGCGATGAGCGACTGTTTCCAAATCTGGAGAACCGAGTGATCGCGCGAAAACGAGCACGCGACACGTTGCGCGAACGCCCTGTTTCGTCGCTCATAGCGTCGCTCGTCGCTGTCCCGTGCATTTTCGCGCTTATGAGGTTTGGCCCTAAAATGTGACTGAGTGGCGGTGGCGCTGACGGGTTCGCACACGGTGTTTCTTCGATAGCAGCCGCAGATGTCCTACATGAGTTTTCAACGCCACGCGCGCTTCTGTGGCAATTTTTATCAACGGTGCTATCATTCGCTCCCCACTGTCTTCATGCTATGGCGGCCGCAGCACGAGCTTGGAGTGAACTCATCTGCCCGAGAAGCTGGCACTATTCTGCATAGCACCCCGGATGTCTTTCTGGTTAACCTCCCTACTTTCTCCCTTTGTCTGCTTCCTTCGTCAACTTTGCTCACAGCAACAAGTATATTTTAAAATAACATGCAACAAAGCTCTACTGTTCCCACACTAATCAATTTGTCTTCGTTAGGTACACACAGAAAAATTTTGTCATCCTGTTCAATTAGCGCATGAAGGCGTTGAGAACATGGATAATGTTTTTTTTTACTTAAAGCAACAGCATCGCTAGGGTTAAACAAGGAACGACGTGAAACGCTTAATTTTTCTTGTGATGTGCACGATTCTCTATATATACAAATGACCTAGCAATTGCAGAGCAGTTTGCACAAGTTTCGCCCGAAAATAAGCGTTTACTGAGGAGCCTTTTGATTTTTTTTATCTTTTACGCATCACATCCTTATCGCGTGCAGCCTTCTACCATAAATGCACCCAGAACCTCGTAAAACCGAAGTGGGGTGCGTAATTTAGTGTGTCGTGACACGGAGTGAGTCGACTGCGGAGCGAGTTCGCCGACCTATGCTTTTTTTGTGCCAGTTTCAGGGTTAAACAGTTGCGTAAGCCGGGTGTCAGTAATATTAGGATTACGTATGAACACTATTCTTTACAGCACCTCAAAAACCAAAGTTAACAAGTAATGAGGGAAATACTAAGAGAAAGGAATAATACAAGTGACTACAAATCATCTCGTTTTGTTTGTCCTGGATTCCTTTCTATGAATTCCCGCAGTTGTAGCTCGTAGCTTAAGTGTTATTTTGACCAAGTACAGCATTTTTTTTTTTATTATTTGAAACAAAACCCGCAGCGCCACTTAGGCATTATTGCGGGGGGCACAGAGCCTCATAAAATGAATCCGCAGTCTTGCGGCCAACTACATCGGCTGGTAACGTGTTCCATTCAACAATGGATTGCGGAAAAAAAGAATGCTTAAAAAGATCCGTTCTGGGGTTGTATGGCCGTACTTTAAATTTGTGATCATGACGGGAGGATTGATAATACGCTTTTTTTAAATAATCTGAAGCATTAATGCCCGTTTTATTGTTATATATCGAATAAAATAGTTTTAATCTTAGATTACGTCTTCGATCTTGTAAGTATTGCCAATTAAGTTCTCTTTTCATACAACGGGAGCTTTCAGTTCGGCCATATTTTCCCAGAACAAATCTTGCTGCCATCGACTGAATGCGCTCTAATTCATGAATATGTATTTTGTTAAACGGATCCCACACAGGACAGGCGTATTCTAGTATTGGTCTCACATAGGCATAATATGCGGCCTGTTTAACCTCCTTGGTTACATGTTTAAGATTTCTTTGTAAAAAGCCTAGGGCTTTTCCCGCTCTACTTACAACATTGCCAATGTGCTCAGACCATCCCCCATCTTCAGAAAGCGTGACACCCAAATACTTATATTTGTGTTCATACCTAATAACTTCATTGTTTAATATGTACTGATTTGTAAATCTATTAACCTTTTTGGTGAAACTGACGTGAACACATTTATTCGTGTTTAATACCATGTCATTATTTTTACACCATGCCTCCACGTGATTAAGGTCATCCTGAAGCTGGGTGGAATCCGTTTGGTCGGTCAATTCAGTATACAACACACAGTCGTCAGCAAACATTCTGATACGACACCTAATTGTATCCGAAATATCATTAATAAACACAAGGAAGAGAAGCGGACCGAGTACGGAACCCTGAGGTACCCCTGATGTCACCGAAGCTAAACACGAACAAGATCCACCAAGCACAACCTTTTGTTTTCTTGAAGTTAAATAGTCCGCAATCCAACGGCAAATGGTTTGATGAATGTTCAAGTTCTGCAGTTTTTGAATCAGAATAGAGTGTGATACCGTATCAAAAGCCTTTCTGAAGTCTAAAAATAAACAATCAATCTGTCCTCGATTATCTAAAACTGATGCTATATCATGATAGAATTCAATTAATTGGGTTGTGCATGAAAAACCCTGTCTAAATCCGTGTTGTTTAGGATTAAAAAATTTAATTGAAGTCAGGTGATTCATTAAAGCAGAAAAAAGAACATGTTCAAGTACTTTACAACAAATCGGCGTCAAAGAAATTGGTCTGTAATTTGATACGTCTGATTTAGAACCACTTTTGAAAACTGGCACAACATTAGCTATTTTCCAATCATCAGGAAGCTTGCCTTCATCGAGTGATTTTTTATAGATAACATAAAGGTAACGAGCCACTGCCTCAGAGCAAAGTTTTAAAACTCTTGGTGATATGCCATCAGGGCCAGTTGCTTTACCTTCGTCAATGCGCTGTAACAACTTCATTATGCCATTGAATGAAAGCTCTATCTCACCCATAGGCAAATATTGTTCTTTTTTATTCGTGACAATCACTTGTGTAGGTGGGCGGAAGACCGATTTAAAGAAGTCGTTAAAAAGTGTGGCTTTATCTCGATCCTCAATTACAATCTCGCCACCGTAACGTAGGTTTGGTGGGCTAACCTTCTCAGTACCACATCGTCTCATATATTTCCAAAACCTTTTCTTATTAGAAAAGTCAGCGGCCAGACTCTTAAAATACTTTTTCTTGGTTTCTTTCAGTTCCATTTTATAAAGTGATGTCAAATCTTTCATTTTATTAAAATTTTCAGGGGATTTTTTTTGGCAGTATCGGGAAAAAGCCCTCTTGCGCTTTTTGATAAGCTGAATAAGATGCCCCTTAATCCAAGGTTTCTTAATTTTACTCAGTTTATCGCTTGAGACGCTCGGGACGTGACGCCGAATGAGCCCAGTAATGCGTTCCTTAAACACTTGCCATAGCTGCTCAACAGTTGCTTCGTCTGCACTGCATTCAAAAGACAGAAATTGTTGCTCAAGACCAGCTGATATTTGCTGATAGTTTGCTTTACTATAAAAGAAGATTCTCCTAGATTCGCATTTCTTTGTATTTACCCGAGATCTTGTCAGCTTTGCAAAGACGGCGTTGTGATCACTAATACCGGGAATAACGTGTGTTTCATTAATGACATCAGGGGTATTACAAAACAACAAATCCAGAATGTTGTCACCTCGCGTAGGACTGGAAACATACTGCATGAGGCCGAGCACGTCAGTCAACGTTTTCAATTCACAGTATGTCGCTGCCTGAGACTTTAAGACACAATTACCGTTATTCCACTCAGCATCCGGTAAATTAAAGTCACCAGCAAGAACGACACATTCTTTAGAAAATGTGCAGGCAATTTTTCTCAGCTGACGCATAACATTCGGTTCAAAGACAGGAGGCCGATAGAAAGCACCAACAATGAAACTAGAACGATTACTTTGCACTACTCGGCACCAAACAGATTCAGTTTCATTGTTATCAATAAAAATTTCTTCGGACATCAAAGAATCCTTCACAAGAATGAAAACACCACCACCATGCGTTGACCGGTCTTTTCGATATGTTTGAAAATTGCAAGGAAACATTTCAGAGTTCGAAACTGCTTCGTCAAGCCAAGATTCTGACCCAATGACTAAGTCAGCGTTCACTGACCCAATAAGGCCACCCAGCTCATCAGCTTTATTCTTAACACTTCGGCAATTCATCATCAGAAGGACAATATCTCGGGCACCTTGGGGCTTTTGTCTCACTTCTTTGTTATCGCGTCACGAACGTCTTACTTTTGTGACATCTTGCGCAACGCTATCCCAAGTGTAAGTCCTACCGTCAATGATAAGCTTATCAAAAGAAAGTTTCACTGTGTGACCATCTGCTTTTTTTGATTTTGCATATTCCCATAAGTGCTTTCTTTTTTCGCGCACCTGCTTGGAATAGTCGTCACTGATTGATAAGCCAGAATCTTTCAATTTGTGTGCATTTTTGTAGAGATCAGCTTTTTCTCGAAAGTTGTAAAGCCGTAGAATGACTGGTCTGTTCTTCCCCCGCTTCTTTGCTCCAATGCGGTGAATTCTTTCAACACTCATTAAGGTGACACCCATTTTAGCAGTAAAAATATCGTCAAGAACAGTTTTACGAAGTGATTCAGTTGTTTCACCAGTACTTTCTTTCAACCCATATACAACCAAATTATTACGTCTGCTTCTGTTCTCAAGATCATCGAGTTTCACTTGCATCTCAACAATGCCTGCCGATATTCGATCCACTGTTTTCTCACAACGTTCAAATTGTACACTTTTACCGGCAAGGCATTTTAATTCACTTTCAATTGAGTCTAACCTCTGATCCGTAAGAGCAATGTAGTCGTCGAGCTTCTTTCTAATTGTTCCCATCACCTCAAGTATTTCTTTTTGACCTTTAAGTAGCTCCTGCATTGCAGAATCATTAGGGCCCGGGTTCATTTCAATGTCCCCACTCAGAAGCAATACCAACATACACGCAGCATCAAAGCACTCGGCCACTCCATCACAAAAGGCTCTTGGGCAAGGCAACACCACCAGGCACCGGAAACTCGTGGTGCATTTGGAATAGGAATGTTTTTTACTAACCTGCAGAACGTACAAGATTATTCCGTGGCCGCATGCTGGCGGTGAAACCCTGCCCAATGCCGCTGTAAACGTGGGGGGCGTATCTCGAGGCCTCGCCTGTCGCTGTCGATTTGGCTGTGTAGTTCAAAGCACCGGAAACCAAAACTTGAGCTGGCCACCGAATCCAGGAAAATTCATCTGTGCAGCAGAATTCAGGACTGCGCTGATTGACGTCGGGTGACAAAATCACTGGCAGCAGGCTTTCCGGTGACCATCCATCCGATGATAACCCCAGGCACAAGGCGAGAATCTGCAGAACGTACAAGAGCAGATTATTCCGTGGCCGCATGCTGGCGGTGAAACCCTGCCCAATGCCGCTGTAAACGTGGGGGGCGTATCTCGAGGCCTCGCCTGTCGCTGTCGATTTGGCTGTGTAGTTCAAAGCACCGGAAACCAAAACTTGAGCTGGCCACCGAATCCAGGAAAATTCATCTGTGCAGCAGAATTCAGGACTGCGCTGATTGACGTCGGGTGACAAAATCACTGGCAGCAGGCTTTCCGGTGACCATCCATCCGATGATAACCCCAGGCACAAGGCGAGAATCTGCAGAACGTACAAGAGCAGATTATTCCGTGGCCGCATGCTGGCGGTGAAACCCTGTTATGTTGTGTTACCATCAAACGCAGGACTATTCGGCCAACACTTCATTTTTCCTTACTTGTTTAGCAATTCGACCAACGGCAAAAAAGGCGGCAAGAAATTGCGCGCCGATTATTAAAGATAGTGCACTTCCGCATCCACGAAAAAGCTTCCACTTTCGAAGGTTATTAATAGCATGACAAAAAAGATTAGTTATGTGCATAGAATGTGCATAACTTCAGAGTCAATACGACAACCATGTGAGGTCTCGAACGCTTTTAGGCTCAAGCATGGAAGATGGATAGTCGTCTCTTCTGAGGCGGTATTCTAACTGCAAGCTGGCGCGTTAGAGCTTCGCCAGCGACTATATTTACTTTCCGCTATATAGGCATTCCGATAAAAAAATTTTTTATCTAGTCAGGCATAAAGTTAAGTAACGTAGGCTTAAAATTATCGGTGAGCTGTCGCAAAATTCTCCAAACTATAATCTCGCAAATTGTTTTGCTACTATACCGGTGGAGAAAAATAGGTGCCTTGCCACTTTCTGCTTATAACGATATGCCGTTCATATACTTCAAATATCCTAACCCCCACCACGGCCTGCTACCTTCCCCTATATCGTGAGCCTATTGAATACCCCTCTAAAAGGGTTTCAAACTAATGCTGACTTCTGCTTTTAAATGCGGATCATTTCTTAGCGAACTTCGGCGACTTTGAGCGTCTATCTATCTATCTATCTATCTATCTATCTATCTATCTATCTATCTATCTATCTATCTATCTATCTATCTATCTATCTATCTATCTATCTATCTATCTATCTATCTATCTATCTATCTATCTATCTATCTATCTATCTATCTATCTATCTATCTATCTATCTATCTATCTATCTATCTATCTATCTATCTATCTATCTATCTATCTATCTATCTATCTATCTATTCGCCTACGACATTTAGCTCTTCTGGCCGTTTCGATAGTGGCATTGATACCAAACTTGCTATGGCATAACATGACTGTATGAAGAACATATTTGACTAGTCATAACAGGAAAATCATGACATGTATATCATGAATGTCATGATTTCCATTTCATGGTCCTGCAGTTGTTGCGGTGGTTTCGTTCACATGGCATGTTGCAATACTGGTATGGTATGGCATGATTGCATGGCGAACACAAGCGACAGACCCTAACATGAAAATCATGACATGCGTGTCACGTAACAACATGACTACATGCCACGCTAATGATGCACTCGCGGCCGTTTCGGGAGCGTCACATACACCAAATTTGGTATTACAGTACGTGAATGGATGACGAAGGTATGTAACTGGTGGAAACATGGTAATCATGAGATGCGTGTCATGTAACATGACTACATGCCACGCTCATGATGCGCTGGCGGCCATTTAGCTAGCTTCACTTATACCAAATTTGGTATTACGTGACGCGAATGGATGAGGAAGGTGTTATTCTGGTGCAAACATGATAAACATGAGGTGCGCGTCGTGTAACAACATGACTACATGCTACGCTGATGATGCGCTCGCGGCCGTTTCGCTAGCTTCACATGTACGAAACTCGGTATTACCTGACGAAAACGGACGACATAAGTAAATGACACATCCAACCATGATAACAACATGCGTGTCATGCAACAACATGACTACATGTCACATTGATGACGCGCTCGCGGCTGTATCGCTAGCTTCACATATGCCAATTTTAGTATTATGTGACACCAATGGATGACGAAGGTATGTGACTGGTGCAAAAATGATAATCCTGGGGTGCCTGTCATGTGAGAACATGACTACATGTCACAGTCAAGGCGTCAATACATTTCTCCGTGACGTGGTGCACGTTCTCGCGAGCGTTCACCTCGTCGCGTCACGCCGGCGATGCCACGCCAGGCACCGGTCCTGCCATATACTCGCAGGTGGGCGCCGCGCTGCGTTGCTTTGACGCATGCGCATTTCAGCGCGTCCGGCGTCTCTCCGCCACGAAAATAGGGAGACGCAGTGTTGTCTGGGTAATGCATCGGCGTCAAAAGCAGCATGTCGCATTTCGCGCCGGTTGCCGTCGGGTCGCGCTGATGAACACTGGTCGCGCCTGGCGTCAGACTATATATAGATAGAGTGCTCGTGTTTTGATAACGTAGCGTCGCTGTGCCCAGTGTGCGCGCGCGTCAACGCTACATTAGAGTATATTTGGCCCTTCATGATGCGCTCGCGGCCGTTTTGCTAGCTCCACATATACCACATTCGGTGTTACGTGACGTCAATGGATGATGAAATAGACGACTGGTGCAAATATGATAATCCTGACACGCGTATCATGTAAGAACATGACAACATACCACACTCATAGCGTGCTCGGGGCTGTTTCGCCAGCTCTACATATACTAAATTTGGTATCACGTGACGCGAATTGATGACGAAGGTAAACGACACATCCAAACAGGATAATCATGACACGGAAGTCATGTACGGCATCATTTACCTCCACCTCATTAAGTTGTGCTGATTTTAAAGTGACATATTAACATTTCTCATTCGTGCTTCGCATATCATCTGTTCCCGCTGTACGTGGGATCTGCCCATTTTTATTTCCTGAAACAATAATATATGATTTTTCCCGTTAAAGAGGCCTTTAGGATGTTATACATACATAATAAAAGTACATCAACAGAAAAAAAACATTGTGGGTGAGTAATTGTTGTGAAAGTGAGTTGCGAAAAGAATAGTCACAAGACCAAGAAAAGAAGTAACTTATGTTCGAAACAAACTGCGCGGAATGGCGCACATCCCTACGTCCAGTCACGCGGTTATGTGTGATATTGCGTTGTGTTCTACCACACTGTCATGCCAGTGCTTTAATGTGTGAGGTAGAAAGTGAAAGAAATATGGAGAGAGCGGAGAACAAAGTGGTGGTGACGAGCTTTAATACAGCTGAACGGCGCAGTCTTTCATGTTTCCTTCTTCTTTCTTTCTTCGTTTTTTGTTTTTTGTTCTTTTCTTTTAACTTTCTTTATTTATTTTCTTTTCTTTTGCTTCAGTTTTTTGAAAAATTACAAGGCTGGGTCTCTTAGCGTGTTCAACAGCCATGTGTATGCTGTGCGAACGCAAATGACTGCTCTAAAAAGGAATACCATCTCATCTTTGTTCTATGCAGTCGCTTTCCGCTTCGCGCGTCTCTTACTGCCTCACCTTTTCTTGCTTTGTTGTTCTTTTTTTTCACGAATTTGTCTCAGCTTCTGGTCAACTCCTGAGACGAATTTCGTCCACCTTTTCGCAGCTCTGCATATTATCACAGTGAGGTGTTAGCAACGAATTTCAGTTATATATATTCATGCATTATATGACAAACACTAAAAAAAGTTCTATATCGCCGCAAGAATCTTAAAGACGAATAGCAGTGGCTTCTCCTGGCAATATATCTATAGGCTTTCTCGTATGCTGGTTTTTATGCTCTATGATTTGGTACATGTTATGCGTTTTTTTAATAAGCAGTATATTTCAGAATATTTTCTCCAAATACAGTGGGTATCAATAAAGTCAATCGAATCTACGTTCCGACAAATATAGCAAGTTTATGCTCACTTGAACAACACTCGATCAAGCAGAGCTTGGAAAAGCACCTCTGCATTTAAAGAAAGGAAAAAAAGTCAACAGCAGCTATTGAGAAGAAGCTTATTTGTGATTATGATGACTCTACACTCCCTAGAGTTTTACTATTCTGCACATTCATTATCAAAACTAAAGCAAGGACGTCAAAACAAAGCAGGGATTACAGTGCTACTTCTAAAGTGAAATCTTCAGTAAGCAAACGTAGCCATACTTTCATAAAAATCAAAAGCAGTAGCAGGTGCACTGAAAGTGAGACCTCGTCACACAGTGACTTCTTCATTCACGTATATACCATTACCAAAGAGACACAAAGAAATGCATTGGTATATTTTTCTACCGCGAATCACTGCCAATAAGCTCAATTGTTCATATCTTTATCACCATATTCTACAACGTCCGTTCACTCAACGCTTCACCTTTACTTGAGAAATCCGATGAAAGCGCCGTCTCTGGACAATGCAAGTCACTGAATATCAGCGATAATCTGCTGACTTCTTGAGTACATAGCGCAGCGTCATTTTCAGCCGAGCAGCGGCGCAGTGATCAACTCTTTCAAGTGAAGGGTAAAAGTCGAGTCGAGGAGCGTTTGTGAATACGGGGGTTAGTTTCACTGGGGGGCAAACAAAGAAGCACGCGCATGCTTACCACTCCGGTAAAGTTTTATCAACGCTCACAAACTCTAAAATACTAAGTTGTTTAACGCAACTAAGCAGCAAATTTCTACTCTGAGTTTGGTTTTTATAGTGTGGCAGCAGTTTCGCTAAACTTCACTGTTTCGTTAGCTCCAGGTTTTTTTAATTGAGCGGCTCTATGCTTTGAGGATAGCAATAAAGCGCGTTGGCGAGCAAGTCAATTAGGCACCACTTTTAATGCAGCTGTCACGTTTCAGTTCACCAAGTAAGCAGAGGATAAGTTGCACTCCCGTTCTCTATCATGAATACAGCTGTACCGAGCACGCTGATGAAGGCGCAGGACAAGGCCTTGGCAGTTTCGTGAAAAGTGGCCATGAGAACCAATGTGAGCTGCCATTTTAATTGTACTACGCACTCAGAATTGGTTTATCTCGTTTCCCACGGGCATACGTGTTACTGGAGCTAAGAACAGGACCATCTGTCATAAAAAACCAGCGCTGACGCTCAAGAGAATATAAACTCTGAATGAAGATATGTGTTGCAGTGCTGAACAATCACTTTTTGTGGACCAATGTTTTGACGGCTAGAGGCCTCGCATGTGACTGGTGATGAGTGACGACGATTATGTTGGGGGGGGGGGGGGGTGGTACGGTGAGTTAGGGATGCAATACAATACTGCGTGCAAAGTAGCACGCCCGCGCTAAGTTGAAAACAAACATAAACGGGCATTGTTCAAAACAAATAGCGAAAAAGAAACTATGGGCAGGGCAATCGCCTCCGAAATTCGCAAAGCTGAATCCGTCGGCCACCTACAACAGTATAATCCTCATACAAGAAAAAAAAAAAAATGGGATAAATACTCGTTCTTTTTTTTTTCGCCCTAACAATTTTGAGATACTTCGGCTCACGTTAACTCTTGTGTAATAATTTGAAAATAAGCCCTGCAATAATGTATATTTTGCGTAATTTACGCCACTAAGCCGATAAAGACATATACAGTATATCAACACTTTTCCTCAGTGGACCAGTCCTGCTATTGTTAATAGTACAATGGAATAACCATAATTTTTTTACAATTGTGGCGACCGAGCACTCCTGATGTTGCATCCCGAAAACCGTTGCCTTATAGTGACCGTTACGCCTAAAAAGTGAACGGCAATGTAGGCAGGTCGTTGCAATTTGCCTGTCATTGCTTTATTTTACGTGTTGCGTTCATTACGAAGCTTGTTTCCATTAGCACTCAACCACAAGAACAGGAGGCGGGGGGGGGGGGGGGGTGGTTGTGCTTTTCTCTTTCTAATGGAGAACCGTGTTAACGACTATGGCCCCATTGCGTAACAGAGCATAAGTGATTCCTGACCAATTTCTATCATCGTGATTATGAGTACACCAATAGTATTAGTAAGTTCTAGATAGTGCTGACAAGGCAAGGGGCAAGTGAATGCCAACGTTGGCTAACTGCAACCGATGGTTATTGATGACTGTACATTAATCGATGTTAACTAATGTCTCTCAGCACTTCCGACAACAACAATGTATTAATTCAATTTCAATTTAGTGACTAAACTGTCTACAATATTTTTTTGTTTCGTTTAAACGCACACTATTTAAAGACATTCGTGAAGCTTGAACAGAGAGTGACCAAACATTCTGATGCAAGGCTATCAACAGCATCTACACACGCATTCAATTCTTTATCTTACCCATTCCGTGTTTCCGAAATCGAGGGCCACTTCATACTTCAATAAATGTTGTTCTGCGGTCGGGTATCTACTCGGTTAGTTCGAGTCAAGGTTTCCATGACGAGGGCTGAGATCACACGAAGTGGCACGTGAGAGAGATAGTCCCAGCAGACGCTTCCATGCAATGGGAGCTAGCATAAATAAAGAAGCAAGCAAGTTAGCCTACAGGCACCAAAATGAAAACGGGAAGGCCCGAGCAACGCTAGCTGCTGTAGACCTGAAAGGCAATCTCTGAAGCGCCAGTGTTTTGTTTTATTGGGGACCTACCGAAGGTGCTCTGCAACTGATAATGGTACGCTCGAAGCGAGTCTTGTTTAAAATCACTGCGCAGGGTGAGTGCTGAAACAACTTGTGTTCCACTTTCCCTTTTTTTACTTTTCGGCATCATTGTTTCTACCCCAAGCGAGCAAAGCCAATTTGCAGAATGCACGGAGCTGTTACCGAGATACAGCCGGAAGATTTTTTTTCGGGTCTGGCTGGATGCGATGGGAGTTGTTGAATGGACGGCACATGTCCTTCGGTTGCGAAAGAAGAAAAATGAAATAGGTTTTGGCCACTTCCTAAAACACTTTAGAGACTTTTTTCTATCAAGATTTCTGAGAGTACGTGGTTCTCTACCAGCCGAGAATTCACCGAAGACGTCAGGCACTATTTCGAGCAATCCAGATGGTAAATTTAGAAATGTTCTCTATAAATAAAGGTTACCAGTAATGACTTCATGGGAGTTGTATTGGTGCGTCATGCGCCAACCTATATAGAGTTTGGCCCTTTTGCCCCAATAGCCATTACATATGCAATGCCCAATTGTCCTGCTGAGACAATTTTTTGTTCATCTAAAGGTATTGTTCAGTGAACAATGCTAGCAACAATAATCAGTAAAGTAAGGGGGTGAAATTCGGTAGACTAGCATTGCGACTATAGATTTTATTTCTTTTTTTCAAACGTTGAATAGTATGTACGCTACCATTCAATTTTATAGCCTTAAACACCATATTCATAGTGCACATGACGCCCCCTGCAATTGTCAATTTAGACGGCACGTTCCCAGACTCTCTTGCACTACGCTGGTTTCTCACTAAATATACAGAAGACAAGTTAGACAGCATGATGGACGATGCCGTCTTGAGCCAAAGTGTTCACGACGCGTCATTCGAGCGGCGTCTGCCTTGTTGACTCTGTGAGCACCATCCCTTCGTCCCCCCTCACTCGTCCCCTTGACAAGAGTGGCTTCACATCATAGTCGTTATGTGAACAGTGTCGATTCTCGTGTGGCTCCCGTTGTTTTTTCGGGTGTGCCATTTATTATCGCAGGCTGCAAGGACTATACAGGCTACCTCAATCTTAACATGCGAGTTAATTGCAAGCATTGATTTTTGAAATTGTCTGCAACAGTGTCTGATTCTTTTTATGACTATCTAGCTTTGATAAAATGACCTGGATAACTTAGCTTGCCATGGCTGAGTCATTATTAGTTATTAGTTTGCAAGCTCCACGAAAGGAACGCTGCTTACCCAATCACGCAAAGGTGGTGGTGCCATTGTTGCAAAATTATGCCAATAACACGTTTTTATAGCGCTGGTATAAGTAAATAAATAAATAAAATATTTAATAAATGAAAAATAAGTAAATATTAAATAAATACGCAAATAAATAAATAAATGAACACATGTATACGGCGCCATTGAAAAATACATTACTGAGAGTATCCCCACTATTTTGCTTGATTTACTACCAACTGTACTTACTCCTGTCACTATAAGCTTTTAGTAGTGTGAGCAGTTATGTTTAACTTATTTTTAAGGAGTTATATGTTAAGTAATTGAAATTATTGTTTCAAGAATCAGGCATCTATACTAAAGGTTTGAAGTAAAATTCAAAATTAACGAACTATACTATTGGTAGCGAAACGGTGAGGCCAGTGAGTTGGTACTGGCCCATTATAGCGTAAATGTAATGCTTTCAGCTGTGAGTAAGTAATTGTTGTGTGCAGTTTCTTCTCTGTGTCTCCCTCACGCTATATTTACGCTGTAATGGAACTTTTGGCAGTATTGTGGATACAGAGGTAATCATGAAGGTAACAAAGGGCAATTATAAAAAAAAAACTCCATAACACTTGACATCTTTATTTGCTCTTGCTACCGATGTTGTGTTGAGGACTGTTTTCGTAGTCCTGTGGAAATGTACTTGGCTTTCTGTACGGCTGTAGATATAGATAATAACACGGGTAGAAAAAAAAGTTGCTGCAGCCTCTCTAGATAGCATCTGGTTCACGGTGTCATAATATATAGCCATGTGCCGTACATTTCAAGGCTATAACGAATAGTCGGTGCATTGTTCACGCGGAAACTCCTGTCCACGTTAAGTGCTATACGTCATATATTTACGCTGACAAATCTGTCTGCACGTAAATTTTCTTTACATATACACGTACGTTAGAAGGTGGGTTGAAAACGGTAAGTGCGGCCATCTGCTAAGTGCAGTTTCAGAAGCGCGGTTCCTGAGATGACGAGTTGAAAGTCTAAGTTGTGGAAATGGAAGTACAGCAATCGCATCTCAGCCATTTATTTATCATCCTCCCCTGTATCCATTAAAGCGCATCCACTTCTGACGGAGCATTCCTTTGAGTACCAGCAGCATAAGTTTTCCAGAGTGTGCCCATACTAGAGATGCACTTCTGCCCAGCCTGCCCACAATCGTAAGTACTATAGTTACATTAAGATATTGTACTCGCTTTTCAAGTTGAAAAAAAAAACGAAATATTGACGTTGAAAGCAACTAAAAGGAAGAAAATTAGATCTATACAAATATACTGAAAATGCCGTGGAACCAATATATTTTTTAAATTGCGGCGTTTACTGTGTAGTTATTTGGTTGTTGTATGTGTAGTTTAAAAACCACACACGCAGGCATCATATAACATTCTTAAAAGCCCTGAGTGAGAAATGTGTGCTTGCATATGTGTATGTGTGTAACAGTGTGCTCATTTCATGGACTTATCACGTTTTTGTATGACGATATAACAGGGAAAAAAGTAGGTGTAATAACCCAGAGTCCCGAGCACGCGTAGAAGTGTTGAGAAGTATTTTTATTGCACTAAGAAAGCATACAAGAGAAGGTAATAAATCCATGCATAGCATGTCTCCGTATAAACGTCACAAATGTTTTATTTGGGTAACGGCTGTTGTGAACTGAGAGAAATTATTTTCAATGGTGTCGTCTATTTTATAGGAACATTGCCAACTTTTCCTATTATTCTTGTTATTGTTGTTCTAAAAGGCGAGAACATATTGACTCATCACACTCATCTGTGCGTTTTTGATCAAATATAAACCAGTGCCAATAAACTTCAGAGTATGTGAAGTCATAACTGAAGTATGTGACTAAGGTGCCGGTACATATTTGAACAGAAAACTTCTCTAAAGTTTCAACAGCTTCCATTGCAGCCATTACTGTATGTGAACCTCATGGTATTTCGGCTCCACACTTCTTTTTGCTCCTTTCACAATTACTGCTATAGCCACGCTAAAGCTTCGGGGAACCTCTTTGTAAATCTATAATCACGTAAACCTTTGTCTGCTGAGACTCTTTCCATGTACTCCAGTGAAAATGAACACACGTAACCTATCAAGTAGCCGATGCGGTATAAAGACTGCCAAAGCGGGATATAGTGTCCTTCTGATAGCCGCATTAGGTGAAGGAACTAATGGTCATCGAGTCTTACTTGTGATTCATTGTATCACGATGGCTTTTACTAGCGCGGCCGAAGGAGTTATTTTTCTGGAAGCCCATAACATACGTCTTTTGCAACGCCGTTTTTTTTTTTCACTTCTCACGGCTACCATCTGTTGTACCTTTTATTACTCCCGCTTAACAAACGAGAACGTATTGCATTGCCTTTGGTTCGCGCTATAACAACAATATATGATTTTGGTCGTGCAGGATGTTGCAGAAGTTACGCCCTGAGCCGGCCACTGTGACACAGGAAGACACTAAAGCTCGTAACGTTTGTAGTAACTTGCGAAGCTGCAGTAAAATGGGAGGCGAGATATATCATGTACATATAACAATGCTAAGTTCCCCAGGTTGTCAAAACGGGACATTGCAGCGTTTAATTATTACATGTCTCACTCACGAACACTTTGCTCTGTAAACGTAACTGTTGTGTTTGTAAGGGCTGTTCCACGCGCTACCCGCACAACTGCAACGCACGTGCCGGGACCCCTACCACACTCAAGCGGAGGACAAATAAGCCAATCGGCGACGCTCTTTCACCCTCCGCAGCGTCGCCAATTAGCTTATTTGTCCCCCGCTTGCGTGCGGTAAGGGGTCCCGGCACGTGCGTTGTGACTGTGCGGGAAGCGCGTGGATCGGTCGTAAAGACTTTGAGATTAAACCGCAACCCGCATAAGGAATTTCTTTTTTGCAAGAGCATGTTTTTCCGTTCTATGCTAATTTTAGGATAGTGCGAACGCTGCTGAGAAATACATGTATTTTAAAAATGAAACAGCTTAAGCCAGCCGTAACTTGTGACTGCGACTTTTCTAAAAAATATATATCATAATAATAAACGGGTAGGTGCCCCAGAAATAAATTGAAAGGTCACGCGCAGAATGGCAAGGAGATCTAAACGTGCCCCGCGTTTCTCACGCACAAATGACGCACAAAAGTACTCACACGTACAGATGAACGTGAATAGGTGTCTCAGTCAGTTGGTACTTCGCCCTGTATGAAAAGCGCGCTCTTTTCGCAAACGGAGGATGTGCAGTGATTGCAGTGACCTTTTTGCGCCCGGTAACTGAAACAGAATACGTACGAGACGTACGGACTTTTCCACTGCAAGATAAGGGTGTGCGATGGAGCATACACCCTCCTATTCTCTACGTGGGTCAAAGTACGAGTAAGAGATGAAAGCCATCGCGTGCTCAGTGCGCCATCTTCCTGATATTGCTGAAGACGCCATAGATCCCCTCCGAGATGCCCACCAACAGCGGTAAGTGGTAGATATAAATAACTTGCCGTTTGAACGTCCAAGAAGGTACCCACACCGGAAGCCGCACCCGGAAGCCGCACTGATCGGCTGCGTTCTAAAATTCTCTCTGCTGGTAACAGCATATCGGCCAATGGCCGAGGATCATCGACTCCGTTTCGTGATGAAGACTCAAGCTATAAAGTCATCCTGCCACATCTTCCAACCGGTAACGACGGCCTCGCCACGGTGGTCTATTGGCTAAGGTACTCGGCTGCTGACCCGCAGGTCGCGGGATCAAATCCCGGCTGTGGCGGCTGCATTTCCGATGGAGGTGGAAATGTTGTAGGTCCGTGTACTCTGATTTGGGTGCACGGTAAAGAACCCCAAGTGGTCAAAATTTCCGGAGCCCTCCACTACGGCGTCTCTCATAATCATATGGTGGATTTGGGACGTTAAACCCCACAAATCAATCAAATCAACCGGTAACGATGTTTTGAATTCCGTTTTCCATCATGCCAACTTGAGTGGTAGGCCGTACCATGCCACAAACTTCCGTGACGTGCTGCTTAAAGTGGTGAGCACAGCGGACATTATAGGAGTTAGCCAGTATCAAATGAGCCATGTATGGATGGTTACGTGTGCAAGCAGCATGGCGAAACAGAAACTCGTCACTTGTGGTGAGCTCCGTGTAAAAGGGCTGAAGTGCATGGTGCTAGATCCGAAGACCAAGAATATTAGGCTGAAACTTCTTTGGCTTCCGCCTCATCTTGAATCGCGACGTGTTGAAGAGGCGTTTCAAGCTTACGGCGTCGTGAAACCGTTGAAAGAGAGGTATGGAGATGTGCAGGAATAGAACAATGGATGACAACAAATAGGAACGTTGCCTTAGAGCTCAAGGACATCATCACTGTGAGCTCAATACCACACCTTATGTCAATCTATGGCCACCAATGCCTCGCACTTATTCCCGGTAGGCCTCCACTGTGTCTTCGGTGCAAGCGAGTGGGGCATGTACGTCAACAGTGCAAAACACCGAGGTTCTTGCAGTGCCAGCGATTTGGTCTTTCGTCGGATGCCTGCGTGTCGACTTATGCCAACAAACTCAGTTCTGGCCAAGGAACAGAAGAGCAACATCTGGATCATCCTATGGATGTCACTGAGGTAGTTGATGCAACAGGAGAAGCAGCGGGAGGAGCAGAAGGTGCCTTAAAGGAAGCTGAACACTTGTTCATGGATACCCTCGGCACGCAAAATAACATCGCTAACGGTGCCAGTGAAAGCATAAACGAAAGCAATGCTGCAGAAGAACATCACTTGGAAGACCTTAAAGACAAGTCTCCTGACAATGAGGAACAAGAAGGGATGGATAGCGGTCAGACAAGGCAGCGTCAGGCACCGGTCACCGATGAAGTAACAACGAGTGCGCCAGACATGACAGAGCAAGTGTCTTCATGTGGTCCACGTGTGACCTTCTTTGGGGACCAAGGGACGCGCCGCCAATGCCAGCGTCCTCAGGAAAGTGCTCCTAAAAAGTGCAAAGGAGGTAAAGCCACAGGTTGCCCTGTGGCTAAAGGTGACCTTCAAAGGTTCTAAGTTAGCAAAATGGCTACCGCGCGAACGTTTCCCATGTGTGTAGCGACACTCAACGTACGTGGCTTGAGGAATGTAAGGCGTCAGTGGCAGTTGCGCCACGTGTTTGAGCAGTACAACATTGATGTACTTGCAGTGCAAGAGACTAAGACTTCAGGTGCTCGTGATGCCGATCTTGCACTGGAAGTTTTTCGAGATTACAATTTATGCGTCAGCCCAGCACGTGGTGCATCCGCTGAATGCTTTTTATTAGTTAGAAAGCACTTGAATTATATTTTGACGTCACTACATGCTGATGGGGAAGGACACCTCATTTGTTGCGACTTATCTTTTGATTCCCATATTTGGAGGTTTATCTGTGTCTATGCTCCCTCCAAAGTGAATGAAATGAATTCTTTTTTCCTCTCTTTAACTTCGATGCTAAACACTGGCAGAACTTTGATAGTTTTTGGAGACACTAATTGTGTTTGTGACGCGAGAGATCATTCATATATAACAAAACGTTATGATGTAAGTGCAGCCTTACTGCAGAAACAATTGAATGACCACAATTTAATAGATGTGGGAGCACATGCACCTTCCTCGGTGAGGTTCACGCACTTTCAAGGCATCTCTCACGCTCGGCTTGACCGTGTATATGTATCTCTAAGCTTATGGTCTCACATTCATAATTATGCTGTAAGCCCATACTTTTTACAGACCATTGCTTGTTCACCGTTTCTTGGTGTCTTGAAAATGTTCGTAAAACCACTCTAAACTGGGACCTATGGAAGCTTAACGTAAAGTTGTTGCGCGAAGATTATTTCGTTAAAATAGTAAAAGAATCGGTACAAGAGGTAACACAGTGTCGACAGCTGCCAGTTTTCGCTCAATGGAAAAGGTTCAAAGAAATAGTCGAGTATCAGGCAATTAGTATTCACGTGAAATAGCGCAAAGAAAAAAAAGGTGAAAAACGCTATCTTTATGATTTACTTCATAAGCTCCATAATTTTGAAAGTGAACAGCCGGGATTGTACGGGGACGAGATAAATGTGATTCGAGCACAGATACAAAAACATGATACAGGTTTATACAGAGGAGCAAAAATTCGTTCCCGTGTTACCCATTTCACCGAAGAGGAACCCACTAAAAATCACTCGGGGATGAAAAGAGATATGCACTTTCTAATCAGATACTGCAAATTGAGTCGCGGGGTTCCCTTCACACAGAGACATGGGAAATAAGAGCCGTATTTGAAAATTATTACAAATGTTTTTTCACCGAGGCTGAGCTTCAGGGGAATTTTGAGGAAGTAGCTGACCACTTCATTGACCTTGTGCCTCAGTTACAAGATGATGATAGACTCACTGTAGATGGGCCAATAACCAGAGAGGAAATTATATTTGCAATACCAACGTTGTAGAAAAACAAAACTGTTGGCCCAATTGGCCTAGGTGGCGAATTTTTCATAGCTTTTCAGGAACTTCTGATACCTTTCCTTGAGCATGGTTTAAAGACGCTTATGACCGTGGTGAACTTCCTCCTTCTTTCTATCAGAGCCATACAACATTAATCCAAAAAAGTGCTGATCTTGGCGCATTAAAGAGAGTTAACGAATACAGGCCTATATCGTTATGTCACATTGACTACAAAATATTTGATAAATTGTTGACAAATCGGCTACAGACGGTGATTACTAAATGTGTAGGTGACCACCAAACATGTGGAATTCGTGGTCGCTCTATACAGACAAACATTCATATTGCACGTTCAGTTCTTGAGTGTATTGATGGTAGCATGGACCAAGTAGCCCTCCTTCAAATAGACCTTGCAAAAGCATTTGATAAGGTACAGCATGCTTTTTTGTTCTGGCTCCTAAGACACCTGCAGTTGGGTGATGTACTATACAATGGTATTTCACTCTGTTATAAGAAGTGCACAACTAGGCTAATTGTAAATCGCGCACTTTCCAATATAATAGAGTTAAATTCATCTGTACGTCAGGAATGTCTGCTCTCGCCTTTGCTTTTTTCAATTTATCTGGAACCATTATGCTTAAGTGTGCTTCTAAAGTCTAGCATAAGAGGCTACCGATATGATGCTGAGGAAGTTGTAGGGGTGCTGACACCCCCCCCCCCCCCTGTAAAGTTTTCTGCGCCGCGTGGCGCACGTGTCTCACCCCAAGGCTTTATTTCGGTAGTGACCACCGCCGGGCGATAGATGGCGTTGTGTTCACTTTGAGTACCACTGTTGGTAGAGTGGTAGCGCCGGCGGTGGCCCCTGGCGGAAGGCAGGCCTTGGTGGTGGGCGAGGGTTGAGCGAACCTCTTCTGCGCGTGGCGGCTGCCGCGAACGGTTGTCTGTAGCGTGGGTCCCCGGTGCTCGGAACCGAGGGCTTCGCGCCGGGGTCCCACGTGAAAAGTCAGGCGTTGGCGATGCCGCCTTGGGTATGTGTTAGTGTGTTGGGTGTGTTTATCATATTATTGTGTGTTTAGTGGGTCACTGCGTTATGTTGTTTGTATGGTAGCGTGTTAATCAAAATTGATGTATCAATCGGCGGACGATATCGTCGTCTAAATTAGTTAATAAATGTATGTATGTTGTGTGCTTTGTACCGACCGCATCTGCTGTGTCCGTTCACTCGAAGAGCGTGGCGTGGCGAGGCGCTCGTTCGCCTCGCCAAGACCCCACACTGGCGCGCGTTCGCCTCGTAGAGATCCCACAAAGTTAAAGTTCTAGCTCATGCAGATGACATTGCCTTCTTTTGCGCTGATAAACCCAGTGTTCAAGAAGCAGTCAACACTACTTTACGTTTCTGTGAAGTCGCTGGCGCCAGCATAAATTTTGATAAAAGTAGGGGACTTTGGCGAGGCATGTGGGCCCAAACTCTTTCGGTCTTCGCAAATATTCATTGGAATGCGACTCCTATGAAATATCTTGGTGTGCCTCTCGATAACTATTGTACCAGCGGCCCATACTGGACCGCTGCGATAACTACTATCCGCCGAAAGATGGCAACAAGGCACAGACGGGAGCTTTCTATTTTTGCAAGAGCGAAAGCGTGCAATATATTCCTTTTATCAAAGCTTATTTGTATACTGCAGGTGTTGTATTGCTCTCGTGTACACATTCAAGCCTTTCATAGGACGTTTCCCTGCTTTATTTGGAGCTCTTCCTGGGAACCCATGAGAAAAAACAATCTTTTTCTTCCACTTGAAGAAACAATCTTTTTCTTCCACTTGAAAAGGATGGCCTCGGCCTTGTGCATTTGTTCGTGAGACAGTTGGTGTTGCGATTTTCTTACCTCAAGGATGTGTGCCACCCATTTCTATTAGCGGTTCTTCGTAACCCTCTATGTTACCACCTTCCTTTTATTCATGTCACAACAAGCGTTGCTAAGGAATTGCCGTTGCGGGGATTCCTAAAAGAAATTGTTGATATTGTCAGTTTTTTGAAAGCCTGGTTTACCTTAGATTATTTGTATACTATCGACAGAACAAATTTAACCACTGCACTTGTGAACAACCTTTTCCCCGTACCTGTTTATCGAAAGCCATATTCGCTTCTGCCTGGTCACGATGTATTATTTCGTGAACGTAGAATGTGCATATCTCCTTCAGCGAAAACATGTTTCTTTAAACTGCACACTTCCGCGCTGCCAGTGAAAACGTGGCTGAATTAAAAATCAATATACGTACCCTGGACAGTGAATTGTAGACTGCAACCAACCTGAGACTATAGGGCATTGTTGTATTCATTGTCGTGACGCTTTTTATTTTTGCGACATTCTAAAGAGAACATTA
The DNA here is from genome assembly GCF_043290135.1 of Rhipicephalus microplus. Taxonomy (NCBI): domain Eukaryota; kingdom Metazoa; phylum Arthropoda; class Arachnida; order Ixodida; family Ixodidae; genus Rhipicephalus; species Rhipicephalus microplus. The sequence continues at coordinate 300,241 of NW_027464692.1, read as the reverse complement.
AGAAAAAAACTTCCAATCAGAGCTCATGGTATTAGGTTCCTCCCATTCAAAAAAAGTCTCACTGATAATACTCCTTATGACCTCTTCATGTTGTTGTGACTTTATTCACTATGGAAAAGTCGCATGATTGATAGACACGCCGAGCCACCACGGTCGACGAAATCTGTCTTCGGAGAAGCAGCTGCTCAAGTGCGCAGTGTTGTTGAGACTTGTGACCCCGTTCCGGAGTGGCTTCCCGTTCTGGACGCTTGTGTGTGTTTGCCTGACTTCTGATGAAGTATGCTGTGTGTACTTTATTGGTGATAATTTCATTCATTAAAAGAAAAAAAAAGTACCCCACGGTGGCTCAGTGGTTAACGCCTCGCACTCACGATGTGGAGGTCCCACGTTCGATTCCGTGTGCCAGTCTTTTTTTCTGGATTTTGTTCTTTCTGGCGTTTCCGTATATATTGATACGTATAAATATACAATGAATTACGCCGACGTCGGTGGCGAAATGCAGCCGAGAGTGTCAATATAATTGCTATCACAATTAAAAAAACGCTTTCACAGAACAGTGCCAGTAAAAAGGCACGGTTGACGCAAAAATAGGTTAAGCTACAGCTTGCCATGACGAGGATTACGGGACATGAGCACGTAGCGCTATCTCGTTGGTTATTCCAGTGGCCTGCCGTAACTGAATGAAAAAAAAAACGTGATAAAGACCATATCTGACGAACAAAGGTAGTTATAAAAACCGACTGCCAGTTTTATACAGCAGATGCTTATTTTAAAGGTCTGGCAACGCTACAGAGTCGTCTTACGAACTGCCTGGCTTCACACAGAGTTTAATATTTGACCATGAGACCCCGTGTGTTTCTATGGGAGGTGTTCAACCGTCCTGGGGAGCCACAAGCTTTGTATTTACGTTACTGCAGTTTTACCACGTTATACCAGTGTGTATACACATAACTCGGACTCATTTTGGATAACTAGCCTTTTGAAAGAGATATAATTTTTCTCACCTACTTTCCTTTCAGCTATGTCAGGCCACCGTTCCTGCTTCCGAGAGATTGATTGATTATTATGTGGGGTTTAACGTCCTGAAACCACCATATGATTATGACAGACGCCGTAGTGGAGGGCTCGGGAAATTTCGACCACCTGAGGTTCTTTAACGTGCACCGAAATCTGAGCCCACGGGCCTACAACAATTCCGCCTCCATCGAAACTGCAGCCGCCGCAGCCGGGATTCAATCCCGCAACCTGCGGGTCAGCAGCCGAGTGCCTTAGCCACTAGAACACCGCAGCGGGGCCTGCTTCCTTCCCTATTTTCGAGAATAATGTCGAAATATGAATGCATGAGTGCAGGTGTACATTAAGTTAATGCCTCAACATTAGGACTTTTATTCCTTCGATGAATAAATTTCAACTTACGATAAGCTATCAATTATTACAAGGGAACATTAGCTTATTGTCTGAGAAGATTTACCGCAGCCACATCGTTCATTGTCGGGGACATTATTGGTGTCAACGCTCTGTTTTTTATTCTTGTCTTCTCTTTTTCGCTTCTCGTCTCGATGTTTCTATACCTCGGACATTCCCCACTTTGGGCTCTTGATGATTGCCTCGCCTGGCCGTTCTCATATTGCCTGAGGCGGCTGTTGATTTGATGACAGCAACGGAATGAACGAGGACAATCTAGAAAGTCGATGACAACAGATTTCGCTATTGAGCCATTCCCACAAATTTTGATGTGACGAAAGGCAGAAATCTCCTCGTAGCCGCCAGCGAGAAGATCTGTACGCTTAAAGAATAAATCCGGAGATTTCTCTAGGCCCTGCGGACGACCCCAAGTATCAACAGAACCTAAAGTAAACTTAATACATCGGGCTGCGGACTTATTTTGAAGGCGAGGGACAGCTTGTTGGATTCTCAGCCTGCGATATAAAGCGACAATACTGCGGACTCGCAGGCCTGCTTGCTCATGTTGACATCAACTTACTGATCAGGGAAATTAGGGCACATTAGTTATTCTCTAGTAGATAGTTGGGAATGAAAATGTTGGCCCCGATATGCCAGTTATCATTTCAAAGTGTATGTTTAAAAGGCAAAATCTTTGTTTCTCTTGCGAAGGAGGAAGTGAGTCAAAAGCTGGCATTAACTTGAAATCCCTTAGAAAAGTTCCAACCATAAACACAAAATTGCAAACGTTCTATCAATATTATTACCACGAGAAAAAGTTGAATGTTTCAGTCAAGCCATAGACGTAGTTTTGTGTTTGTATCACCTCTTTGATATTTATTTATGCTCATGTTGGATATTTTCTATGCACTCGTACATCCTTCTGAACGTTTAAGGTTTGTTTCTTTAAGCGTAACTAATAATGTCTCTCTAACCAATAGAAAAAATAAATTCCAGCATAAATTAACCTGCCTAACAGCTAGTCCTGTAATATTACACAACTTGTTCGCTAAACAAGTGGGAGTCGCTGCACTATGTGGTGCAGCCTGGTTGCTTTGAGGATTCCTGTCACTCATACTTTTTGTCGCTGATGCTTCGTATGTGATGAACAATAAACAACACTGTCCGAGGAGACCGGCGCTTCTGTATTTGAGAAACATATAGCCTGCAGATACAGCCGCCGTGAACGTCTCTTAGAGGTAACGTTCAAACCCCAATAGACGACAAGTCATATATGCTAGCGAGTGCAGCATCCACTGTGCTCTTTCAATAGCATGAAGCATTGCGTGCAGTCAGTAGGATACACAATATATGATGGAGTAGTGGGTACCCTGCAAGTGTGCGTTATAGTTACCTAAAGATTGTTTAAAAAATGCTCTGAAAGGCCGCTCTTCTAGATTTCGCTGTGACAGTGCTGTGCGTTCCGCGCCGATGTGGCGGGTTTTGTAACCATCAGAAAAAAAAAAAAGCAGAGTCTGATGCTTTTTATCCAAGAGAAAAGAAACAGAGCCCATCATTTCACCACCTTCATCTAGCCCAAGGCTTTGTAGCCTACGTTTGAAAATATCCATGTTGCAAGGGGTAGAAAATTTGCCTGATATAATTACCGGAACAAAACTTTTATTACATACCATACCCCCAAGTTTTCTTTGCGACCACACGGGCAGCTTATACTTTCCTTCTCCTATTGTTCAAAATAAACCTGCACGGAAAAATTTGGCCGATCCCACATACCTTTGGAATCAATATTAAGCGAAGCATGCGCATGGAAGGTGAATGTAATTTACATATTTTTATTAACCAACACGTTATAAAGTGCGGCTAAATATATGTACAAAGCCACGCACACACATACGTTAAACAGCCGCACATGCTTTATATTGACAGTTGGTTACAGTCACGTAACGATGCCAACTGCAACATGGGTATTAGCAACTTCAGAAGTGGTAAGCTGATACGAAGCGCTGGTGTTTGCGCTGCGTGCGCGGATGGCAGCCCTCAACACACCTATAAATCAAGTTCAAATACCCACCCCCGGGTAGGTGCCTCTGTTTTTACTGCGAAAGCAGTTATGAGACCCCTAACACGGGTCACTCGTGGTGCCGTAGTTGTCCACCGCCACCGCCCCCAATATCGCCGCCGCTGGTGTTCGTAACCACTATCGCACGAAATAAAACAAAACAGTAAATAAAACACCAAGGACAAAGTGAAGCTCACACCCGGGTTCCCTGCGTGCCAGCCCAGTATTCTATCACTGAGCCACGCCGGTGCTTAAGACTTGTTCGCAAACTTGCCTTAGGTAGGCTTGATGTCGGGAAAGAAATTGCGTTAATATGAGTAATACAGCTTTTTAGAAGAGCAAGGGAACAACCAGGCGTCACTAAGTGCTAATAGCGTAACGGGTAGGTAGTCCAATGCTCGAACACGTTACAAAAGGTTCTTCTTGATCACCTATTAACTGTGCCACATACCCACCTCAGGCTTAATTCATCATCATCGTCAGCCCTTGCATAAAAAATTGGCACCAAATTCTTCACAAGGGTTTAGCGGATACCAACATTTTCTGAAGATTACAAATGATAGCGTAGAGAATGCTGGCCTACTACCCAGAAATTATGATTATTAGCGTAGTGGGCACCAAGCATGTGTGCTTGTAGCAGTTACTTAGAGTGATTACAAAAATTAGGGGACCCTAAAGCTTCGCCTTTGGGAGTTGAACGCGATAGCAACATCCTATTTCTAATGGGTGTTTCAAACACTTAGTGCTGAAACCTTTTCGAACTTGCTATGCCCCAACTATACGTGGCCTCAAGGGAATAGGCGCAGTAGCGTGTGCGCTTTTGTAGTGGGGTACTGTATTTCACCCACAGAGCCAAAATGATAATCACGTATTCTGACGCCCGTCGGCAATGAACGCTTGTGACACGCATCATTATTACCGCAATATTTTATGTTGCGATGTGAAGCATGTATACAAGACGTGTGTGTTTGTGAAGCATGAAAGCTACTTTCACTGCATTTCCAAGCAGACGAAGTTCTTTTCACTGTTATTACAAGCAGAAGCGTAGCCATGTGGTAGAACATCCACTTGACACGCAAACGACCCGAATTCTGTCTCCACTTAAACCCAAACAACCCTTGTTCGGTCCGCGTTAAAAGACTCTTATAAACCGCTCTTCCAGCTTTCGCTGTAACCGTGCTGCACTTTTCGCGCAGACCTGGCGTTTCTGTGGAAAGTAAGGACGTACGCGACGGGATTGTGACATTATTCATCTAATGACCAGCGAGTCGTATTCGTCAAACCATCTTACCATGTCGTACAAATTTTGCGTACCCCAGCCAAGGGGGTGATCATGAGAGCACCATAGGTGACTGGATAGATAGATAGATAGATAGATAGATAGATAGATAGATAGATAGATAGATAGATAGATAGATAGATAGATAGATAGATAGATAGACAGACAGACGTCAAATGTGCTTGTAGTACGCAAAAAAATGCTTCGCATTTAAAAAGTTGGCTACGATAGCCAACTCTTTAAATGTGACTCAGATTCGAATTTTCAGTGTGCATATTTCGGTGCACTATGGAAAAAATAAACAAAGAAAAGAAGATGTCATTGCCTGGAAAACAAGCAGTAAGCAATGCTTTCTTCGGGAGTGAGCTTCAGGGAAATGTTGTGTAAACTCTTCCGCTTCACCTGCAGCTGAGATTGATCTAATGCCCCATTCGCTACTCGCTGTTGGCTGTTTTTTTTTGAATGATTGAGGGTACATCTTTCTTGAGAGTGTTTTGCAATGATAGCAGTTGACTCAAGACAAAGCGAAAAGGTTGAGAAATTTCCAAAAAGTGACATTTACATTGGTATCTCGTGGGCTCCGATTCGTTTACTTGTCTTCTAAGGAAAAAAAAAACGGAATCGATTTCGGCGCTAGAAACTGTGACGCGACGTGTAATGCATGCTTTTGTTTGCCAAAATGGCCTGTGGTTCTTTATAGTTTCGCAATCTGTCACGTACATGTGCACCAACTACTAGAATCTGTGACATTAGAGATCTGTGTTTTTACGGAAATGTTAGAAGAGCGTCTGACTCTTCGCCTTCACATTTCTCAGAGGCGTACTTCTTCGAGTCAATGGGGATGAAAAAGGAGAGCGCTGTAGTGAGTCGTTCATGAGACTCAGTATAAGGATGAAAGAAATGCAAGGGTGTTAACCATTACACGAGTCATTCGTCTTCCCGATGCAGTGAGACTGATATCTTGGCGTTATTGCTAAAAAGAAAAGTAGCCCGACAGTGTATGAGAGAAGACGAATCAATTTAATCAGCCTGTTCCAATTCTCACAGCGCGCACCTGTCTGCAAGCTGCTACGACCTTGTTTTACTTACGGCTGATCACTGTTGCGAAAAATGTACACAATACTTGTACTGATTCCAATACACTTCGAAACCTCGGTGCACCTCGAAGCTTATACCAACACACTTTGAACAGTTGGAATAACTGAGGAACAAATCATTAACACATGCAGATTGCAAAATGCCTTGTCCGATTGAAAAAGGCCTTTTGGTCGTCTCTGTGGCAGCAGCTCTATGAAGATGAATTAGCATCAAGCATACATTTGTTCGAGTGACATACATTGTTTGAGTGGTATGAGGGGGGAGCCTTTAAACAGGCAGTATTAGTGGTTACGTAAAATGGCAAAGAAGCTTGTCTGCGCCGATAATCGAGTACTGCTGGATGATAAACGTCTTCGAGTTTCTGCTCAATCAGAAATAAATTAAGACTTCGCTTTGTTCAGAGTTAACTATTCATGTACCACTATATTGGCAGCTAAAAGTGATGTAAAGCTCCTAATACTCTCTGAAATATACTCTGATGCCTGATTTTTTTAAAAACGTTTCCAGTTGTACTGCATTCACATCATTTGGTTTCTGTGCGGTGAAGAGTTTTTCTCACTGCACGTGGCTTTACGCAACATTACTCATCCTACCATGAACTTCAGTGGCCGCTATGGTATGCAATGACCCAGTCAATTATAATCTACAATACTTAAAGCATTTAAACATCGAGGAAGGCTATAGATTCCCACAACAAAAACCACCAGAATTAGAATTGAGTTACACCCAGTCACAAACATTAAATTTACATAAAGATCTCGCGGTATTGCAACAGTTTTCGCAAATGCAAGAATGAGGAGGTATAAAAAGTTGCCGTGTTCTTGCATTCAAGCTTGCCCCACCACGGTGGTCTAGTGGCTAAGGTAGTCGGCCTCTGACTCGCAGGTCACGGGATCAAATCCCGGCTGTGGCGGCGGCATTTTCGATGGAGGCGAAAATGTTGTAGGCCCGTGTGCTCAGATTTGGATTTATGTTAAATAACCCCAGGTGGTCGAAATTTTCGGAGCCCTCCACTACGGCGTCTCTCATAATCACATGAGAGTTTTGGGACGTTAAACCGTACGTATCAATCATCAATGAATTTAAATTTGGCTCTTTCACAACTGTTTCCTGTTGGGGGCTACACCTCTGCTGTCACTGTAACCCTGCGCCTCCAATGCAAGCTACGCTAATTGTTAAGAGCTTACTTTTAGAAAATGTACGTTGTACTATAATCAACCGGTCAATAGAAAGAATCACTCTCTTCTGGTCTATGTATTTTGTGACGGTCTTCTTGCTCTCTGCCCTTCTTACATGCCGAATCGACAGCCAGGGCCATGCTGATTTGCCAGTGAAGATTTCACTCGCCTTGCACAAAACAAGCGGAGAGACCGCAATCTGTGAACCTTTCCGCACGTAGCACAATTATTCTTCACCTGTTGGTTACTTTGTGCCGTATTTAAAAATAACATTTTTTTGTTGTAGGTAGAATCCACGCACGTGTTCATTCGAAACTATGTGCAGTGACATAAAAATTTAATACGCCTTTTCTGCGATAGTGAAGGCATTACCCATTGTTTTGTCTGCTTCTTATTGGCATTCATTACGCGTTTAATAAATTCCTAAAATTCAACTTTGATTTTTCACTTATCAGGCTAGGTAATCTCACGCAAACATCCCCTCCATTTTTTCAAAGGCCACATTAAAATCTTGCTTTTCAATGATAACCATAGGTCTACCTTAGTTCAAGGAGAAGTCGTGGTGCACCGCTACCTAAAGGGTACGGCTGTTTGCGTCGCATGTGTGCTTGAGCGTGTGTGACGTTTTGGCGGGGGTGATCACTTGAATACAGCTAACACGGTTCTGCTTCATAAGCGTCAATTTTTTGATGGCACTGTGGCGAGACTATGTCGCCATTAAAAAAAGAACGTAAGGGTAATCATGAAGTTCTTTCAACGATCCATCCATTCATAGTGGAGTAAGATAACTGGCGTAGGCTAGCAGCAGAAAAAGTGTAAGCCAGCAGGTGCTATCTGTCGTGAAAACTGATCATGCCTGCATGATGCGTGTTGGTATGTAATCTAATTAGAGCTTACACAGATATACAAACCACCAGCTTTCGACCAACCTTTGTTGGAAAATTATGCACTTGTTTGAACAGTCCTCACAATGTCAATACAAAAGAGATCACATTATTTACCAGCAAAAAAAAGCAAGTTGAGAAGTTTCCTTGCAAAACCAAAGGAGTGTCATACAGTATGCATGATGGAACTCCACGAATCTGCAGATAAAGTAAATGCTTACACAAGGAAACAAAACACTCCAACACTGACAGTGACATATGCAAGGTATATACACGAAGTAATTTCAGTGAGTCGATCAAAAAAATTACCATATCATTACAACGTGCTCGAATGTTTTAAAATTGCCTCCGTCTGCATACAGACGGCGGTTCTAGGAAGATTTTAGTCCAATGTTGGCGTCAATGAGGCCCCCCTCAAATATCTATTACAGCCTTCCAGCCAGCACCTTTGACTTTTTCAAGTGTGTCAAAATGACGCCCTTTGGTGGGACGTTTGTTTCTCCAACAATCCCTGTGTAGGTTGTCTTTATGGTAGGACAAGCTTACGCTTTGAATCTGCTGATTTCACACAAAGGTCGTGCCGAGCCTTTCTTCTTTGTATCAATGACTGCAGTATTACATCTTGCATGACAAACGAAAAAGAACTTCACGGAAGAGCCTATTTTTACTTTTGAGATCATAACCTACACAGCCAACGTGCGCGCATGAGCGAAATTTGCCCCCCCCCCCTTGTGCCCCCTCAACAAATAGAAAGTGGCCCCAGCGCGCCACGTTACACATTCACTACGCTATCAAATAATTGACATTACTTTTCGGACAAACTTTGTAAAAGTGGCTGGGCAAACGCCAACGCTGTAAATTATTTAGCATAGGTTGTGGAACTTATTATGAATACCCTAGTACCATCTATAGATTCTGCAGCCTTCTATAGATTTTACACCCAGGATGGTCCACGGGCTTGTTTTGCAAGATATGTCAGAAGCGTACACATTAAATTTGGTTTTAGGGGCGAAGCTCCTTGAAGTGGCACCCATTTGCCTTTCGTAGTCGTAGTAATAGTCGTAGTGTGTAACCAGTCTTACATTCTTACCTCCATGGTGGTGCCGGTTAGAGATTTCTTCTGTGCATTGTTGAACAATAAAAGATAGTGCTCAATGTACATGCCAATGGCTGCTAAGGGGGAATGAGAGACAGGAGAATTCGGCTTTAAGTTAACGCGCACGCTGCGAATTATTTATTGTTCAACAACGCACAGAAGACAAGAAAGGGTTTCTACGTTATACTCGCTGCGTGCAACCTCCTTGGTTTTAGAAAGGTTTAGCAAGCATTGGGCCACAGTGCCATGAATACAGCGAATTAGTATATACCATGAACTCGAGGTGGTTAAAGGTAGGAAGTAGACACGAAGCGCAAGCCGTAAAAAAGCGTGCGTGTGCCACCTCTCGTTTAGTCCTTGGAATGTCCGTTGGATGGCGGTATTTCTATATGTGGAATATACCATGAAAAAATGCGAGATGGTGGTACTTGGAGTGTTGACAAGATGAACGAACGGACACACAGACAGACACATGGACGGACGCATGGATGGACTTCGGGGCGGATGCATGGACAAACGCAGGGACGGACGTACAGTTGTACGTGTGGACGCACGAACAGATGCATGCACGGATGGGCGGATGGACGCATGGGCGGTCACACAGACGGACGCATTAACGGACAGAAGCAAGAACGAATGGACGGATGGATGCTTCGCCCCACTCTCCATCATTCACTCCATGGATATGCTGCCATTTTTTTATACTTTATGAATGAACGGGAAATCGAATCACATGCAGAAAGAAGCAAATTTTGTATTACCTGCGTGTGTATGTTGAAATACGAAAGGATAGCAAACCTTTTTTTGTTTGCTTCTCAGAAATGCGAACAGAATTTCAACACCGCTGTAGGTTAAGTTAGCTACGTCTGTTTACTGCGTCACTAATACCGGCAGCGTGGTCTCTATACGAACTTAGCACGATTGAAACCCAAAGGGGAGGTATTACGCAGCCGAAGAATTGATTGATGGCCATCCGTTTATGGAAAACGCTTTCGGCAATCATTTCGAAAGCCACTGCATCGCTTTAACGTTCCTTGTCCTGGAAACGATCACTGTTCATAATGACTTTCAGATTTACTGCTTGCGTGCTGCAGCATGATGCAATAATGACGTTCACCTCAGGTTTCTCCAAAAACGCACAGTTCTCTTCACACGACAGTAACTCTAAAATATCACCGAATAAGGGTGTAAGCCGCACGGTATCTTTTTATTATTTGACTGGGTATTTCACACAACTTTAAGAGAGAGCGTTCTTGGTTGCTGCTATTACTGGTTTTATTGCGATAGCAATTATATGGATACTCTTGGCTGGATTTCACCGCCAGCGTTAGAGTTGGCGTCGGCATCGGCGTTGGCATCATGCTGATGCTGATATGAAAATGCAAGAAAGAAAAAAAAATCCAGAAAGAAAGACTACGGTGCACGGAATCGAACGTGGGACCTGCATGCCATGAATGCGAGGCGTTAACCACTGAGCCGCCGTGGGGTACCACCTTCGACGTTCAAACGGTAAGCTATCTATATCTACTACTTACCACTGTTGACGGGCATCTCGGGGAGGAGGGGGGGGACTATCGTGTTTTCAGCGTTATCAGCAAGTTGGCGCAGGGAGCGCGCGGTGGCTCTCATCTCTCACGCGTTTTTTGGCTCTCGTAGAGAATAAGGGGGGGGGGGGGTACGCACGGTTGATCGAGTGCCCTTATCTTGCAGTGGGAAGGATCGTACGTCTTGGCTAGCCTTTGGGTTTCGTCGGAACAATTCTGTTGTTGTTACCGGGCGCGCAAAGGTCACTGCAATCGTTCCTTAACCTCCGTTTGCGAAAAGTGCGCGCTTTTCAGGCACAGCGAATTAACAACCGAGACGCTTCTTCGCGTTCTTCTGTACGTGTGAGTACGTTTCATGCGTCATTTGTGCGTGAGAAACTGGGGTACGCTTTTATTTACTTGCCATTCGGTGCGTCACCTTCCGATTTGTTGCTATCGTGTTCATTGCTTCGCCTTTGCGGCAAAGCTGTGACTTTTTTTCTGCATGTGGCCTCTTGACGGCGGTGAAATGTGACACTATAAAAAAGCACTTTCATCAAGTAAAGTTCAGTTGGCAGTTCATCCCTGATCTCGTTGTACTGTCTCTTTTTTCCCGTCCATCATGCCGATTCGTTTCGCAAATGTCGTACCAAATTGCCCAGACAAAAGCACTGCTCAGCCTTTCACAAATCAGCAACTAAAGCTGCGTGAGGGACTCATCGAAACCACGAAGCTCATTTTATCACCGCAATACCACTGCTCAGTAAATAGCTGTCGCAAGATTGGTTATGATATCGCACAAATCAACAGTTCCATCTTCAAGAATCGTCCTTCTATGACTCCAGCGTAGGTACTCCTACAAGACGAAGTGGTATACAATGTATTAATTTGCACATTTTGTTATATTCTTTTTTCACACTCTTTTTTCAGAAACACTAGCTTTCTTTTGTCAAAGTACCTTTTTTGCCGGAATGCAGGTACCCATCTTTCCTTATTCTTTTGTGAGCAACGTTGTCGCTGACATCGTTAACTCCCTCTCGCTGATGGCATTACTGTCGAGACCTGGCGTCCCATTGCGTCGTGACCGCGTGGATGAAACAATTAAGGGCCAGGGACAGGGAGTGGCATTAGGCGCGAAAGCGTCCGCCAGAATATTAACAAGCGAGCGAAACTGTTACCTGGTTGATAGGACGGGTGTGCTTGTGCGTGGCTGTCTGCGTGCAAGCGATTATTAATGACTCTGCTTGTATCTGCTACAGTACCAAGTTCTACGGTGGCTCATTGAGGGAAATACAAAAAAAAACATACAGTCTGTATTTCGGCCATGCTGATTATGCTTCCTTCGTAGCTCGTATCCGTGGAATGAGATATCGAATGTTGTGGATTGCACCCTGACGCAATTATAAGTCTTGTCTGAGAAAATATAGGAAACGCTTGTGAAAAATATTTAAAGCTGTACGGAGTTTGTGGTCTTCCTACTCTTAAATGCATGCTCATTATACATACACTGGCGCTTATAGATGGGCATTCTATCAGAACGACGACCACCCACATTTATAGCGCGACCACTCTAACGCATTCCAACGCATAGTACGAAAAAGAGAAAGAACCTACTATAATGAACTTCTGATACAATAAAACAGACTAACAAAGGAACAAAGGTGAAGATGAATGTATACGTGTCCGCCAGCTTATGATTTTTTTTTTCAAATTAAGCGGCAAATTTCGGTAAAGTGCACGCTCCCTTCATAGAAATGTTATAGAAGCAGCTGAAACCTTTATATTTCTTGTTGGCACCAGCTAGCCATGTTCGCAGTTTTTACATATTTTTGACATTACAAAATGAGAAATGAGCGTATTGAAGCACATTGTATACAGTAGTGACATTATGTTGAACCAGTAGAATATATCTAGCTGTTGTGCACTTAAGGTAAAGCAATACAGGTTAAGCGCAAATTCAGAGATTGAAGCATGACATCCTTTACTTTTTTGGTATAACGACTGCTATAAATGGTTGCTCGCGATACTCACGTGAAGCAACTGCGAATCTGGCCACTAAAGGTAACGTTGATTCTCACATAAGCATTCGAGATAAAATTACGTACATATCACACAAGCCGTCGTTGCCGTAAACGTAAAGTGCGTGCATTACTCAGCCGTCAAGTTCCACATTTTAATCTGTGAGTAATGTACTTTCCCTAATTGACTGAAATATTGGTTATATATAGAAAAAGTCACAGCATATTCACGGAGGGAATGATGATGTGTGGGGCGAAGCGTCCGTCCGAGCGTCCAGACGAACAGACCGAAGGTTGTTGGCTACCACGAATAAAGCTTCGTCACGTTTAGGCCAGCATGTTTTTCACCGCCTATTTTTCACTTTATGTCGTTGAACTATGAATTTTATTCGTCGCTTGGTTAGGCGTACGTGTTGTGCGTATAGTTCCGGAAAATCGGGAGCTTCCTCTTCCTTAGAGAAGTGCTGCGCCAACTATGGCTGAGGCACTAACGATGTGCCTTGGGCAAAGGGGGCGGGGAGGGGTGGTTGAGCAGGCGTCGTTGATGGAAACGTCAAACGAGTACTGGTTATACAGATAGCATCTAGCTGTGATTACCAGTACTCATTAGTTAGTAGAAGCCCTTAAAGCTTGAAGATATACGGGTATTGCTCATGCTATGTATGACTGGACCCACATGCCACTCAATAGCAGCATCGTTTCCCGGCAGGTGTCTCTGCATGACGCCTTTTGTAGAAAGGCATTGCGTGGGAAGGAGAACAAGCAGCACAACACCACGACTCTTTCGTGGTCGCCTTCTTCTGTAGTCAAATGCTTACGAAAGAAAAAAGAAGCACACGAGCTTGCCAAGACGAATTCTGGAAGATGGAAGAATGGGAAGAAGTATATGCGTTCATCTTGGCAACACAGAAAAATATCCAAGGATGTACAATATATATGAAAATATTTTACGGCATTTTTATTCCAAACAAGTCCTTTATTCTTTCATGTTTTATGAGAGCATTCCCTTGGGGCACCATATGCGCGTGCGAAATGAACACAGAACAGTCGCTTAAAAGAATTTGTTACATTCTGGCTGTTTGGTGGATAGAGAAAGTATTTTATAGAACACGATTGGTCCAGATGTTCACCTTGGATTCTGCTTTATTTATTTTTCGTGCATGTTCTCAATTAGTTTATCTTTGCCCACTTGATGGCATTCTTGAACCGCAAACGTCAGCCGAGATATTTACAACAACAGTGGAGAACCGAGTGACCTGAGTATATCACTAGTAATAAAGAAAAAAGTTCTGTGATTCACAATAATAAGGTGAAATTTGCAAATAGAAATAAGAGAACGATTGGTTGATATAAGTTGGTATGAACGTGCAGAACTATTTCAATACACCGCCATGCGCATAGAAGATATCACATCGCGTTTTCTCTTTCTGGTAAAGGTGCAAAGAACAAAACAAAGCGGATTCTTTAATCCTTACGAAATTGATTTTGACATCATTAAATTGGAATAAAGAACATGCATATCAAAACGAATATTTTGCTACATTATATAGGACAAAAAATAAACAATTTATAAAATATCAGATGTGCCCGATCTCTCCACGACCCTCGTGCCTATGTGAATATAGGCATCGTGCCGAGAGAAAATTGGTGCGCCCCGGTGAGTGCACTCCTAATAACATGTGTATACCGGAAACGCTCTTCAAGGATAATTCGCATTCCATCGTATACATAGGTGCTCGCATTATTTGCCGAAATTCACGAACTGTAATGGTGAAAAAAAGATTTTTTTGTCGTAAACGCTGTTGTATCGCGCCGTATATCTATAAAGTCACGTCGCTGATTAAACCTGAAGAGTATATCAAACTTTCTGGTATTTCTGTAAGATATAAATTGTTGTATATAGGTGACATTGTGCATAGTTTACTCGAATATTTATTCACGATAAGGGGGCGGCGCTGAAACACAATACCGGGGGATACACCTAATTGCTGTCACGCGGAAGATAATGCGAATGTGTGCGACCGGATGGCCAGGTAGAATGCAGGGTGTCTGCCTCTTTAAGCAAAAATGCTGAGCAGGAAAGATGGCACGTGTTGGTTGTTCACTGCTTAGACAAATTTAAATATTCCGGCATACATGCGAATTCCGAAGACTTTATGTAGACAATCACATTGAGATGAGTGCTAACATTACTTTTTCGCACTGGAATTTACAGTAATCAATTTACCGGAGAGCAACATCATTTCATGTTAGAAGTAAATAATCTAGTATTTCCTCCATGATTTTCCGTTTGTTCTCCTTTTCATCGAACTAAATATTGCCGCACCCGGCAAGGTGACCTTCACATTTTGCAAATTGCATAGCACTAATAAAGACTTCAACCATTACAACAACACAATGTGGGCGTGACGATGTAGTGAAGCTTTGTTGATGGTACCTTAACTAAATGACGGGATGAAGCTTCGGTGTTAATTAGAGAAGTGGTCCTCTCTATACTTTCTCTGATATTGTCGTATATGTTCTTTATTCTTCACGGGTAACTAGCAATACGTTTTAATCTGATATCTTGAGTCTAAAGCTTCCTCGTTTAACTTTGCTTCAGTTATACAATAAAGTAATTAAAGTTTTTTTTACCGCTTCTGTGCCACTTGTATTTTGCTGTTTGTTTTTTCCGAATTTAGTACAGAAAGCGGGCTTGGTCG